>NW_024736071.1:9348376-9712187 GCF_018991925.1 Homarus americanus | reverse complement strand
ATATATATATATATATATATATATATATATATATATATATATAGGTATACAGTGGGGTATGCTATAACGAATCTAATTGGTTCTAGAACCTTGTTCGTTATAGCATTCGTCCGTTATAGGATTAATCCGTTCCAGGCCCCCAAATACAACCACTTAACACTGAAAAATATAATATAAAATTGTAAAAATTGTAAAAAAGTGCATAAATATGCATCTAAACCCCTGAAATAAAGAATATCATTAATATTTGTAATAAAAAAAAACAATAAATTAGTAAAAAAAAAAAAAAAAAATTTTTTTTAAATAATGTTCGTTGTAGGAGTTTCGTTCGTTATAGCATTCTCAATTTTATAGGTAAAACCGTTCGTTATAGGAATATTCGTAGTAGCATCCGTTCGTTATAGCATACCCCACTGTATATATATATATTGATTTAAGGGCGATTTAGGAGTGTTTCTGACTTTACACGAGGTCCCAGGAACGAAAACCTCGCGTAAGTTGCAATTCTACTGTACATTGGAAAATTTTGATAATTTTGGTACAGGCATTCCCCTCGTTACGGAAGGGTTCCATCCCTGGAAAATTGACCGTATCGCGAAATTCCGTAACGCGAAACCTATTTTCCCATTGACTTTCATTATAAAACTGGAGATGCATTCCTACGGAATTTTTTTAGGCCCCAAAAATGTAATTCAAACACTTTTATGAATGAAAATAAACATTTATAAACACATACAATACAGTACATTAAATAATTCATGATATACATGTAATATGAAGAGAAATACAGTTGGAATAAATAAAAATATTGTACTGTACTTACCACAAAAAATGTTGACTGCTGCGTGAGGATTGGTGGTGCAAAGGAAGTTATTTGGAGGGAGAGGCAATACTCTCTTCTGCCCTGCCCTGTAAATCATCATCTGCTTCATCATCTGCTTTCAGCTTTTCTCATGAATAACTTGTCCAAAGTTGTTTGACATTTACGGCTCACCTTCTCCTTTTACAGCTCAGTGTAGGGACTGAGAGCATTGTTAACTGCACGGCTGGCCTGACAAATTAGTTACACAGTTTTAGCCCATTGCCTCTACACGTACGTGCACTTCCCACACATATACACACCCTTGCTCTTCAATTTTCTTTTTTTTATTGAATTACAGTCAGCCCTTAACATACGCGGGTTTAGCATTCACGGATTTGCAAATACGCGGATTGCCCCGCCGGAGGAATATTCTGTACATTGAAGTAATTGAAGTACATTCAACTCGCGCGCGGCACCGAACACGGGACACTGCCCGCTCCCGCAACCTCACATACACACTCATAGCTCTCCCTCACTCAGTCAGTCTCGCTGTAACCACGCTTGTGTTGACATCAGCATTGTAGTTGCAAAAATATTACATTTCCGTGAATGTATTATATCAAGCACAGTATGAATAGAATATCACTAATATAACAGTATTTTAACCGAAAACTCTTAAAAAAACGAGTAACATATCTTGAACATCGGAAGGTTAGGTAAAGTCTTTTGTTTTCATGTAGTTTATCCTAATTTACATTGAAATACATTATGTTTCAGCAAAACTACTATTTATTTCTGTGAATATGGAAATGTAATATTTCTGCTGAAATGACGTATGTATTACAGTGGAAAGTGACGAAAGCAATGACTTTTGCTTTCTTTCGTTCAAAAGATGTTATCGTAATTGCTTTCCGAATGGTTTTCAGTTAAAAAACTGTTGTATTACAATAATATTCTATCCTAATTCATTTGTGATGCAACAGTTTATTTAACTGAAAACCATTCGAAAAGAGATTACGGTAACATCTTTTGAACGAAAGAAAGCGAAAGTCATTGTTTTCGTCACGATTTTATCGCACTTTCCACTGTAATATGTACTTCATTTGAGCAAAAATATTACATTTCCGTGAATGTATTATATCAAGCACAGTATGAATAGAATATCATTGTAATATAACAGTATTTTAACCGAAAACTATTAAAAAAACGAGTAACATCTCTTGAACATCGGAAGGTTAGGTAAAGTGTTTTATTTTCGTCATGTATTTTATCCTATTTTACATTGAAATACATCACGTTTCAGCAAAACTACTATTTATTTCTGAGAATATATTCATTCAGGTGCAGTTTAGGTAAAATATACATGTGATGTAACATTTTTTAACTGAAAACGATTCGAAAAATACGTACCCTCTAGCCCTGTTCAAGGAGAAGACTGGGAAGAGCTGTTTGGTGCTTAAGACGATGACAAGGAAAATATTTTTGATGGATTTTAATGAAAATATTCAGAAATATGGTATCTTAGTATTTATTCAAGTGAATTAGGATATAATATTATTGTAATACAACAGTAATGACGATGTGGAGGCGGCGGAGGAATAGAGTGGGGAGGAGTGGTGAGTCGGTGACTGGCGGGAGCAGGGACGAGTGGAGATGCCAGCCAGTACATTATGGGTGTACAGTATTAATTGTTTTTATATCTCTTTTTGCATTTTACTATTAAATACTGTACATTAGGTTTCAACAAAACTACTATTTATTTCTGAGAATATGGAAATGTAATATTTTTGCTGAAATGACGTACGTATTACAGTGGAAAGTGGGATAAAATTGTGACGAAAGCAATGACTTTCGCTTTCTTTCTTTCAAAAGATGTTACCGTAATCGCTTTTCAAATGGTTTTCAGTTAAAAAACTGTTATTACAATAATATTCTATCCTAATTCATTTGTGATGCAACAGTTTATTTAACTGAAAACCATTCGAAAAGCGATTACAGTAAAATCTTTTGAACAACGAAAGAAAGTGAAAGTCATTGTTTTCGTCATGATTTTATCCCACTTTCCACTGTAGTATGTACGTCATTTCAGCCAAAATATTACATTTCCATATTTATTTCTGAGAATATATTCATTCAGTCACAGTTAAGGTAAAATATACTTGTGATGTAATGTTTTAATGAAAATACGGTATCGTAGTTTTCTTTTGTTTCAAATTTAATTCACAAAGATTGATGTTTCCAATGTAATGAACAAAAATTTATGTACAGTATCTATAAATAAACTTTAAAAAATGAATACTTTGTTTTACATAGTCCTGTGCATACCATATCATGCATTTGGCTACTTTGGGCTTGCTATGATGACGCAAGAGATCTGCCCTGGCAACTGTACCGACACTCGCAGCTGGTGGTGCGTTGGTGCGTCGTTTCCATTGTTTGCTGGTAGTTACTGGTAAATATTTTTCAACGTAACGAAACTCTTACCCGTTTGAGGTCGACCCCCAATTTTTTGCCAAATAATTTGGTCTTAAAAACTCGAACTACACACAGGTATATACGGTAAATAAGGACATGGGGGGGCCAGGGGTTTTTTAGGGGGGGGGGGGCAGCAAAAATACGCGGATTCTTAACATTCACGGGTATCTCTGTTACCTAACCCCCGCATATGTTAAGGGCCGACTGTATATAATATTTTCTTTATTTCTAAGCCATATTAGAGTACCGGCATTGTAGTGATTTTCCCATCATTTTTATTGTATCATTGCATATAATAATGACAACATGCGACCTCACAGGCCACTTTGTCCTTGGTTTTCTCTCTTCACAGTGATTCAAGCTATTGCTTGACCTAATGGCAAGTGAGAAAGTGCATAAAAAAATTTTTATCACAAAAGCGAATTAATGTTCAGTAAATTAACACTAAACAAGGGTTACCTATGTAACGAAAATTTCTTCATATATTTGTTAGTGTCAGAAATATATACAGAGGGGTATATATTTTTTTTTTATTTATTTATTTTTTTTTTTTTATTCCAGGGGTTAGCCCACCCGGGCACAGGTCACTGACCCACATTGGGGCCTGGGAGGCAAAGATGTAATAATAATAATAATAATTCATAATACCTGTATATAAAATTTACAATAAAAAATAAAAAATAAAAAATAATAATGATAATTATAATAAGACTTTACTAATAATAATTATAATAATAATAAAGAACTATAAAGAAATACAAAAATGAAAAAAAAATCAAGAGTGAGGAACAATATATGTATGTTGTGTTGTCAACAGTAAGAGAAAGAATTAAGACCCTGCAATTGTGTGTAAATGAGGCAGAAAGTCAGATCAGCAACCTGGGACTTGGTCACAAATTTTTGGGCGCCATATAGCAGCAGGGTTTACCATTAGACAACACATTATGCTTCCAATATCTTCCCAGCCGGTAGTACCTTCCTGTGGTAGCTGCCTACTACCTACTACCGATATACTACAGTATACAGTATGTGTAATGACATGTATCAATACAACATGTAGCGAGGTCCCCCCTGTACTGTATTGTGTTTTTGTTTCACATGAAGAGAGAGTATGCAAATTAGGGTTTGAGAGTGAACCTTGAGTAGTTTTTCTTTTTTTGCCAATATTGTTATAGTGCGTTTTTTCTCAGCTAAGAAGAGATGCCCTGCCCCCCTCCTCAAGAGTTACACCTGATTGGCTGTTTCAAATCTGTCCGATTTTGTCCTCAAGTAATGATGTTTTTCTAAATGAGTTTATTTATAATGACCATTTTTGACGAGAAAGATATTTAGCTAAATTACATAAAGATACATACATTCATTATTTGAAACATGAGCAAGTAGGAAGTTTATTATAAATCTTAGACCTGAATTAACTGTTATACTCTTGTAACAAATTCACGATTTCGGAGGACACATTTAATATATACTTATTTTTACCCAAAATAAGGCATACTAAGACAAACTATGTATAAGTAAAACTACATTATGCAAAAACAAAAATTTTAAAAGATCAGAATCACACTGAAATATTACACAGCCCCTGAAAATTGGTGGACGAGCGTGACAGACTTGGCTGCCTGAGCGAACAGCCGTCAGCAGAGGCGGGAAAGTAACTGTGAACAACTGCATATTTCAATTTGATTCTAATCTTTTAAAATGTTGGTTTTTGCATAATGTAGTATTACTGATAAGTAATTAATCTTAGTATGTCTTATTGTGGGTAAAAATAAGTACTGTACAGTGATCTCTCGGTTAACGAGCGCCTCGGTTAACGAATTCCTTACAAATTTTTCCCAACATGTTTTCGCCTGCATTTGGCTGCCCACCAGCTGTAGTATTAGTCCGCCAATACAGCAATCAGTTTTAGGGCTTAAATTCCTTACCATTTAAGTAAATATCAAGAAGGTTGTACTATTCAATAATTTTATAAGTTTTATATTAAATTTTTTAGCAATTTTAACAATTATTGAACATATTGAAGTAGAGGAAGCTAGTTTTTTGCCCGCCAAACACCCACTCAACACACCAAGCTTGGCGTCAGTTTGTTTACCAGTTCAGAGGAAGGAACATCTTGTTTGAGACTCTTCAACATAAAAGGTTTTTTCTGTGTTTCCAGTCAAATTATTGGTCATTTTGAAATATATTTTACATATTGACAATATATAATGCAGTGCAGTGTTGATTTAAAGAAAATAATCTTGAATTACACCAAGTGAACTAAAATTTTATGGGTGAAATGGTAGCATGGGGTGACTTCTCTTCCACCCCAATGCCTTCTCTTCTCCCTTCTCCTCCACCCCCATTCTAATTCCCATCATCATCAACCAGGAGCCTTCTACATGCACACCTCAAAGTAAGTGTACTTTACTGCATTTATTTTTAGTTTGTCTGTAATTTTCGGTGAGCTGGAACCAATTACCCAAAAACCCATTGAAACAATGGGTTCGGTTAACGAGCAACCTTCTGGAATGAATTGTGCTCGTTAACCAAGGGACCACTGTATATATTAAATGTGTCCTCTGAAAGCGTGAATTTATGACCAGAGTTTAACAGTTCATTCATGTATAATATTTCTGATAAACTTCCAATGTGTTCATGTTTGAAATAATTTATGTATGTATCTATATACTGTAATTCAGCTAAATATCTTTCTTGTCAGAAACGGTCATCCTAACTATTTTGAATAAACTCGTTTAAAAATACATCATAACTTCAGGACGAAATCAGGCATGTTTGCAACAGCCACTCAACTGTAACTTTTGAGGAGGGGGCAGGGCATCTTTTTTCAGCTGAGAAAAATGCACTATAGTGTTGTTTTTGGGTATAAACCATACTTGAATACTGTATTTTTTTAAATCTTTCACTTATATGAAACAACCAACCTCTAAGAGTCGGCCATCCTTTCCAATGTGAAATAATAATATTAGCAATTTTAATGTAATACTAAACTAATTAAATATAATTTTCTAAAATAAATCTCTTTTGCAGACTGGGGAGTTCTTCGCATGATACTTGAAAGAGTCCCTCAAGTGCTTCTGAACAAGGCTCTTATTCTTTCCCGGGATGGCAATGATATTGACTACTTTGCAGCTGCTCTCTGTGCTCTTGTTAGTGTCATTTGACTTTTATTATACAGGCATCCCTTGCTATATGAACCATCATAAAATGAATACTGTATTATATTTTTACGCCTCTTTTCTCACTATACGAAAGCTATTCTCACTTATACGAATATGGTCCCTGTAGGTAATGTACCAAATATATATTTCATTAATTATTTAATGTGTTAGCTACTAAATTACAGTACCATATAAAATTGAGGGAACTGAACTCTATATTTCCCATATGTTATGTTATTCAATATACAAATATTCACTTTAAAAATGGTTTTCAAGGAAATGTAATCCATTCGTGTAGAAAGGGATACCTGTACTTTTTTGTTAACTAAATTATTGTGATAATTATGTATAGAAAATTGAATAGATTTTACAGTGTTGTAAAAAGCTAATTGAATATATATATATATATATATATATATATATATATATATATATATATATATATATATATATATATATATATATATATATATATATATATATATATATATATATATATATATATATATATATATATATATATATATATATATATATATATATATATATATATATATATATATATATATAAATATATATATATATACACACATACAGTGACCTCGTAACGAATGCCTCGGTTAATCAATTTAGGTTAACGAACTGCCTTCCATAAGGATCTTCAATTGGTTAACGAACAAAAATTCGATTAGCGAATTTCTTACGAGCAACCTCAACATGTTTTCGCTTGCACTGACCGGGCAACCAGCTTTAGTATCAGTTCGCCAATACATTAATCGGTTCTAGGGCTTAAATTCCTTACTATTTTAGTAAATATCAAGAAGTTTATACTATTCAATAATTTTAAAAGTTTATTATTCAATTTTTTAGTCATTTTAATGATTATTGAACATAATTGAAGGTAAAGTGACTAGTTTAATGCGCGGCATCCAGCCTCTTAACACAGCAAACAGGCGTTAGTCTCTCTCTGTTTTCACTGGAGGTAACATCTTGCTTGAGACTCTCTTCAACTAAACACTTTTTTTCTGTGTTTCCAAGCAAATTATTGGTCATTTTGAAATATATTTTACATATTGACAATATAGAATGCAGTGCAGTGTTGATTTAAAGAAAATAATCTTGAATTACACCAAGAGAGCTAAAATTTTATGGGTGAAATGGTGCCATGGGGTGACTTCTCTTCCACCCCAATGCCTTCTCTTCTTCCTTCTCCTCCACCCCCATTCTAAATCCCATCATCATCATCATCATCATCATCATCCAGGAGCCTTCTACAAACACACCTCAAAGTAAGTGTACTTTACTGCATTTTTTTTTACTTTATGTAATTTTCGGTGAGCTGGAACCAATTACCCAAAAAACCCATTGAAAAAATGGTTTCGGTTAACGGCTTACGGTTAAAGCAACCTGCTGGAGCAGTTGAGTTCGTTAACCGGGTCACTGTATATATATATATATATATATATATATATATATATATATATATATATATATAAGCCTGATTTTTGACCAAGAAATCATTAATTTATGATATTCTCGTATAGTTCAGCTATTTTTGAGGTAATGGAACAACAAAACCTTAATAAAAACACTCCGTCCTGTATGAGGTCAACGTGTGAAACACCATTAAGGCAAATTGTTTACCATTTATTATTACACACTTTAACTGAAGCGAGTAGTTTCAAAAAAATTGTATATTTCCATTCAGTATTTATTTAAGTCAATTAGGAGGGAATATTGTTGTAATACAACAGTTTTTAACTAAACCATTGGCGATTACGGTAACATCTTTTGCAACAAAGTCATTGTTTTCGTCACGATTTTATCCACTTTCCACTGTAATACCACTGTAATTTCAGCAAAATATTACATTTCAGTGAATGTATTATATCAAGCACAGTATGAATAGATTATCATTGTAATATAACAGTATTTTAACCAAAAAACTAGTAAAAAAACGAATAACATCTCAAAACATCGGGCTTAGGTAAAGTCTTTTGTTTTCGTCATGTATTTTATCCTATTTTACATTGAAATACATCACGTTTCAACAAAACTACTATTTATTTCAGAAATATTCATTCAGGTGCAGTATAGGTAAAATATCGTGTGATGTAATAGGTTTTTTAACTGAAAACAATTCTAAAACAACGTACCCTCTAGCCCTGTTCAAGGAGGACTGGGACTGTTTAGTGCTGCAGGCGATGACAAGAAAATGATTTGATGATTTTAATGAGAAATATTCAGAAATATATATATATATATATATATATATATATATATATATATATATATATATATATATATATATATATATATATATATATATATATATATATATAAATCCACAATCCGTGGATAAGATAAATCTGATAAAATCTGCGGAAAATGGAAACATGGAATACCTTAGCTGATCTTTATTCAAGACATCTTCAGAGGCAACTGGCCTAAAGCTAAGGTCTCGTTGTCATTTTCCGCAGATTTTGACAATATATATATATATATATATATATATATATATATATATATATATATATATATATATATATATATATATATATATATATATAGCAGAGTTCTCTATAACTATAACGTGTTTTGATAACGCTAATTTGCTCTAACGATTTATGAATTCAGACAATATTTGTATAACGCGACGCTTGTTTTGCTATACGCTTTTTTTACTACTATTCTCCAATTTTGTGGTATTAACTGAATATGGTAAAGAAGAATATCTCCAAAAAAGCATTCTGATGATAGAATTTCCCGGTGATTATCGTAAAGAAAGGATATAACACTTGAAGAGAAGCTTGATGTTATCAACCTCAAAATCACCCTTCTCCCCCAAGTTACATTCATATTTTTTCGGTAAAGTGCTAAATTTACTGTATGATTTCATTATTAGATATGAATGTAACATTTATTTAGACTGTGCTATCCTTTGTGTTAGGCTAACTTTTTTTTCGATTTAAGTAATCTAACCTATTTTCTCCATAAGCCCTGTTATTTCTATTACGCGATTTTCTATAACCACGATAATTACAAAGAACACAATTATAAGCGTTATAGCAGAAATATTACTATAATATATATATATATACTATATATATATATATATATATATATATATATATATATATATATATATATATATATATATATATATATATATATATATATATATATATATATATATATATATATATATATATATATATATATATATATATATATATATATATATATATATATATATATATATATATATATATATATATATATATATATATATATATATATATATATACCCATAGAACCATTACTTATAGATTTGAAAAAAAAAAAAAAAAAAAAATAAGTTAGACCCAAATCAATCAACCCCTCACTACAGGTCCCACAGGTTTCCCGCGTAAGTCCATTCCGGCAGTCGTAAGTCCGACATAGATATAATTTTTTTATTTAGCTCATAAATTCGCCTGAAATTATCCGGCCAAATAAAAATCTACAATGAAATACAGTACTGTAATAGTAATGAATAATGATGAATGGATACAGTATACAGTGAAAGTAATAACTAATAAGGAATGGTTTTTAGGTGATTAGCACTTTACCTTTTAATGTAGTCAGCTGAATGCACATGGGGCCCCCATAATTTTCTAATTATATACATGGAGACTACATTAACTGGAAACGTTTCGTATAGAAAATGCGGTGTCATTTGAAAAAAAAAAAAAAAAAAAAAATTTTTATTAAAAATCTGCGGCGGTCGTAGTTCCGACGTCGTAAGTCCCGATTAAGTCCACGTGAATGTAAGTTAAAGGTGTGTGTGTGAAAGAGTATATAGTATATATATATATATATATATATATATATATATATATATTTATATATATATATATATATATATATATATATATATATATAGTATATATATATATATATATATATATATATATATATATATATATATATATATATATATATACAGTCAACCCTCACTTTACGGGTCCTTACATTCCGCTTCCCGCTTACGTGCCCTGCCAGAACCTGCAAATGCTCTCACATTCTCAAGGTGCTGCAAAATTTTACGGGTGAAGTATTTTTATTTAGTCATGGGAAATATAATTTACATTGCAAATTCTTAAATTTGCGATCATTTTGAATATAACATCATATTTTGCATAGCAGATGTTTAGAGTAAATATGTTATTTTTGTGCAAATATATGATATTTATATTCAAAATATTTGGGTTTACAAGGAATCCAATGTCAATTATTATCCTAATTTAGTTTGATTATTTATTAAAAATAGTGGTTTTCCCAAAAATTTCTGAGGAAGAGCCAGCAGTGTAGTGTGAGAAGAGGGGAGGGAGTTGAGTCCATTATTTGAATGACATTAACTTGGCGACTGTATTTCATTTCTTTAAGTATTAATTGTGTGCATGTACCATCATAAAAATTAAGATGTTATTTTACTACCACATAGTTATGTGTCAGAAAAAGTGAGTTTGGGGCGTTTGTATTGATTAATCCCATATTTCTGTTTCAAGCAGTTTCATAACAGTCCCTCTGGGTTTATTGACGTTAAGTCCCATATATATATATATATATATATATATATATATATATATATATATATATATATATATATATATATATATATATATATATATATATATATATATATATATATATATATATATATATATATATATATATATAGCATACATACATAGCCTACATACATACATACATACATGTACACAGCTACATACATACATACATACAACACAGCCTACATACATACATACACATACATACAGATTTACGCGTCAATTGAACCCACAGGGTACATGAAAGTGAAAACCTTAAGTGAACCACAGAAACATATGGGATTAATTCCAATAGAGACTGGGCGACCCCCAAACTCCAATTTTTCCGACACAATACCTATGTTGTGGTAAAAATAACATCTAAATTTTATGATGGTATGCTTACACAATTAATATTTGAGAGAAATACAGTCGCCAGGTTAATGTCCATTCAAATAATGGACTCAAATCCCCCCACCTCTTCCCAGCTCACTGGCCCCTACCTCTCTGAGAAATGATTGGGTGAAAACACTAGATTTTAACGCTTAGTAATAAATAATACCTCCGACTAAAGTTAGGATAATATAATTGACATTTCTGATTCCTTGCAGGTCAGGGAATATTTTGAATGTAACTTCATATATTTTGCACAAAATATAAAATACTTGCTTTGTGGTAAACCAAATTATTACATTAGATCTAAAAATTTGTATGTTTATTGCAAATCCATGATGTTTATATTCAAAATTGATCATCATATTGTAAGAATTCCAGCAATGTAAATTATATTCTGGTCGAGTAATTTGTATGAATTTTATGAGCTAAAACAAATATCATCAGTTAAAAAAAAAAAATATTCTTCACGACACTATCTGTCAATCAAAGTACCCCAACTTGCCTCCCCCCCTCCTCACACTCGCGCCAGTTGGGTCGGTGGGTCCCAACCCTCCCACCCCACCCCCCACCTTCCCTCCCTACCAGAGAAATGTTGGGTGAAAAAACTAGATTTTAACTTTTAGTAGTAAATAATACCTCAGACTAGAGTTAGGATAATATAATTGACATTTCTGGATTCCTTGCAGGTCAGGGAATATTTTTAATGTAAAATTCATATTTTTTGTACAAAAGATAAAATATTTGCTTTGTGTAAACCAAATTATTACATTAGATCTAAAATTTGTATGTCTAATGCAAAATCCATGATGTTTATATTCAAAATGATCATCATATTGTAAGAATTCCAGCAATGTAAATTATATTCTGGCCGGGTAATTTGTATGAATTTTATGATCTAAAACATATATCTTCAGTAAATAAACAAAGAAATATTCTTCAAGGACACTATCAAAATACTCTGCCCTAGCTGGGTCCCTCCCTCCCTCCTCCCACCTTCCCTCCCTACCAGAGAAGCTTTGGGAGAAAATAGTATATTTACATTTAGTAATAAATAGTCACTCAGACTAAAGTTAGCATAATATAATTGACATTTCTGGATTCCTTGCAGGTCAGGGAATATTTTGAATGTAAACTTCATATATTTTGCACAAAAGATAAAATATTTGCTTTGTGTAAACCAAATTATTACATAAGATCTAAAATTTGTATGTCTAATGCAAAATCCATGATGTTTATATTCAAAATGATGATCATATTGTAAGAATTCCAGCAATGGAAATTATATTCTGGCCGGGTAATTTGTATGAATTTTATGAGCTAAATAAAAAAAAAAAATTATACTTCACCGCGTATATGAGTAGATGCACCGCGGAAAGTGAAAGTCCGGTTCTGGCAAGGTACCGTGTAAATGAGAAATCGCGGAAAGTGAAACCGTGTAAAACGGGGTAATACTGTACAGTGACCCCTCGTTTAACGAACTCAATCCGTTCCAGAAGGTCGTTCGTTAACCGAAAAGTTCGTTAACCGAAACCATTGTTTCAATGGGTTTTGGGTAATTGGTTCCAGCTCCCCGAAAATTTCCTAAATTCAACAAAAATGGTAGAAAAGCTCTCTACTTTGAGGTGTTTATGTAGAAGGCTCCTGGATGATGATGATGATGTGCATTTGAAGTGGGAGGTGGAGGAGAAGGGAGAAGAGAAGGAAGTGGAGGTGGAGGAGAAGCATTTTACTGTTTCTTGGAAGGTGAGTCACCTTCCATGAAAATGTCAGGAACCTCTGGACTGACAGATTCTCCACCATGAACATCCTCTCTCCTTCTTGAAGTGGAAGGCTGAGGGATAGCATCTTGTTCCATCTGCCTTTTACTGAAGAAAGTGTCAATTGTGGTCTGTGGGGCACCTGTCCTCCTCACCATTAACTTATGTTTAAAGAAGGAGACCACTGAGTCCTCAACATGACACAAAGTTAGTTCAGTTTTTTCCACTTCTGGGTGCTTTGAAGCCAGTTCCCTGAACTTCTCCCAGTAGTAAATCACATCTTTCAACTGTTTAGCTGACATATGGTCATCACTTTCAATTTCCTCCTCACCACTGTCAGCCTCTACCTGTAACATCTCATCCAGTTGCTTCAAGTCATCAGGAGTAAGTTCCTCCTCATGAGACATCACAAGCTCTTCCACATCCGCCTCCTCCACTTCAAGGCCCAATGACTGACCAATGGACACAATCTTCTTGTCCAACTCTGTTTCTTCCTCAAATCCCTCAAAATCATGGTCTACTGATGGCCACAGTGCTTTTCTTTGAAGAACTGAGGGATCTACTGGAGACTTCTTGCCATGATGACACAATCAATTTTACAGCCTCCAGGACGTTGAATTGTGTCGTCCAGAACTGTTTCAGTGTTAGTTCAGGATCATTGGAAGTTGCCTGATGACACCTCCTAAACATTTTCTTCATGTACAACTTCTTGAAGTTGCTGATTACATTCTGGTCCATTGGGTGTATGATTGATGTAGTGTTTGGAGGCAAAAACAACACTTTCACAAAGTCAAATTGATACTCCAAATTGCTGGCAAGGTCAGGGTCATGACCAGGAGCATTATCCATGAGGAGAAGAACCTTTAAAGGGAGTTAATTGGTGGTTAGGTAGCTCTTGACAGAAGGGCAAAACACATCAACAGCCCATTCATTAAAGAGCTGTCTTGTCACCCATGCCTTACGGTTGGACTTCCAATAAACTCCAAGCTTTGTTCTTACCACTTTCTGTTGCTTGAACACCCTGAGTTTTTCAGAGTGGTAGACAAGCTTTTATTTGTATAGTCTTATCATTCATATTGGTATTTTTCCATATTAGAAACATTTAAGTGTGTATTGTTTGTTTTGAGTTTATTTTCTGTCATTTATTTTTATCATTATTGCCAAGCGAAATAATGTCTAGGAATCTTACCACCAATCAACCCCATTGTTACGAGACTACTTCGGATTCATTCTTAAGTTCACTCTAATATTGCAGCACTGCCACATAACCGTAAATGTCATCACAATGGGTAAAGGAACTCTTTGAGGCAACTGTACCTACACACCACCATTAAGATATTGTATTCAACTAGAGTATGTCTTTGTTTCTTAAAATTCTATTTTGATTTTCTCTTAATGATTTTAAGATTGGTGCATAAAGTGAAATATATTTATGTATTTTTAATCTTTGCTCTTTTGGCAGGTTACAGACAAGTCTCTAGGCCTTCCTGAGTCACTTCATAACACACCGACCAAATTCACTCGGTCAGACTTTCAGAGTTATGTATTTCCAGTCCTGGCAACTCTTGCATCCTACCACATGCACTTAGATCCTGTGATTCAGCAAAAGGTAAGCGTATATGAGTAAGCCCTGGCGATCTAATGTTTATATTAATATCTTATCTAAGCTCTGTTGCAACCTCTTTTCTAGCCAATTGTTATTTTTTTAACAGAAAATTTTAGGTATTTCATTAGGTAAGAACTGATATCTGTCTAGCAAGTGTTGTTTTGAATATTCTATTTCATGCAAATTTATGACTTAATAATATCCCAGTAACCCACTAAATCTACAGGGTTGAATCCCAGTTATCTATGAATTATCTATGCTATCCAGCTATAACCAGGTCCTTGAGAAGGGATATTTTGAAATTGAGATCACCACTCCAGGATGCAAGCAATGATTAGTTATATCACCATTATGTTTGTACACTGTGCCTGTTCTTGACTTGGTCAAATGCTGTCATTCTGGACCACTCCTCACTTTTGTGTGCTGTAGTTGTCTTTCTGCTATCAGTATCTCCTAACTGTGGAGCTAAGTGCTTTCACTTCAGGTTTTTAACACGAGGTGAAACTCATTGAGTTGTAAGAGACAGGGTTCTCCTTGCTCATCGTCATCTAATCATTACAGTAATATCTTCGTTAGCTGGAATCGCTCAAACCCGGAACTTTCTGATCACCGGAATTGAAATTTTCTCGGAAAATCGTTCCCAAAGCTGGAGTTTTCCGTAAAATTACGGCTTTGGGAAAGATTTTCTGAGGGGCACATTTACCGGAAAATTTTCCCGATACCCAGAAAATTCCGGGGAAGGGGGAGTTTTTTCCGGGTTTCAGAGATGAAAATCTGGCGCATTTTCTGGAAATTCCTAGAAAAATTTTTCTATGCCCGGAAAATTCTGGAAAATTCTGGGGATGGGGGATATTTTTCCGGGTTCAAGAGATGATGTAATGGGCAATTTCTGGAACTTCTGTGAACATGTTTCCTTTACCCGGAAAATTCCGGGATGAGGGATATTTTTCCTGGTTCGAGAGAAGATGTAATGGGTAATTTCTGGAACTTACGAGAGCCATTTTCCGTTACCCGGAAAATTCCAGGGACGAGGGACTTTTTCCTGGCTTTGAGAGAGTCGTCTTGTTACCCGGAAATCTCTCATTCCTGGAAGTGCTCTGCATTAATTGTTCCGGCTAATGGAGATATCACTGTACACTACTTCTGTGTTGGATTTATTTTCAGGCTTTGCCTCTAAACTTTGATGGCAGGAGATAGTCTTTTATCAATTTCTGCAGTGCCGCAGTCTTCTAGAGTACATTTTTTGAGTCATATTGCTCTTACAAAATATAAGGGTACAGTACTATTGTAAGATTGATGGTTTAGAGCTATCAAGAATTCACAAGCAGATTATATTCATTATTTGGGAAGCATTTCCAAAGTTTTATTAGAATTCTAAATCTTTAGTGTGTTTCAATTTTTTTTCTCTCAAATACAATGACTTCTTGGTAATATAATTAGTTCGTACAAGTGTGCAATGGCTTGTCTTATGAAGATTACTTTTGCCCCTAACCTTACACTGAAAACTCTTGGGACCCAGTCCATGTCATATTTTCTATAAAAGACCTGCTCACACAATATAGATAGATTAGTCTTTCTTGAACTGATATCAAGGTTTTATATGACACTGGGACACTAATCAAGTCAGGGTAGGAACAGGTTAACATGAAAGGAACATTACTTTTAGCTTTTTCATCAAATAGGGTTTCAGAGCTTAATGTTCTCAAAAGGGGTAACACGGCTTATTACTTTTGAACCTTCACTGTTGAGAATCAGTCCCTGTCCAAGTCTTATAAAAAAAACTAGGCTCCCCAAGTTTCACTGTTGATTCAGTTTTAGGCATGGAAACTGGATGAAGAGTCTCATCACTTTGTTTTGGTGTATTCACAAATACATTCAATTAAGAGGCAAGTTTAAGAAACAATCTCAACTTTGGCATCAGGCTCCTCTTTGTTGTCTTTTATTTATAGAGGCTGCTGTTGAGCCTATAGACATGCTATCTCTAGTTTTCATTGCTTGTTCATGAGTCACCTGATTCATGCTCACTATTAGATTGGATGTTAGGGTAAGTCCTTCATTTTAGATTTTTCCCATGCAACACAAACTATTAAGGGATTTTCTCCTATAGTCTGGTGTCTTGCAATGTGGTAAGTGCTTACTTCAAGGAGATACCAGGATAGGGATCACAAGTTCCTGGTTGTGAACTAAGGCTCCTCCCTTTTTATCATGTCACTCATCATGTTTCTGTGTTGCCATCTGTTAATCATTGTGATGTTGTCAACCAGTCTCAGTCTCAATGTTTGTTGCTCATAAACATCTTAATCTGTAACATAGTTGCTGTCCTCATGATAGGAGTTGATTTTTCTTGCTCCTTCCAGTATCCTTGACAGTATATCTGTGTAAGACAAACTTATCCAGGACAAGGGACAGTGTCTGCTTTCACATATTGTATAATACAGGGTATGACCAAAATGACTGGCACTGATGTTGTCTTTTTGTTATGGTCTCCATCTTTGAGCAGAGGCAAGTGACTGGAAAGAGGCACACTGCTTATTATACTATAACTTATATCCTTCCACCTTTAAAACGAGAAACGCGTAAATGGAATAACAGAACATATGAAATTAATTGAAATAGAGACTGGGCCGACGCCCAAACTCCACTTCTTCCGACACAATACCTACGTTGTAGTAAAAATAACATCTTAATTTTATGATGGTATGCACACACCATTAATATTTAAGAGAAATACAGTCGCCATGTTAATGTCCATTCAAATAATGGACTCAATCCCCCCCCCCCTTCCCATGCTCGCTGGCTCCTCCCTCTCTGAGAAATGTTTGGGTGAAAACACTAGATTTTAAGGTATAGTAATAAATAATACCTCAGACTAAAGTTAGGATAATATAATTGACATTGCTGGATTCCTTTGCAAGACCAGGAATATTTTGAATATAAACGTCATTTATTTTGCACAAAAGATAAAATTTTGGCTTTTCGTAATCAAAATTCTTACATTAGATCTAAAATTTGTATGTCTAATGCAAATTCCATGATATTTATATTTAAAATACAGTCATGCGCCGGTTAACGTCCGACCGAACAACGTCCAATCGCATAGACTTCTGTGCCCCCCCCCCAGAAAAAAAAAAACCATGATACCTGCTGGACCACCACTCCACGACCCCCTGACGGAGACACGATGATCCTCCCCATACTGGTCAGATATTATGTGTTAAAGGAATATGCTTCATTTTTAGGCTTTTTTTAAGCATTTGCCTACAGGTGAAATGTTAACCTACATCTATTGAGGATAAAATCTTTCACCTACAAATTGACAATACAGTCGACCCTCGTTAATTCGGACCCCTTTAATCCGGATTTCAGATAATCCGGACAAAATCTGAACTTTTTTTTTTTTTTTTTTTTTTTTTTTTTTTTTTTTTTTTTTTTTTAGATTTGTAAGAATATTACCTACACGGACCTTAAGCTAAAATGCTGGTCCACCCACTGCTGGGATAAAACATCAGTGTCTTTTTGGTTAAATGTAACATCACCACTAGTGTGGGGGGGGATGCAACTTTTAGCTTCTGACATGAAAAATATTTACCATTTACTGCCAGTAAACAATGGAAACGTAAAATATATACCAATTAGTAATGAAAAGTTGTGCAGTTCCTTCAGCAAATGAAGCTCACCAACTTACAATAGGCTAAATTACCTTACAACGTGTTTTCAGTGGTCTATGTTGAAGTTCTTAGCACAGGCTAACTTATCATATCATATATGGTATCACAGTTCTCATTGATCTACAAAAAATACCGGTAATAAAAACCTTTTCGATATTTCACACTTAATATAATACCCGGTAATCTACTTCAACCTCCTATTGTTTACAACGACACATGACGCACCACCAGCTGTTGCGTCAGCTAGACGGTACACGTGTTTTTCGAATCGTTTTCAGTTAAAAAACTGTTACATCACATGTATATTTTACCTTAACTGTGCCTGAATGAATATACAGTCAACCCTCACTTTACGCGGTTAATTCAACCCACGGCGGCCCGCGTAAAGTGAGAAACTCGTAAAGTGAACAACATAACATATGGGATTAATTGAAATAGAGACCGGGCCGACCCCCAAACTCCACTTTTTCCCGACACAATACGTACGTTTTACTAAAAATAACATCTTAACTTTATGATGGTATTCACCCACACATAATATAGAAAGGAACAGTCAATAAACTGAAGGTTAGGTTAGAAAAAAACAAGGTTGGGGTTAACACTTAAGTTAGTAGAAGAGATGGGTCGGCGTACGGGAATGGAGGCTGGTTCCAAGGCAGAAGGCAGACTACTGGCCCTCAGGTGAGTCACCATCACTGTCATCCACACTTGTCAGGGCCTCCCTGACAAATCCCTCAAAGTCATCATCACTGTCTCTACCTCTGTCACTATCATTGGCTTGGGCTGGCTGTGGTGGGTTGCGGGCGAAGAACTCTGTTATGCTTTGCTGACGGCTGGTGTTTATGTTGTCGTGATAAACCTTGATGTAGGGCTCCATAGTCTGCAACAGCTGGGTAGTGAAGATTTCACACCTGTTTGCATCAGGGTCGTCGGAAAGGAGGAGCTTGACTTTCTCGATACACTCGATGGCACCCCTAACTATGGGATAAGCGGCATTCTTCTTGGGATGACGCACCACCTGCCTCTTCACTGACATCATCATCTACCATCTCGTCGGTAGTCACATCAGGATCCCTTATCACCTCCAGGATGTCGTCATCGGTGGTCTCGAAGAAGCCTGCAGCTGTAACACTCTGCGCAGCTTCTCTGGCAAGGTCCACTGCTACTGCAACAGTCTGAACCTCACCAGTCACAAATTGACTCTGCCTAACGGCCGGAATGCCTTGCAACACATGTCTCCATGCGTGACGAACAGTTGCTACAGACAGCTGATCCCATGCCTCCACCAAGAAGTCCACAGCTTTCTTGATGTTGAATATTCTCCAGAATTGTTTTAAAAGTACTTGTTGCTCTGCCAACTGTTGATCCTCGTCGTCTTCGCTCTTGCTATCGGTGGTGATGTCACTCAGGTTACGCAACTCTTCCCTGGTGTTGGTGTAGTCGTTGAGGAGCTTGAATTTTTTAGTAGAGAATGCAGCTTTTACATTACAGATTAACTCTTGGTCCATGGGCTGTAATATAGATGTAGTGTTGGGAGGAAGGAAGACCACTTTTACGTTGGGGTGACGATCTAACAGTAGGGGCGAGTGTCCTGGTGCATTGTCCAGCAGCAACAAAATCTTGAATGGCACATTCTGTTGCTCACAGAATTTCTTCACATCGGGAACGAAACAGTCATCAAACCAGGATAGGGACAGTGTAGAGAACATAAATAATAATAATAATAATAATAATTAACGGTTTATTGAAAGAGCTTGGCAGCCAGAAGGCTGAAAATATACAGTTACATATTTGGGGAATGGGTTTCGAATTACAAATAATATACAAGTAACATAAGTGACACAAATAAGACGCATAATAACTAGATGGGGAAAAGCTCAAACTACAGTTCATTTCAACATAGTGACAGTGCAAGGAGTAGTGTTTACTGGGAGTGAATACACTGGTTTATTACAAGTTATTGATAATTTTTACAATGGTTGGGACCCACCTTACGTGCGGTCAGCCAGTGGATATTTAGCTTGGTCATGTCCATGCTCTTGTAGGCGTGCGGCTTGCGTGCTGTGTGGATCACCGATAACTTGAGCTTACAGGTACCGGAGGCATTGGTGGTAAACAGGACGGTGATGCGCTCCTTCTGCAACTTCTGGCCCTGAATCTTGCTGGCATTCTTCACAACGAAGGTCTTGGAAGGTAGCTTTTTCCAAAAAAGACCAGATTCGTCCATGTTAAACACCTGGTCGTCGGTGTACTGTCCTTCCTCCATAATCTCACGTAAAAATGGAGGAAATTCCCTAGCCGCAACACGGTCAGCACTAGCTTCCTCACCACCAATGTTGATATTGGTGATCTTGTTCCTCTTCTTAAACCTCTGTAACCACACAGAGGAAGCATTAAAGGGTTTGGGCTCTGTAATTCCCATCTTTCGTGACACTGCAGCATACAGTTCACGTGCTTACTCCTTAACTGAGCGCGTGTCCACCGCCATGTTCGTCGCGCCTGACGCACCAAGTAGCTCACAAGTAATTTTTCCGTCTTGAGAAGCACCTGGTTGTGGAAATACTTGATCATAGAAGCACCTGTAGACTTTGTGATGTTCATGTGCTCCTTTATCTTGGCTGCATCCTTCTTAATTGTCCTGATCGTAGACTCGTTAACACCATGCTGGCGCGCGAGATCAACCTGTCTTGTTCCTTTCTCCAACTCTTGTATGAGCTTATACTTAATTTCGTAGCTGAAGGAACGTCGTGTCTTCTTTGGCTTAGGGCGGCTGGGTCCAGGTAAGGAAAGGTTTCTCTCTGGTGGCGGTGGTCCGGCGGAAGCCATTTTACAGAACAATGGATGCACGATTACACGGTGTGGCCTGGAGGGATGAAACTGCCGCGGCTAGGTCAAGCGTCGTCTTTCCTCCCTCCTTCCCTTCCGCGGGTGGATACGTCATATTACTTTAAACCAATCACAGCTAGCAGCGGAGGGAGGTAAGGATGCATGGCCCAATTACAGTCCGATGCGTCATATGACGTCACTGATAACGCAACAAAGACACACACTGCGCAACCTACTCGCGCCGCTTACACAACATGGCGGATGGCGGGAGAGGGCGGGAAAGATGGCGGGAGGTTTGGATCCAAAAATGGCGCGGCTCGCCAGCCGCTCTCCGTGTAAAGGGGTACACGCACCGCGGAATGTGAGCATTCCGGTTTTGGCAGGATACCGCGTAAACGTGGAAACGCGGAATGTGGGACCGCGTAAAGCGAGGGTTGACTGTATACACAGAAATAAATAGTACTTTGCTGAAACGTGATGTATTTTAATGTAAAATAGGATAAAATACATGATGAAAACAAAAGATTTTACCTAACCTTCCGATGTTCAAGAGAAGTTACTCGTTTTTGGTTAAAATACTGTTATATTACAATGGTATTCTATTCATACTGTGCTTGATATAATGCATTCACGGAAATGTAATATTTTTCCTCAAATGACGTACGTATTACAGTGGAAAGTGGGATAAAATTGTGACGAAAACAATGACTTTCGCTTTCTTTCATTCAAAAGAAGTTACCATAATCGCTTTTCGATTGGTTTTCAGTTAAAAAACTGTTGCATTACAATAATATTCTATCCTAATTGACTTGAATAAATACTACGATACCATATTTCTGAATATTTTCATTAAAATCCATCCAAATCATTTTCCTTGTCATCGTCTGCAGCACCAAACAGCTTCTCCCAGTCCTCTCCTTGAACAGGGCTAGAGGGTACTGTAGGTTATGTATCTAAGCTACTGTGCCGAGTAGCAAACTTGTATATAAGCTACTGTGCCGAGTAGCACCTATGTATATAATTACGTGGCAACACTGCACATGTTATGTGGCAACATTGCCCCGAGGCTGCCATATGGCAAGGCAGTCTCAGTCTGACTGTGTGAGCCGTGCATGGCACACGCTAGTCACCACTTGTATTTCTCTCATCCATAATAAACGGACTTCAGTGTTACCCGGTGTTTCCCTACCCATCACTGCATTTTTCAGGGAACACTTGTAACCATCATGGCGCAGTGACTGGGATCTGTGGACTTGCAAGTGTGTAAACAATGCCGAGACAGTTGCGTCTGCCGGTGATGCGCGTCGACTCATAGTGTGTTGTGTTGTGTTGTGTTGCGCTGTGTTTCGCCGCAATGTGCAGTGTTGGGCCGTCACAGTGCGTTTTAGTGACGGTTGCAGTGTTAGTGTCAGTGTATTAGTGTGTGTCTAGAGCTGAGAGTTGAGCATTGGCCTGTTTTTTTTTTTTTGGTACCCACGGAGCACGCAGGCGTACACCCTTCTCGTGTGACATCCCGGGAGACACTGACGGTCTCACCCCCACCCCCGGCGGCTCTAGCAACCGGCATTAAGGCCACCACGAAGTGCATCTGCTGTCTCTGACACACACACACACACGCACGCACTCACTCACTCACGGACAGAACAGTGGACTCTGCGTTATTTCTTCGCTGTTTATGTCATATACAGTGACCCCTCGTTTAACGAACGCCTCGGTTAACGAAATTTCGGTTAACGAACTGCCTTCCATAAGGATCTTCAATTCGGTTAACGAAAAATAATTCGGTTAACGAATTTCTTATGAAACGACCTCAACATGTTTTCACTTGCACTGGCCGGGCAACCAGCTTTAGTATCAGTCCGCCAATACATTAATTGGTTCTAGGGCTTAAATTCCTTACTATTTTAGTAAATATCAAGAAGTTTATACTATTCAATAATTTTAAAAGTTTAATATTCCATTTTTTTGTCATTTTAACAATTTTTGAACATAATTGAAGGTAAAGTGACTAGTTTAATGCACGGCATCCAGCCTCTTAACACAGCAAACAGGAGTTAGTCTCTCTCTCTTTTCACTGGAGGTAACATCTTGCTTGAGACTCTCTTCAACTAAACGCTTTTTTTCTGTGTTTCCAAGCAAATTATTGGTCATTTTGAAATATATTTTACATATTGACAATATATAATGCAGTGCAGTGTTGATTTAAAGAAAATAATCTTGAATTACACCAGAGAGCTAAAATTTTATGGGTGAAATAGTGCCATGGGGTGACTTCTCTTCCACCCCAATGCCTTCTCTTCTTCCTTCTCCTCCACCCCCATTCTAAATCCCATCATCATCATCATCATCCAGGAGCCTTCTACATACACACCTCAAAGTAAGTGAACTTTCTACCATTTTTGTTGAATTTAGGAAATTTTCGGTGAGCTGGAACCAATTACCCAAAAACCCATTGAAACAATGGTTTCGGTTAACGAACGACCTTCTGGAACGGATTGAGTTCGTTAACCGAGGGGTCACTGTATATGTGGTTCGAGCTGTTGAGGCGCCACTTTATACACTAAACAGTGCAGTCCACGCACACACAAAGATGGGCGGTAAGAAGGGACAATGTCAAGATGGGAGACACGACTCCCCACCACCTTCTCCTCCACCGGGCGCAGACTCTCATCCTCCACCTCCAGTGACGGACATTGCCACAATTCTGAGGTGGATGGACGACCGGGACGAGCGACGTAGAGAGATGGAACTTCAGAGGGAGGAGACACGAAGAGAGGAGGAAAAGTTGCGTTTTGAGGCATTATTGGCGACCCTGGCGCTAACCCACCCTCCCTCACTCGCAGGTAGCGCGCTTCAAGGCGCCAGTACACTCCCTCCTCCACCACACCAGCGTCCTCCAGGTACTCTTGCCTCCAAACAAACAGCTCCCAAGGCATCTGTTCAACCCCCACCCGCCCTCTCACCAGACGTCACGTTTCAGCTTTTTCGTGAGTGGAGGCGGCGTTGGACAGATTACTCCACGATGGTGGACCTTGACAGCATGCCTCCAAACAAACAGCTCATCCAACTGCGGATGTGTTTGTCGCTGGAGACCCAGAGAGTTTTGGAGCACACGTTGCAAGTGCCTCCAGATTCTACATCTTCAGTGGCGGATGTGCTCGACCTTTTACAGGAGCACGTTAAAGGTCGGAATAACGAGGCTTTGCGTCGCTGCGCCTTCACCAGCTGCAAGCAGGCGGAGAACGAATCCTTTGACGACTTTTTTGTACGCTTGAAGAGTTTGTCAGAGGAGATCGACGTCTGCAAGGCGCACAGCCTGGAATGTGAGGAAGCCTGGATCAAGCACGGGATCTTGACAGGTGTCAGGCTGGAAGAGTTGGTGCAGCGACTCATCCCCCTGGACGCTTCCTCCACACTCCAGGTGGTAGTGACTGAATGTCGGTCATACGAGGCCACCAAGTCCGCCACCTCTGCCTTACGGGCCCCTCCTGCTGTGAGAGCAATCTCTCAGTGCAAGAAGGGTAAGAAGGCGGCCAACAACGCGAAGGCTGCCACACGTTCTTCCACGCCTCCGCCTAGTGCTTCCTGTGGCAGCTGTGGAAAGCAGCACGGCCCCAAGACTTGCCCGGCCGCCGACGCACTGTGTCGTGGATGTGACCATAAGGGCCACTGGTCTAACACAGACAGGTGCCCTGCACGAGGCTGCAAGTGTCAGGCCCGTGGTCGCTATGGACACTACGACAAGTGCTGACGCCAACCCAAGCCCAAAAGCCCGAGACGAGGAGGAAAGCAGCGCACTTCCCTCGAGGTGGTTCGCACGCAGCCCCCTCCAGATGGCCCAAGCAGCAGCGGAGTCACATCAGGAGGGTGGAATCGACCACACGCCCCAGGGCTACCCCTTCCCCTACCATCCGCGTCGCCGTCACACACGGTGATGTGTCGGGTCACATCGAGGTGATACCGGACACCGGCGCTGATACTACGGTGATTGGGTTGAAGCACCTCCAGAAACTGGGCCTCACCAAACGCGGCCTGGGACCACCGCCGCAGCCGCAGTACTACAATGCGGACGGTTCCCAGATGCCGGACGCTGTGGGCTCCTTTCAAGCCAAGATCACCTACGGCGACAGGTCGTGTCATGGATGGATCGACGTGCAGCCTACTCTCGCTACACCCTTGTTGTCGTGGGAGCACTGCAAGGAGTTAGGCGTGGTGCCCAGAGACTTTCCTGAGCAGATCCCAGCTGCTCGGTACACAACCAGTAGGGTGCGTGAATCAACGAGCGATGCGCCTGGCGCTGCCGCACGGAGCAGCCCAGAACCCGCGTCCACTCCCGCCCCGCCTCCACCCAAGTCATGGCTGCTTCCTCTTCACAGCGAGACGGCTCCTTCAGCCGCAAAGGCCTACTTCCTGAAGGAGTACTCGGATGTGCTGGTGACGAAGGAGGCCCTATGGACCGCGCCACTGAAGGCTATGGCGGGTCCGCCTATGAGGATACACCTGCGGGAAGATGCACAGCCATTTGCCATACACTCCCCGGTTGATTCCTCTCGCCTTCAGGGATTCAGTCAAGAAGGAACTGGATTCCATGGTGGCCCAGGGTGTCATCGTACCCGTTGGTGACGACCCATCCCCTTGGTGCCACCCTCTAGTCGCTGTGGCTAAGACTAACGGTGGAGTGCGGATTACTACCGACTTGTCTAAGCTTAACAGCCAGGTGTCCCGTCCCGCCCACCCTTCACCCACACCTTTTGCAGCTATACGGAGTGTGGATCCGAAGGTACAGCACTTCTCGACGATGGACGCCCTCTGTGGTTACTGGCAGATCCCACTGAAGAAGGAGGATCAGCCACTGACCACTTTCATCACGCCTTACGGACGCTTCCGCTACTGCCGTGGCCCTATGGGATTCGCCGCTACAGGGGACGCCTTCTGTCTCCATGGTGACATGGCACTTCAAGGCGTGACCAACTGCATGAAGGTAGTGGATGACGTCCTCCTCTACGATGAGGACTACCTGTTGCACCTTCGCCGCATCGACGAGGTACTGACCAGGTGTAGGACGCACGGCATCACTCTGAATGCCGAGAAGTTTGTCTTGGCTGCACCTGCAGTGTCCTTCTGCGGCTACCGACTCTCAAGGGATGGCATTGCTGCGGACCCGGAGAAAGTTCGCGCCATTGTGGACTTTGCAAAACCTGCCAACCTTACGGATCTCAGGTCTTTCATGGGCCTGGTGAACCAGCTGGCAGAATTTTCTCCTGACGTCTCCGCCACTGCCGGGCCTCTCCGCCCCCTGATGAGCCCCAAGAGGACGTTCACGTGGACCCCTGACCACGACCTCGCCTTTCATAAGGTGAAGGAGGCCCTGTCAAGTCCACCTATTCTTGCTACTTTTGACCCAGCGCTCCCCACCGTCCTCCAGACCGACGCCTCCCGCCTGTACGGGGTTGGTTACGCCCTTCTCCAGGATCACGGTGGAGGAAAGTACCGGCTCGTACAGTGTGGCTCTCGCTTCCTCACCGATGCTGAGTCTCGCTACGCTACCATTGAGCTGGAGCTGCTGGCAGTGGTATGGGCCTTATCGAAGTGCAAATTTTACTTGATTGGCCTACAGCACTTCGACCTCATCACAGACCACAGGCCCTTGGTCCCTATTCTTAATCACTATTCGCTGGACGCCATCGAGAATCCCCACCCCTAGCGCCTGAAGGAGAAGATTTTGGCCTTCGTCTTTACCGCGGCTTGGCGCGCAGGTAAGGAGTTGTGCATCCCGGATGCCCTCTCCCGCTCCCCAGTCAGCCGCCCTATACCTGAAGACGAGATGCTCAGCACCGAGGCCGGTTTCTCCGTCAGCAACATCGTCACCTTGCAGGCCGTACAGTCACTCGCCAGCACCCAGGCCTCAGTGTCGCCACCTGACAGCGATCTGGCCCTTGAGGAACTACGGACCGCGGCACGCGACGACCCTCCTACACTCACCTCTTGGAGAGTGTGAGGACTGGGTTCCCTCGCGACCGTTTTGACCTCCACAACGCCCTACGCCCGTATTGGAAGATACGTGAGGACCTCTACGCAGATGGGGACCTCGTCCTGTACGGTGCCCGTGTGGTCGTCCCTGCAGCTCTCCGTCGTCGCGTTCTGGCCCGCTTACACAACAGCCATCGTGGAGCAGAGGCCACCAAGCGCCGCGCAAGGCAGGCTGTGTACTGGCCCGGCATTGACGCGGATATCGTCAATACGGTCCGTGCCTGTGAGCCATGCCAGATCATGCAGCCCAGTCAACAGCAGGAGCCCCTCTTGTGCGACGACGAACCCACCAGGCCCTTCGAGTCCGTGTTGGCTGATTTCTTCAGCACAGCTGGGAAACATTTCCTAGTTGTCGCCGACCGACTCTCTGGCTGGCCTGTGGTGGTAATCTGTGGCTCGGACACGACGTCCACGGCCACCATTCGCCACTTCCGGCACCTCTTTCGTGACCTGGGCGTCCCCGTACGTCTGCGGACGGACGGTGGGCCACAGTTCACCAGCCGGGACTTCACAGAATTCCTGGAGCGTTGGGGAGTCCGCCACATCGTGTCAACACCCCACTACCCACAGTCAAACGGCCATGCTGAGGCTGCGGTCAAGACAGTCAAGCACCTCATCCTCAAGGTGGCCCCTTCAGGCAGCATAGACTGTGAGGCGTTTGATAAAGGACTCCTGGAGTTACGTAATACTCCCACCCACACAGGACGCTCCCCTGCCCAGATCCTGTATGGTCACCCTCTCCGCTCTTGCGTTCCTGCACACGCCAAGGCCTTTGCGAAGGAGTGGCAGACCAGAGCCGAGAGCTGCGATCGCCGCGCCGCTTCACGTGCCCAGGACGTCAAGGCTCGGTATGACGACCGTGCCCGCCCTCTTCAGCCACTGGAGATTGGTGCCCTTGTCCTCGTCCAGGACCCGACGACGACACGTTGGGACAAGGTGGGCATAGTGATGGGCATCGGCCAGTTGCGGGACTACAAGGTCAGGATGCCGAGTGGCCGTGTCTGGTGGAGGAACCGCCGCTTCCTCCGGCCAGTCCCACCCCCTGCTGCTGGCCCCCTGACCGAGGGCGAGTCCCCTACACCTCACGAGGATCCACCCCACAGTGCACCTCGACGCTCAGAGCGACTTAGGACTAAGAAGTCCGCTCAAGACAAAGACTATGAGCGTGAGGGGGGAGGGAGATGTAGGTTATGTATCTAAGCTACTGTGCCGAGTAGCAACCTTGTATATAAGCTACTGTGCCGAGTAGCACCTATGTATATAATTACGTGGCAACACTGCACGTGTTATGTGGCAACATTGCCCCGAGGCTGCCATATGGCAAGGCAGTCTCAGTCTGACTGTGTGAGCCGTGCATGGCACACGCTAGTCACCACTTGTATTTCTCTCATCCATAATAAACGGACTTCAGTGTTACCCGGTGTTTCCCTACCCATCACTGCATTCTTCAGGGAACACTTGTAACCATCAGGTACGTGTTTTTCGAATCGTTTTCAGTTAAAAAACTAATACATCACACGTATATTTTACCTAAACTGCGCCTGAATGAATATATTCTCGGAAATAAATACAGTATTACCCCGCCTAACGCGGTTTCACTTAATGCGTTTTATCATATACGCGTGCCTCGCCAGAGCTGAACTTTCACTTAACACGGATTTTTTTCCACATATACGCGGTGAGTGTCCGGCTCCAGACGCTATTTTTAGATTTGCCCCACCCGCCACCCTGCCTGACTGCCTGTTTTAGCTCATAAAATTCATACAAATTACCCGGCCAGAATATAATTTACATTGCTGGAATTCTTATAATTTGATGATCATTTTGAATATAAACATCATATATTTTGCATTAGACATACAAATTTTAGATAAAATGTTTATTCTTGAGTAAATATGTTATCTTTTGTGCAAAATATATGACATTTATATTCAAAATATTCCTGGTCTTACAAGGAATCCAGCAATGTCAATTATATTATCCTAACTTTAATCTGAGGTATTATTTAATACAAAATGTTAAAATTTATTTTTTTCACCCACTCTTCTCTTGAAGGGAGGAGTGGTGGGGGGTGGGGGGGAGGGTTGGGACTGACCGCGCGGTTGGAAGAGGGGGGAGGCAAGGTGGGGTACTTTGATTGACAGATAGTGTCCTGAAGAATATTTTTTTTTTATTAACTGAAGATATTTGTTTTAGCTCATAAAATTCATACAAATTACCCGGCCAGAATATAATTTACATTGCTGGAATTCTTATAATTTGGTGATCATTTTGAATATAAACATCATATATTTTGCATTAGACATACAAATTTTAGATAAAATGTTTTCTCTAGTAAATATGTTATCTTTTGTGCAAAATATATGACATTTATATTCAAAATATTCCTGGTCTTACAAGGAATCCAGCAATGTCAATTGTATTATCCTAACTTTAGTTTGAGGTATTATTTATTAAAATTTAGTGGTTTTCCCCCAAAAATTTCTCAGAGAGGGAAGAGCCAGCAGTGTAGTGTGAGAAGAGGGGGAGGGAGTTGAGTCCATTATTTGAATGGACATTAACTTGGCGACTGTATTTCTCTATTTCTCTTAAGTATTAATTGTGTGCATGTACCATCATAAAATTAAGATGTTATTTTTACTACAACATAGTTATGTGTCTTCAAAAAGTGGAGTTTGGGGGTCGGGCTGGTTTCTATTGGAATTAATCCCATATGTTCTGTTGTTCACTTAACACGGATTTCACTTAACGCGGGACCCTCTGGGTTCTATTGACCGCGTTAAGTGGGGTACAACTGTAGTAGTTTTGCTGAAACGTGATGTATTTCAATGTAAAATAGGATAAAATACGTGACGAAAACAAAAGACTTTACCTAAGCTTCCGATGTTCTTGAGATGTTATTCGTTTTTTTAATAGTTTTCGGTTAAAATACTGTTATATTACAATGATAGTCTATTCATACTGTGCTTGAATAATACATTCACGGAAATGTAATATTTTTGCTGAAATTACGTATGTATTACAGTGGAAAGTGGGATAAAATAGTGACGAAAACAATGACTTTGAAATATAATGCAATATTAACCCCTAAATCGGTTAATTCGGACAATCGGCTAAAACAGACATCCTTCCTCCCCTATTAGTCCGAATTAACGAGGGTCGACTGTAACACATTTGCTGTAATCAGACATATCTAGTTGCCTCAACAATTGCATCCCCAGTTGCAATTGGGGTTGCAATTTCAAATTCTGTGGCATTACTAAAAATAGTAAAGTTTCTGGTGCACTCTAAGATTAAGAGAGAAAACGGAGGACTGAGGCGTCCTGATGTGAGAGAAAACGGACTCGTATGACGGGGAACCAAATAAAAAAAGCATAGCTACATGTTTTGTGGACTACATTTTAAGCGTACCCTTTTCTTCACTTTGTAATAAACTTAGCCATGCCTATGTGTGTTTATGATATTTACCATAACATTATATATATATTTAGTGGGTCTAAATGGTCGTAAAATGGGAATCTTGGGGTTGGGTCTTGGGTGCCTGAACCAATTAGAATAAATACCATAGGTACTTTCGTTATCGGCGGTGTCCCAATTAGGCGCTATAACCAAGGGATGACTGTACTGTACAGTGGGGTATGCTATAACGAACGGACCCTACTACGAATATTCCTATAACGAACTGTTTTACCTGTAAAATTGAGAATGCTATAACGAACAAAACTCCTACAACGAACATTATTTAAAAAAAAAAAAAAAAAAAAATTTTCTTACTAATTTATTGTTTTTTTATTACAAGTATTAATGATATTCTTTATTTCAGGGGATTAGATGCATATGTATGCACTTTTACAATTTTTACAATTTTATATTATATTTTTCAGTGTTAAGTGGTTGTATTTGGGGGCCTGGAACGGATTAATTCTATAACGAACGAATGCTATAACGAACAAGGTTCTAGAACCAATTAGATTCGTTATAGAATACCCCACTGTACTGTATATACTTGTGACACTGGCCAGTTGCTTCTGGTGTTATGGTACAGGGGTATCAAGTGACAGCACTAGGATCCCGCTTCCTCTATCAAGGAATAAACAATTAAAATTTAAATTGAAAAAAAAAAAATTCAAATAATGGGACCTAGCGAACCGAAATGGACCTAGAGCGGGCACAGTCACGTATGCATCGCGTATTCTTATAGATTGTGCTGCTAGGCGCACGTTATTTAGTGAATTTAGTCAATATTGTACAGTAACAATGGACCTAAGTGCAAACCTGTATTGTACATGTACTAAATGATTACGGTACTAAAATTGTTATGTCTTTTGCAAATATAGCTTGTTTATACAGGTATTCAAAATAATTACTATCTTACAAGAATCCCTCCAATGTAAGTTATATTCACCCAGGTCGTTTGGGTGGCAAATTATGAGAAGAGCTTTGTCACTCTTAAGTGATGATAAATAAACATGCAGGCAGGCCTTCAGTGCCAACTGTCAAATCTTATCTCAAATAAATAAACAAACAAACGCCAGACATTCTGTCACCTCACCTCCCGCCCTCTTCCCACCACCCTCGTGTTCAAGATAAAAGATTGGTGATTTCTTTATGTTTATTTATATAATATCTCAGACTAAAGTTAGGATAATATAATTTGCATTGCTGAAATCCTTGCAAGACAAAGATTAATTTGAATATAATCGTCATATATTTTGCTCAAAATATAAAAAATGTAGTACATTAGTGTACAATACTGTAGTACATTTTATAAAAAGTTTTTCAACTGTATTTTTGGGTAGATTTACATAAATTTCTTCATTTATTTTCATCCATTTCTATGCACATACCATACTACCGTAAAAGAAACGTAAAATAAATAAATGACCTTAGTGCAAAGCTGGAGTGCACATGTACTAATTTGATTACGGTACTAAAATTGTTATGTCTACTGCGAATTACAACATGTTTATATTAAAAAAAAATCAGTATCTTACAAGAATCCCAGCCATGTTAATTATATTATCCTAGGTCATATCACTGGCATTTTAAAATGAGTGAAGCTTAGTAGGACTGTTAAATAAACACACAGAGCCCTTCGCCTCAAACTTATCACCTCAACCCCCCCACTCCCCCCCCCCAACCCCTCGCTGGGTGGCGTGGCTGTATCCGTCAGTCCCCCCCCAGCCAGGCTTCTAGGCTTTCAGTTTTTATCTTATATAATATCTCAGACTAAAGTTAGGAGATTATAATTTGCATTGCTGGAATCCTTGCAAGATAGCCAATAATTTGAATATAAATGTCATATATTTTGCTCAAGAGATAAAAATTGTTGTACATTAGTGTACAGTACTGTAGTACATTTTATAAAAAAGTTTTTCAACTGTATTTTTGGGGATATTTAAATAGATTTCTTCATTTATTTTCATCCATTTACATGCACACACACCATACTAAAAGAAACGTAATAGAAATAAATGACCTTAGTGCAAAGCTGGAGTGCACATGTACTAATTTGATTACAGTACTAAAATTGTTTTGTCTAGTGCAAATTATAGCATGTTTATATTCAAATTAATCAGTATGTTACAAGAATCCCAGCTATGTTAAGTATATTCACCCAGGTCATTTCACTGGCTTTTTATAAGAGAGAAGCTTAGTCACCTAAGAACTGATACATATACACGCGTTAGACCTGGGCCAGTGCCAACTGTCAAACGTACTACCTCCCCTCCCCCCACGCCCCCTCGCTCGCTCCCACCCTCTCTCTCTCTCCCCCATCTGCTTGGCGTTGCTGGAATCCTTGTAAAACAGTTAATAATTTTAATATAAACGTCATGTATTTTGCACAAGAGATAAAAATTAATCACCTGTATCACATTACCGCAGTGATTTAAGAGTAAAAGTGTATATGTACAGTGGTCCCTCGGTTAACGAGCGCCTCGGTTAACGAGATTTCGGTGAACGATTTACCTTCCATAAGATTCTTAACTTCGGTTAATGAGCAATCCCTCGATTAACGAGTTTTTTACGAGCCGACTAAAACATGTTTTCGCTTGCATTTGGCGGTCCACCAGCTGTAGTATTAGTCCGCCAATACAGTAATCGGTTTTAGTGCTTAAATTCCTTACTATTTTAGTAAATATCAAGAAGTTTATACTATTCAATAATTTTAAAAGTTTAATATTAACTTTTTTAGTCATTTTAACAATTATTGAACATAATTGAAGGTAAAGAAACTAGTTTCTGGCGTGCCATCCAGCCTGTTAACACACCAGACAGGCGTTAGTCTCTCTCTGTTTTCAGTGGAAGTAACATCTTGCTTGAGACTCTCTTCAACTAAACGCTTTTTTTCTGTGTTTCCAAGCAAATTATTGGTCATTTTGAAATATATTTTACATATTGACAATATATAATGCAGTGCAGTGTTGATTTAAAGAAAATAATTTTGAATTACACCAAGAGAGCTAAAATTTTATGGGTGAAATGGCGCCATGGGGTGACTTCTCTTCCATCCCAATGCCTTCTCTTCTTCCTTCTCCTCCACCCCCATTCTAATTCCCATCATCATCATCATCCAGGAGCCTTCTACATACACACCTCAAAGTAAGTGTACTTTTCTTCCTTTTTTGTTGAATTTAGGCAATTTTCGGTGAGCTGGAACCAATTTCCCAAAAACCCATTGAAACAATGGTTTCGGTTAACGAGTTTTTCGGTACCGAGCAACCTGCTGGAACGGATTGTGCTCGTTAACCGAGGGACCACTGTACGTATATAGTATTCCACATACACGTAATTTGCCATTTTTTTGTCACAGACCCAGGCAAAAGTTTCCATTTGGGGTAGCAACATTGCCTGTAAAATATTTTTTAAATTTCTTAATAATTAGAGGTTGCTCAAGTCAAATGAAATTTAACAATATTATGCCTATGCTTAATGTTCATAACACATCATTTCCTAGCCCCCAAGCCTGCCCCCCCCCCCCACTTAGTCTAAGTGGGTATTAGCTGCTCAAGGCAGGGGTCGCATGAGGACCAGTCTCACTCTTTCTTGCCCAGTAAGGTCTGCTTGAGGGCATTAGGGAATGATTTCTGTGGTCAGCAAGTGCCTGCAGTAGATACTGCAGTTGCTGTTCGTCCTTGGTGATGAGGCCTGAGAAATCTTGGACTAAGGCTACTCCTCTTTCTGCATGATCATTGATCACAGACAAAGCTTGTACACTGGCTTTTGCATTTTGGAAGCCAGGATCATGTTTTCACTGTTCTACTGGGAGGGCCAGGAAATCTGTATTCAAGTTGAGCTTTTTGAAAAATGACTTTGTGTTCTTTGTCGTGAAATCATATAGGTTCTTCACTTGGAGTGTGTCTGGATTGATTGTAACCCGTTTGACATGCTTTTCTTCTCCAATAACGATGTTCATAGCTTCCAACATGCTGTCCTTCACTGCTGGTAGAACATCGTCATCAAAGAAGGCCAATGCAACCAACTCTTCTGACAAGTACCAGAGGTGTCTCATCATTTTGTGGAAAGTTGCCTTTGATATGGCATTGCTGATGGTACTGTAGTCTTGTAGAGCTTTAAGCAACATCAGATCTCCTTTTGGTGCCTTTGCAGCAAGTGGAGCAGTTGTCCAAGCCTTCACATATATTCGGGCTAAGAAAATGCACAAATCTCTTAGTCCTCTGTTCTCCTTTGGAGTAAGCTTAAACTGAGAACCGAATAACCACACTTTGAAGGAATAAATGGTCTTTGCCATCCATCGTGCTTGGTGCATTGCACCAGGAGCAGAAAATCGTACTCCCCGAGAAGGTGATGTGCCAAGAAAGATGGAGGCCAGCTCTAGCAGCTCTCGATAATTATCTCGAAGCTGTGTCTCCAATAGAGCCTTCTCAATGAAGTTGGTTAGATCTTCCCTAACAGCTGTGACCGATTCTTCTGCCAGATCGTCGGTGGAGGAGTCTTCAAACTTCTGCTTGTCAATTTGTTCCCATTTGGCTTGGAATCTTTGGAACAGCTGTATGTCAGGAGCAGCTGAGTGCCCCATTACAGCTTCAAAAGCAGCTCCAGCTACAAGTTCTAGTACATGGTGGCGGCAGGCAAAATATAGCAAATCACGACCCAACAACTGCTCAATTTTGACACACGCACCCTTGTGGTGACCAGTATTTGAGCTTGTTGTATCAAAACACATGCCATGCACGATGTCTGCAATGTGCCATTGCTGCAAAGCCTTCACAACAGCTTTTGCTTGTTCATCACTGGTACCAGAGGGAAGTTTTGGAACAGCAAGAAGTTGGGAGGTGCCATTGCCTGAGACAAGAACTGGGAGTCTGTCAACATGGCCCCCATGCCCCGTCAAATCAGGCATCAATTTACCATCCGAGTGAAAAATTAAAACTGACTCTGGTTTGAAGTTTGAAAGGATTTCAGCTGCCCTGCTACTGCGATGATGCTGACGTTACCTCCTGATGCTTGATCGATTCAGAATCAATTCACTGACATCATGGCCCAGACTCCGAGCAGTTTGGGTGACAATGTGCATGGCCATTCTATCTGACGACTTGGTCCGATCTAATGCTGCAGAAAGTTCTGGAGTTAGAACTTCTTTTCGCCCACGCTTCTTGACAGTAGGTGGAGTTTGAAGTGCTGATGGGCCAGGAACTGGGTTGGATTCCTCAGAAGAAGACATACTACTGCTGTCCAAGAGAACGATGGCCTGGCATTTTTTGGCTTCTTCCTCTTCACTGTCTGCAGCCAACTTCCTTTTCATTGCTTTCTTGAGAGTTTTTCTCGTCGTTTCTGTCTTTTCAGGAATACTTTGTCAAGAGATGACATTGCCCCACGACGCCCTTTTTCTCGTTGCGCTATTAAGAAATCCTTATCCTCCTGAACTGTCATCATATTCAAAGCATTCACATGTGCAATGTCCAAGAGATCTTCAAATGTATCAGTGAACTCTTTCTCTTTCTGCTTTTGAGTTTCTGTCTTTCTTGAAGAGTTCTTTTTCAAATTACTCCACTTGTCAAACATTTTGTGCACTTGATTCACACAATCTGGTTTGTGGTGTGTGGGAATGTTTGTTTTTGTCCAAAATTGAAGAACTTTGTCTGTGACTTCCCCAACTGCCACTCTGATGGTTTTTTCTGTATGCGATGCAGGCTTAAAAAAAACTGTAACACTTGCCTGTTTGAAGGTAACTTAGCCCCTGTAATGTCATCACATAATGTCTTTATCAAATACACATTTTCTCAAGTTTTTACTCCTGCATTAGCCATTTTGACCTGAGGAATAAAGAAATTAACTATTAATATAAATTAATAATGAGAATACTCTGTAGAACTGTTTCTAATTTCCCCAATCATCAATCACGACCAGCAAAAACTTACCACAATCGTGCCAAATGCGAAGCAATAGTGGTGGGCGTAATCGGCTACAAAGTAATCGACTACATCGATTACTTAATTTTTGACAGCTTTGAGCAACCTCTAGATATTAATATATTTAAAAATAACTCTACACAATGTTTTTGTCCTAAATGGACACTTTTAGCAGGGTCTGTGGTAAAAAATTCCAAAGTTGAAAAATAAGGACCACCCTAAAGTACGTACAGTGGGGTATGCTATAACGAATCTAATTGGTTCTAGAACCTTGTTCGTTATAGCATTCGTTCGTTATAGGATTAATTCGTTCCAGGCCCCCAAATACAACCACTTAACACTGAAAAATATAATATAAAATTGTAAAAATTGTAAAAAAGTGCATAAATATGCATCTAAACCCCTGAAATAAAGAACATCATTAATACTTGTAATAAAAAAACAATAAATTAGTAAAAAAAAAAAAAAAAATTAAATAATGTTCGTTGTAGGAGTTTCGTTCGTTATAGCAATCTCAATTTTATAGGTAAAACCGTTCGTTATAGGAATATTCGTAGTAGGGTCCGTTCGTTATAGCATACCCCACTGTATATAGTTTTCCACATACACGTAAGTATAAATAAAAAGTTTGTGATGATCGGACAACGTCCATTTCGGTTAACGTCACGTTTCCAAGAACGTATCTAGGACGTTAATCGGCGCATGACTGTAATCACAATCTTATAAGAATTCCAGTAATGTAAATTATATTCTGGCAGGGTAAATGACCAAACTCGTAAACGAGAACCGCGTAAATCGAGGTTCAACTGTAGTCCACTGATACACTGTTAGGGGTTAGCTGGAATCCAACCCCATAGACTTAGTTGAATTACAAAGGTCCCTCTGTCAGACCTTGGGTTTTAAATTGTGATTTAGGATTTTTTTCTTGGTGAGATTTATAGTGGGTGAGAAAGTCTTGGTAAGGGTTACTATTAGTCCACCAATACAGTAATCAGTTTTAGGGCTTAAATTCCTTACCATTTTAGTAAATATCAAGAAGGTTGTACTATTCAATAATTTTAAAAGTTTAATATTAATTTTTTTGTCATTTTAACAATTATTGAACATAATTGAAGTACAGGAAACTAGTTTTTAACGTACCAAACAGCCACTCAACACACCAAGCTTGGCATCAGTCTGTTTACCAGTTCAGAGGAAGTAACATCTTGTTTGAGACTCTTCAGCATAAACGCTTTTTTTGTGTGTTTCCAGTCAACTTATTGGTCATTTTGAAATATATTTTACATATTGACAATATATATAATGCAGTGCAGTGTTGATTTAAAGAAAATAATCTTGAATTACACCAAGTGAACTAAAATTTTATGGGTGAAATGGCGGCATGGGGTGACTGTTCTTCCACCCCAATTCCTTCTCCTCTCCCTTCTCCTCCACCCCAATTCTAATTCCCATCATCATCAACCAGGAGCCATCTACATGCACACCTCAAAGTAAGTGTACTTTACTGCATTTATTTTTAGTTTGCATGTAATTTTCGGTGAGCTGGAACCAATTACCCAAATACCCATTGAAACAATGGTTTCGGTTAACGATTTTTTTTGGTTAACGAGCAACCTTCTGGAACGAATTGTGCTCGTTAACCGAGGGACCACTGTAAGACCCTTGTCGTTGACGCGATGAGTATAATTCGATCAAAACCTGTTGAATACAATTCACATACAACAACTGCTGGTACATCAGGACACAGTTTGAATAATACTATCAATATACAGTACATAATTACTCTTATTAAAGTTATTTAGAGTTCTCAGAGGATTCAACAGTTCACAATCACACTCACGTTTTGAGGTCTAGGGTTAGACCAACGAGAACAAATCTAATGTCCTGCAGAAAGATATTGACTGACGAGAATCAAGATGCTGCCTTTGCAGTAGAAGGTGTTAGACTGTCCCTCGGGCAGTCACACAGCTGCTACCAGCTCCATATCGCTTAGTAAGCTATTCTGAGTTGTAAACAGTTTCTTCACCTTACATGTGGCAGGCGCGCACAATTGCACTTGGCTATAACATTGGGGTTGTTAAACTTCAGGCTGGTTAAGGTGGAGGTTGACTCTTCAGGTAAGCACTTGGGGTGGCTATTCTTCTGGTGATCCATAAAGCTTAAATTTACGAAGGGTCTCAGCCTCAACTACATCACTGATGTCAACCATTTTTTTTTCTTCTACACATCATACACTCCTCTCATTTTATTTATTTATGCCCCAACCATTTCCTCTCATTCTTGAGGTAACTGCCCCATGATCCACCTTACACACAAGTGAGACTGGAGAAAATATAATCTTTCTTTTTTTATTCAGTCTGCTATTATTTCATGGTTACTTTTAATTTATGCAACGTAACACTTTATGTAAGTCTTTCAAGCTATACTTGCAGCACATATTTTATTAATTACAAATGATTTTGTTGTAATATTTTTTTAAACTCATATCTACTACATCCACATTTTTTCTATTGAACTTTTTTAGATAACTTTCATAATCCATTTTCATCTTCATCTCATTGCATTTTTTGGAAATGTGAAAAGTGACTCCTCTTTTAATGAATAGCAGACTAATAAGGGTTTAATTGTTTGTTCCACATGGTTTAAAAAAAATAATTATTGAGTCATTGAAAAAAATTTCAGGTAATCAAGTGTTTAGAATTAGGCGTGCTAAGTCGCTGTGCAGGACCACTGTGTGTGAGTGCCTTGACCCTGTGTGTACTGGAGATGAGAGACTCAATGATCAAACTGCTGCGAGAGGTCATGCTAAATTTGTCTAAGATCACTGCTACTGTTCAGAATGCACAACCCATCTTGGAGTTCCTGTCAAGTAAGTTGATGTCCTGTACGTGAATTTCAAGAATGAACCATTTTGTGCAGCAATAAGATAAAAGAAATTTTATCTCAAATATTATATATTGCATAAGTATATTTGTAAATACAGTAGTAATGATGATGCCTACAGTGGAAAGTTTTTAATTAATTTAAATTTTTACAGCTCTTCTTCACCTGCCGAAAGTATATGCAAGCTTCGTGCCTGACCAGTACATGTCGATATTTGCAATAGCCATACCATACACAAATCCATTCAAGTTCAACCACTACATTGTATCCTTAGCCTACCACGTCATTGCAATGTGGTTCCTCAAGTGTCGGTTGCCATTTAGAAGGGCATTTGTGCCTTTCATAGCTAAGGTACAGTAATTGTTTAAAATGTAATTTTAATCATAATTCTGATTTTATTTTTTTCCTACTCAAATACAGGATGACTAGAATCAAGACCAAATGTAAGTTCTCCTATCTCTTGCTGTTATTCTGTCATTATTGCTGGTGTAACAGAAATGTTCTGCTATGATACTTACCTTTCACGAGACCCAAGTATCTATTGGGTTTACCCTTACCACCTCATAGTACAACCTAGCATCACTTCAGTAGCAACACAATATTCTTCAAAAATCACTCAATGTCATTCTGTCTGGTCATTCGAACAAGTTGCCCCCTTCCTGGATGTCCATCCTCTCACTACTAGTGTGTCTTTCATCCCATCTCTCTCTATCCTTTTTGGTCATCCCTTCTCTCTTCTACTACCCACTTCTGAATTATATGCTCTTTTTACCAGGGTTGGAGCAATTACACCTTTTTAAGTCAATTACAAATACTTGCCTGAATTTTTTATTACAATTACAATTCAAATGTTGAAATACATTACAATTACAATTTGAAAATCAAAAGTTAATTTATAATTACAATTACAAGTTTCTATATGCTAGCTCACCCTTTGAAAAGAAAACCGTCATTCTGTCTAGTTATAAGGCTAAACCCGTATTGAATGTGTTTCACTTAAAACTACTGTATTGTGAAAAAAAAACAGATATCGGCCATCAAGATTCCAGTGCAGTCCATGTACAGCTGCTCCTTGACTTACGACGGGATTAGGGACCTAAATCCAGGTCGTAAGTCGAATTGGTCAAAAGTCGAAAATGCTTAAATAATACATATAAAATATAAAATGGGTGTCTCTTTTCTTTTCAGCACCACAAAACTCTCACTTTTAAGCTTGCCAGCCATTTTAAAGTGAATTACAAACAAAAATTTTGTCAGTACACAGCGCAATCACTAACATCGGGACTCGAAAATATGTAATTTGACAAAATTTTGGTACAGCTGAGGCGGTCGTATGTCTGGGTGGTTGTAAGTCGAGTAGGTCGTAAGTCGAGGAGTAGCTGTATACTGCAAGTTACACTTAATATTTACAAAGCTGGGAGTTTTACAAATAATTCACCATTACACTTTATCATAAACAATGACCTGAAAGAAGCAACACCAAGTTGGGCTCTGTTGGCTGTGAAATAATTTCCAGCAATGCTGAAAACTCGCTCGGATGGAGTAGATATTGCAGTACACCTCATCAGCTCCCTTGCCAGGTTCTTCAGTGGGTGCAAAGTTGGGGGCACTTCTTTCCAGTAGAGCATTGGATTATTTGAAAATGGGATAGTTCCTTCTTCCACATATTGTCTCAACAACAGACTCACTGTACTTCCCTCTGATGCTCATTGATTTTGTGGCTAAGTTGAAGATGGTGGTATGAAGGAGAAAAGTATGGGTCTTCCTCTGTTGACCCCTCCTGAACTTTCTCTGATTCTTCCAACATTTCCTTGATATCAATCAGTACCTGGTCCTTCTGTTCCTGTGATGACAGCCAGTCTAGTTTGAACTTAGGATCCAGAAAAGCCGCTGCTCGAACATCCCTCATTTCTATGTATGGGTCCAACCTTTTCTTCACCGAGTCCATCAGAAATCTAGCCAAAGGCTCACAGTACTGCAATTGGCAGTTGCATGGGTGGCAATCCGTGGAATGACCATGGTCATGATGGCGGTTGATTTGAAAATGTAATCGGGGGACTGAGTTCACAATTACAATTAAATTACAATTACATGATTATCATTTAAATTACAATATAAAACTTTTTCAATTACAATTACAATTTTCTTGTAATTAATCAAAAATTTCTTGTAATTAATTAAAATTTTCTTGTAAATAATTACATTTCAATTAAATTACAAATACAATTATTCCAACCCTGCTTTTTACAAAGCTTTTGCTTACCATCTTATCAATACAGTGGGGTATGCTATAATGAATCTAATTGGTTCTAGAACCTCGTTCGTTATAGCATTCGTTCGTTATAGGATTAATCCGTTCCAGGCCCCCAAATACAACCACTTAACACTGAAAAAATTATGTGGAAAATGTAAAAAATACGGTACTTTATCTTACCTTAGTGTTGTTCAGCATGCAGGGCAGGAGGCAGAGGGGGAGGGGGGAGGAGAGAATTATGGAGAAGAGGTGGAAGGAGAAGAGTCATCCTTCCTAGCCCTCTTTGGTGACTGTCTCACAGGCACTTTGTCTGTAGGTTCTTTTGTTACCTATTTAAAGAAGGAATCCAGGGTTGGCTGCTTCAACCTTGATTTCTGGACCTTCCAAAAGTAGTTCATAACATTGTCATTAAACACACTGATGGCCTTTTGCACAGAACCAACATCAGGATGATAATCCTCAGCAAGTTTGGACAGTTTGCTCCAGCAAAAGAACGCATCCTTGAGATCCTTGGCTGGAATGATGCGGCTTTCCTCCTTGTCCTCATCCTCCCCTGACTCCTCAGAAGTTAAGCTCCGCTTCAGTGTCTCGTTTTGTTCTTTGTGAAGCTCAAGCAGCTCCTCAGTGGACAGTTCCTTACTGTGCTCTTCCACCAACTCCTCAACATCATCATCATACACTTCCAGGCCCATGGAATTGCCCAGAGACACAATTTCATGAACAACAGCCTCTTCTTCTAACTCTTCGAAGCCTTCAAAGTCTCTTTGAAGCACACATTCAGGCCACAATGGCCTCCAAGCAGCACAAAGACACCTCACAGTAACCTCTTTCCAGGCTGAGGTAATTAAAAAAACAGCATCTGCTGTATTGAAGTGACTCTTACAGAATTCCTTCAAACTAACATCACTGGAAGAAGTCGACACAAAACATTGCCTTTGTGTACAGCTTCTTAAAGTTAGAAATTACCTGTTGATCCATGGGCTGGATGAGAGGTGTTGTGTTGGGTGGCAAGAAGTGCACAGTGATGAAGTTCAACTCCTCTGGCAATTCAACCATCAAATTAGGAGGGTGGGCTGGTGCATTGTCCATCACCAACAAAGCTTTCAGTGGAAGATTATTCTCCCTGAGGTATTCCCGAACACTGGGTCCAAACGCCTCAATCACCCACTCAGAGAATAAATTCCTGGTCACCCAAGCCTTTGGGTTTGACCCCAACATAACACCAAGGCAGGTCTTCCTAATGTTTTTGAAAGCTCTGGGGTTTTCTGCATGGTACACAAGGAGTGGCTTTATTTTGCAATCACCAGAAGCATTAGCACAAAGAAGGAGGGTAAGCCTGTCTTTCATTGGCTTATGGCCAGGGACAGAAGTTTCCTCCTTGGTAATGTATGTACGGCGAGGCATTTTTTTCCCAAAAAGTCCAGTATCATCACAGTTGAATACCTGCTGAGAAACAAAGCCTCCCTCTTTAATCACATTCAAAAAAATGTCATGGTGTTCCTTAGCTGCTTCCTTATCTGCACTAGCAGCATCACCATGTCTCACAGCACTATGTAATTTATTTCTCCTTCTGAAACCAGTAAACCACCCCTTGGTACCCCTAAACACTGGCACATCACTATCACTTGCACTGGGAGTCTTGGCTTTAAGGTCCTCAAACAATTGTCTGGCCTTCTCACAAATTATAGCTTCACTAATGCTATCACCTGCCATTTCTTTCTTCTTTATCCACACTAAGAGTAAATTTTCCGTCTGCTCAATCACATTACACCTTGCTTTGCTAAGTCTAGAGATTCCCTTAGCCACTTGCACAGTTTTCAACTCCTCTTTATTCTTCAAAATCGGACATATAGTCGATTTAGCCATCCCATACTCATCACTAAGTTTCGCAATGCTTGTTCCATCCTCACGTTTCTTTATGATTTCTTTTTTAGTTTCAAGAGTTATGAGCTTTCTCACTCGCTTTGGACGATTCATTGTTACAGTTGTACACTTGTATAACAAATATTTATACAAATAACTCTATTTCCACATCAAAAGACAAAATTTCAACAATAACAGAGATGCACTGGCTACACAATGAGACAAAGATGGCGCCTGACGCTCTTCTTGTGGGTCACGGTACAACAATATTCATGCGCCAGGCGAAATAGTCCCGTATTCATCCGCGTTTGTTGTAGGAGTTGCATTCGTTATAGCATTCTCAATTTTATAGGTAGAACCATTCGTTATAGGAATATTCGTAGTAGGATCCGTTCGTTATAGCATACCCCACTCTACTGTAGTAAAAGCTCTGTTTATGATTATTTCGGTTAAATAAACTATTATATTTTATTAGTTAATTGTTTTTCTAAGAATTTTATAATGTTTACCAATTTTGCCAACCATAAATTAGCCATTATACCAAGATGGCAAGGAGTGGACCTTTACTCAAAGGTGATTGATTCTAATATGACTTGGCTTATGGCTTCATGAGAGTTATAACCTGGCTGCTGGCTTTATAGGACTCATATGATAACCAGGCTTGTTTGGGTAACAAATCTTCATGTAAATTTCTTTTCCCTATTGTTTAGGTGATTTAATATCTTATGTTTAATTTTCATTTTTAAATAATTCTTAAAATCTGAAGGGAATCTTTGGCAATTTCAGAGCTACATTTGAATAATGCTGTACCCTTTCCATAGAGAGTTGGCATTGTAGCTGAGAAACTGAGGTATAGTTGTCTCCACATGAACATACCACAGCCTGGGAGTGTGTGAGGGCACAGGTATTAGATGTGGCAATGCAGCACCATAGACATGGGCGTGAAACCATGGATTGCCCTATTTGCCAGTTCCCTTTACTTCTGTCTTAGTCACTCAGTCATGGCTACTCAACAATTCTGCATAACTTAAACAAATAAAGCATCCACGTAATAAGTGTTCTTCAGCATTGATGTGTGTCTTCACAAATATGGTAATTTCACTGTGTCATGCCCATTCATCCTTGACAGCAGTGCTGCGTTGCCACAGATCGTACCCAAACCCTCACATGCTCCCAGGTTTTGGTACATTCATGTGGCGGCAACTGTACTTCTACAAATCATATTACTGATCATTTAGAACTAGTACGATGGTATATCTAACCCTATTAGCCTCAGGGTACATGGACTCTCCCTCTGTTTAGGAAAGGTACTCATAAGGTTAATTGAATGTGTGATTAATAAACTTTCAATTCATTTATGTGTGTACTGTTAATGCATTTGCCTTTACATTACGTATTCATTTTACAGACTCCTTTGTTCTATAATCGCCCAGTAAGGAGATGAACCTTCCACATCAACTTGATACAGTTTATTTCTGTCAAACCTGGCAAATACAAATAATCAATTTACAAGAAAAAACTTAATACTGGCACACAAATGAGAACATTATATTAATAGTAACACAATATAAGCTGCATATCATCAGAAGTTGCTCAATTAATATTCTTCACATCCACAGTGAAACACAATATTTTTACACATACATATTGCAGGTCTGGCTTGGACCAGAAAGCCTCAGGTGTGTTTAGCACGATCAGTTGAGAGATACTGGTTATATTTTATCATCTAAAGGCTCGGGTGAATACATCAATCCAATTCAGCATATACTGTACACGTCTTGCTCCTCATGTGGGGGTGACTCACCATCGCCTGCTTGCTTAGGACACAACAACACTTCTCTCATCACTCTTATCACTCTCCCCTAATTGCCCTCACCACTCTTATCACTACAGTACTATGATTACCCAGCGGTGAGCACGGTTCCGCTAATCCGCTAACTGCTAATTAGCGAAGCTAACTTTCTCGTAAGCGGATTAGCGTTTTCGTTAACTTTGGAAACCATTAGCAGACCAATTAGCTTTCGTTAACTTTAAGTCCGCTAACAAAATTTATACATGTTTGTTCCTGTCTGTTGTAAGCGTGTGACGCCGCGACACGTATCTCCAACAGCCAGTCAGGCACGCTTGGCTGACTGCTTGTTAGTACGTGTAAACGTGACAAGACATGATTTGTCAACGCCGCGCTGCAGCAGCTGAGCTGCATTGTGTACTTCCGCAGTTCTGAGTTCAGTTCACTTACGACGTATAATGACTAAGACCAACAATAAGTTACATAAAAATGCACTGGTATAATGTGTATGTGGTTGGTATTGCATATTTACATGAATAATGAATAAGGCCAATAGGTTGTATGAGAATGCAAATTAATTATTTGTGAAATTGTGTACAGTGTACACCTTGATAAGGGGATCATCATCTGATCTTGGCATGCTACTATTTGCTACCTATGCTATACAGTATTATAGTTTTGGATTCGTTTAATACTTTCTGTCTTTTAGTACAGTAAATAAAGATTATAAAGTGTATGTTGAAACTTGAATGTAAACTAATGTTTAATTTCATTTGTTCATTTAATTATTTGTGTACACCTTGATCATCATCTGATCTTGGTGTGCTATACCTTTTTGGAAAGCTCTATGTCTAAGGATTATAGAGCCCCCCCCCCTCTCCCCCCCCAAAAAAAACGAAGCTAAATTCATATAATAAACGTTAGCGGTTAGCGTTAGCTTCCTCTAATTTTTTTAGCTGTTTAGTGGTTTAGCATTAGCTAGCAGATTAGTGGTTAGCGAAGCTAACTTTTTGTTTAGCTGTGCCCATCACTGTGATTACCGCTGTCCAGCGATAAACGTTCAGTTGAAAGTATTAGGTCTTTCATTGCAAATGAGTTACAGTCGGCCCTTAACATACGCGGGGGTTACGTAACAGAGATACCCGTGGATGTTAAGAATCCGCGTATTTTTGCTGCCCCCTAAAAAACCTTTGGCCCCCATGTCCTTATTTACCGTATATACCTGTGTGTAGTTCGAGTTTTTAAGACCAAATTATTTGGCAAAAAATTGGGGGTCGACCTCAAACGGGTTATAGTTTCGTTAGGTTGAAAAATATTTACCAGTAACTACCAGAAAACAATGGAAACGATGCACCAACGCACCACCAGCTGTGAGTGTCGGTACAGTTGCCAGGGCAGATCTCTTGCGTCATCATAGCAAGCCCAAAGTAGCCAAATCCATGGTATGGTAGCACAAGATGATGTAAAACATAAAGTATTCATTTATTAAAGTGTATTTATAGATACTGTACATAAATTTTTGTTCATTACATTTGAAACATCAATCTTTGTTAATTAAATTTGAACAAAAGAAAACTACGAAACCGTATTTTCATTAAGATATTACATCACAAGTATATTTTACCTTAACTGTGACTGAATGAATATATTCTCGGAAATAAATATGGAAATGTAATATTTTTGCTGGAATGACGTACATATTACAGTGGAAAGTGGGATAAAATCATGACGAAAACAATGACTTTCGCTTTCTTTCGTTGTTCAAAAGATTTTACCGTAATCGCTTTTCGAATAGTTTTCAGTTAAAAAGCTGTTGTACTCGTACTGTATTACAATAATATTCTATCCTATCATTAACCTTATAATCCCACAACTGAAAACCATTCGAAAAGCGATAACGGTAACATCTTTTGAACGAAAGAAAGAGAAAGTCATTGCTTTCGTCACAATTGTATTCCACTTTCCACTGTAATACGAAGATCATTTCAGCAAAAATATTACATTTGCATGTTCTCAGAAATAAATGGTAGGTTTGTTGAAACGTAATGTACAGTATTTAATATTAAAATGCAAAAAGAGATATAAAAACAATTAATACGCCCGTAATGTACTGACTGGCATCTCCACTCGTCCCTGCTCCCGCCAGTCACCTCCTCCCCGCTCTATCCCTCCGCCTCCTCCACATCGTCACTACTGTTGTATTACAATAATATTCTATCCTAATTCACTTGAATAAATACTACGATACCACATTTCTGAATATTTTCATTAAAATCCATCAAAATCATTTTCCTTGTCATCGTCTTCAACACCAAACAGCTCCTCCCAGTCTTCTCCTTGAACAGGGCTAGAGGGTACGTGTTTTTCGAATCATTTTCAGTTAAAAAAATGTTACATCACATGTATATTTTACCTAAACTGCGCCCGAATGAATATATTCTCAGAAATAAATAGTAGTTTTGCTGAAACGTGATGTATTTCAATGTAAAATAGGATAAAATACATGACGAAAACAAAAGACTTTACCTAACCTTCCGAGGTTTAAGAGATGTTACTCGTTTTTATAATAGTTTTCGGTTAAAATACTGTTACATTACATTGATATTCTATTTATACTGTGCTTGATATAATGCATTCACGGAAATGTAATATTTTTGTTGAAATGACATGCGTATTCCAGTGGAAAGTGGGATAAAATCATGACGAAAACAATGACTTGCTTTCTTTCGTTCAAAAGATGTTACCGTAATCGCTTTTCGAATGATTTTCAGTTAAAAAAACTGTTGCATCACAAGTGAATTAGGATAGAATATTATTGTAATACAAAAGTTTTTTTAACTGAAAACCATTCGAAAAGCGATTACAGTAACATCTTTTGAACGAAAGAAAGCGAAAGTCATTGCTTTCGTCACTTTCCACTGTAATACGTACGTCATTTCAGCAAAAATATTACATTTCCATATTCTCAGAAATAAATAGTAGTTTTGCTGAAACATATTGTATTTCAATGTAAATTAGGATAAACTACATGAAAACAAAAGACTTTACCTAACCTTCCGATGTTCAAGACATGTTAGTCGTTTTTTTAATAGTTTTCTGTTAAAATACTGTTATACAGTGACCCCTCCGTTAACGAACTCAATCCGTTCCAGAAGGTCGTTCGTTAACCGAAACCATTGTTTCAATGGGTTTTTGGGTAATTGGTTCCAGCTCACCGAAAATTTCCTAAATTCAACAAAAATGGTAGAAAGTTCACTTACTTTGAGGTGTGTATGTAGAAGGCTCCTGGATGATGATGATGATGATGGGATTTAGAATGGGGGTGGAGGAGAAGGAAGAAGAGAAGGCATTGGGGTGGAAGAGAAGTCACCCCATGGCGCCATTTCACCCATAAAATTTTAGCTCTCTGGTGTAATTCAAGATTATTTTCTTTAAATCAACACTGCACTGCATTATATATTGTCAATATGTAAAATATATTTCAAAATGACCAATAATTTGCTTGGAAACACAGAAAAAAAGCGTTTAGTTGAAGAGAGTCTCAAGCAAGATGTTACCTCCAGTGAAAAGAGAGAGAGACTAACTCCTGTTTGCTGTGTTAAGAGGCTGGATGCCGTGCATTAAACTAGTCACTTTACCTTCAATTATGTTCAAAAATTGTTAAAATGACTAAAAAATTGAATATTAAACTTTTAAAATTATTGAATAGTATAAACTTCTTGATATTTACTAAAATAGTAAGGAATTTAAGCCCTAGAACCGATTTATGTATTGGCGGACTGATACTAAAGCTGGTTGCCCGGTCAGTGCAAGCGAAAACATGTTGAGGTCGGTTCGTAAGAACTTCGTTAACCAAATTTTTTTTCGTCAACCGAATTGGAGATCCTTATGGAAGGCAGTTCGTTAATCGAAATTACGTTAACCGAGGTGTTCGTTAAACGAGGGGTCACTGTACTAGTGATATTCTATTCGTACTGTGCTTGATATAATACATTCACGGAAATGTAATATTTTTGCAACTACAATGCTGATGTCAACACAAGCGGGGTTACAGCGAGACTGACTGAGTGAGGGAGAGCTATGCGTGTGTGTGTGTGAGGTTGCGGGAGCATGCGGTGTTCGGTGCCGCGCGCGATTTGAATGGCGCGCGATTTGAATGTACTTCAATTACTTCAATGTTCAGAATATTCCTCCGGTGGGGCAATCCGCATATTTGCAAATCCGTGTATGCTAAACCCGCGTATGTTAAGGGCCGACTGTACTCTGTACATAGCATGGGTTGGCCTTTTATATTTTTGTTGTTGTAGAAGGCTTGTTTTCAATATATCCATTGCTCTTATTGAATTATTAGCAAACAAACCCCTGAAACATGAAATTTATGGCTTCATTACACCTTTTCACATATACGTTGAGACATTGTTATATATCTATTTGACATATTTCATAACCGAATGAAAGAACACATATCGAATGACATTCTAAAATAACTGTTCATTCATGCTAACAGAAATGATTGACACAATTCCTATGTTCTAGTAAAAATAACATCTTAATTTTATGATGGTACATGCACACAATTAATACTTAAGAGAAATAGAGAAATACAGTCGCCAAGTTAATGTCCATTCAAATATTGGACTCCACTCCCTCCCCCTCTTCTCACACTACACTGCTGGCTCTTCCCTCTCTGAGAAATTTTGGGGGGAAAACCACTAAATTTTAATAAATAATACCTCAAACTAAAGTTAGGATAATACAATTGACATTGCTGGATTCCTTGTAAGACCAGGAATATTTTGAATATAAATGTCATATATTTGGCACAAAAGATAACATATTTACTCAGAGTAAACATTATATCTAAAATTTGTATGTCTAATCCAAATCTATGATGTTTATATTCAAAATGATCACCAAATTGTAAGAATTCCAGCAATATAAATTATATTCTGGCCGGGTAATTTGTATGAATTTTATGAGCTAAAACAAATATCTTCAGTTAATAAAAAAAAAAAAAAATTTTTCACCACACTATCTGTCAATCAAAGTACCCCACAATGCCTCCCCCCCTCTTCCAACCACAGGGTCTGTCCCAACCCTCCCCCCCACCCCCCACCAGTCCTCCCTTCAAGAGATGTTGGGTGAAAAAACTAAATTTTAACATTTAGTATTAAATAATATCTCAGATTAAAGTTAGGATAATATAATTGACATTGCTGGATTCCTTGTAAGACCAGGAATATTTTGAATATAAATGTCATATATTTTGCACAAAAGATAACATATTTACTCAGAGTAAACATTACATCTAAAATTTGTTTGTCTAATGCAAAAATCTATGATGTTTTTATTCAAAATGATCATCAAATTATAAGAATTCCAGCAATGTAAATTATATTCTGACCCGGTAATTTGTATGAATTTTATGAGCTAAAACAAATATCTTCAGTTAATAAAAAAAAAATATTCTTCTCACGGTAACAGATGGTCGGTCCCTCCCTACCAGATGTGTGGGAAAACCAGAATATTTACCTTTTTAGTAATAAATAATACCTCAAACTAAAGTTAGGATAATATAATTGACATTGCTGGATTCCTTGTAAAACCAGGAATATTTTGAATACAAATGTCATATATTTTGCACAAAAAATAACATATTTACTCAGAGTAAACATTATATCTAAAATTTGTATGTCTAATGCAAAATCTATGATGTTTATATTCAAAATGATCATCATATTGTAAGAATTCCAGCAATGTAAATTATATTCTGGCCGGGTAATTTGTGAGCTAAAACAGGCAGGCAGGCAGGGTGGCAGGTGGGGGGTGGGGCGAATCTAAAAATAGCTCTCAAGCCGGACACTCTGCGCGTATATGTGGAAAAAAACCCTGTTAAGTGAAAGTTCGGCTCTGGCGAGGCACCGCGTATATGTTATATGTGAAATCGCGCAAAGCGGAAACCGTGTTAAGCGGGGTATTACTGTATGTGAAAAGGTGTATTTCTTTTTTAATGGGTACTGTAATATAAAAAAAAAGAAAAATTAAGTTATTTTATTTAATCACATAGCTGCTTAAGAAATCTGGAAAATAGTTTGTCAAGATGCCATTGCCTCTCCCAGATGCAACCATTGTAGGTGGTGAATGATACAAATTGGTAGTTCTGCCGGCATCATAAATAAGTGACATTTTATATGTGGCTGTTTTATTATAAACAAGATGCATCATTTGGTCTAGCTACAGCTATTGTATATACTACAGATTACATTTGATCTGATTTAAAATTTTCTCTGGTTTTAATGGAGATATCTTTTAATTTCCTAGTGGTGAGTGACTTAGTGTCACTGTACTGTAATGGGTTGATTCTGTCCAACCCAATCAAGAAGTTAATCTGTGGTTAATGACATAGTTTTGGCTTTCACGAATAGTGACTGGAGATGGTATTTATTAAACCTTCTAGTTAAGATACCTTGGGTAAATAAAAAAATATAGTAATGAGTTATTACAGAAATTAAGACAGGATCTTGCTCCCCTTTGCCCAAGTGAGGATGAAGACAGAATTGTACAGTATCTAATGTGACCAGAAGAGCTGAGGGTCTTGTTGGTGTTAGATTACCTCTTTTAGAGGATTCCAGAAACAGGTTCCCTAGGGCCCCAAAATTGATTTTGAATGGATTAAGATAGCTGAGCCACATAGGAACTCTGTTCCAAATCGGAAGATTCATTTATCTTAAAGGTTTTTTGGTTGAAGTGATTCATGAAAATTTAATTTGGCCATTAGGCTCAAGTTGTTATCTGTTACAACTTTTTAATGTCGTAAATCCTTGGCAGTTCACAGAATAATTTTAGACATTAAATGACTTGATCCATGCCTAAGTTAAGAATTAGGAATTAATCATTAACCCTCACCAAGCTGATTCCTCTTCCTTAAGGGGCATTCTTAACTAAATATTTTTGGGCTGTATTTTCAAAAATTACTCGTACAGATCTATGTATTTTGAAGGATTGAACACGGAAAAAATTATGAAAAGTCTATACTCACCCTGTAGTGCCTGGTAGAATTGTCAAGTTGCAGATGGAATGAACTGGTTGGAGGGGAAGGTTGGGTCCCAGTGGTGGTGGTAGGAGGAGGGTGGTAACTGGAGGAGGTGTGTGTGTGGGCAGACTGAAAGTTGCTGCTCCTAAATCAAGAGCGAGCATCCCATGATCCTTAGCCAATCAAGTCACACCTTCTATCAGAAACAAATCCTGCAATTTTCATTAAAAAATGTGTGAATTATGAAATTGCAATTTTCATTAAAGAAAATAAGGCATGAATTTGAAAAATTCAAATGAAGTCTTTAGCGTGCAAGACAGGCATGCAAAATACTCATTTGGCCGCTGTAGCATTTATTGGGTTAAGTACCATTATACAGGTTGTACCTCTCTAGTCCGGCAACCTCGGGACCTGACCGGTGCCGGACCATGGAAATTTCCAGACCATGGAAATTTACCCTTTTCCTGGATAGATAGTGACTTGTGCTTACGCTTGGAAGCACTAGCACCACTTTCTCTGCTTCATGGTCTCTTTGAAGACATATTGAAAGGTTAAATGTCGTACAGTAGCTTCTCAAATTTCGCGAGTTTTTAATTCGACGTTTTCTATTTAACACCAAAAAAATAACACATTTAAAAATTTTGACGGCGGAAACTCGAATTTTGACGGGTTTGAACGGCCCACCAACGTTCAGACGACGTGCACAATCGTATAAACAGCATCATTTCTCTTATGTACAAAAGTTTCATTATTGTTTATTACTGAAAGTCTTTTTGATTGAATTAATGTTTGTGTGTGCAAAATGAGCAATACAATTCATTAATAATACGTAGAATATTAAAACACGAGGAAATGAGACAGCATTGTTTTCGTTGATTACAAAACCAGTGACTGACTGGTTCTACATATAAAACTGAAGAAAATAAGACCCTGGTTGTAGCAGTAGTAAAATTAATATGGTTGTTTTAAGTAATGTTATTTAATGTTAATAAATGGAACAATAGAAGTAGCTAACGATAATGGTAAAGAAAAAAAGAGAGATCGCGTATGTAAGTGCGCACACGTGAAAACATATCGTCATTACTTTACATAAGCATATGAAAGCAACACTTATTTACTGTTCATATATATTTTAATTAATGTTTCTGAATTTGTTTTTATTGAATTAATGTTTGTGTGTGCAAAATTAACAATACAATTTATTAATAATGAGGAGACGACACGGCTGCCGGCATTGTTTATGTTAAAGCTTACAAAACCAGTGACTGATTGGTTCTACATATAAAACTGAAGAAAATATGACCCTGATTGTAGCTGTAGTAAAATTAATGTAAAAAAAATTAATATGGTTGTTTGAAGTACCTGTAATGTTATTTAATGTTAATAAATGGAACAATATAAGTAGCTAACCATTAATGGTAAAAAAAAAGTGAGACTGCTCGTATGTAAGTGCGCACATGTGAAAATATATCGTCATTACTCTACATAAGAATATGAAAGCAACACTTATTTACTGCTCATATATATTGAAGGGTTAAATGTTGTACTCTGTATAGACAAGCAGAGAGAGAGAGAGCAGCCGAACTGCCGGATGTAAACAAACCTTAATTTCCCGCGGCTTTTTTTTTTTTTAAGGGGATTAGCCCACCCGGGCATAGGTCACTGACCCACATTGGGGCCTGAGGGGCAAAAATTTAATACTCCTGTAATAATAATAATAATTCAGATAAAAAAAAAAAAGAAAAAAAAAAAAGAAAGCTGCCTATCTACCTATTGGACAAACTAAAATCGTTCCGGACCACAGAATGCGGGACTGAGAGTACAACACGAATGAGGCATGGATCGAACCCCAGCTCAGATCCCTCATTTTCCTTTTTGGAGTGCATACTGTAGGGTGCAAGTGTTAATATCTTTGAGAACACTCATTCTTCCGTTAACGCTGACGTGTCAGGTTCCTCCCTTTTTTTTTTTTTTTTTGTTAGTTATAGTTAGAATGATTGATTGTATTTTTTATAATTAAATCCCATACATACCTAACAAGGGTACTGGGAATTCTTATTGTTAAACTGGAGACTTTTGACTATACGTGAGTTGCCTGATCAGTGCTTGGTTATAAGATGTGATTTCAGAATCGGTCCAACATTTTTTTCATGAAAATAAAGATGAAAATGAAATACAGAAAGTTTGAATACAGGTAGCAGAGAATTGATAAAAAAGGATATTCAGATGTATATGAACTGATTGAAATAGTTTTGTATTTACATTTTTTTGTTAATGTTTCATTGTGTAATGATTGTCAGGTTACAAAGTAAAGATATTGAGGCAGAAAAACAAGATCATGGAGTAAGAGTTGTAAATATCTGTAAAGTTGTTTAGTATCCATTATATGAAAAGAATTTTCATCTGGCCCAGTCTGCTTAAGCACTAGAAATTTTTGAAGATATGGAAAAACTTTTTGTAGTGTTGTGTACAAAATATCATAATGTTTATATTTTTGGCAGAATTTGAACATGATCCTGCCCGATGAGGAAGCTGCCACGCGGAGGAGAAGTGCCGGTGCTAATGAACAGGTGACACTATTATCCCCTCCAACTTTTTCTCTTCCAGCTTCTTCCTTATAAATCTTTTTTAAACCTTTGAGATATTTTATTTATAGAATATTGTTGAACTGTTTCCTCAGCTGCATCAAATGCTGTAGAACAAAATGCAGAGCTTATTCTTAAGTGATAGGACACTTTTCATTACCATGAGTGTTGAACAACAGATATTACTGTTTTGCTGCTTCTGGTGTAATAATTTAAAATTTTGCTCATGAAGCCATACCTTGGACATGAACAAATTTACACAGAAAGTAGATGCATACAGTACATTCTGGGAAAGAGGAAAGGCTCAGTGCAGCTTTGTGTTAGCATAGTGGCAACTGCAGTAGCCTCGGATTATTTTATGACTTTTGATTTCCATTTTATTTATTTTACTTCTGCTTAAATTACTACCATTTTCATATAAGTGAACCCATGGTTGTCTGAGAGGAGGATCCAGATTAGCTGAAGGTCGAAATATCAAGATTAAGTACAGGTGTATAGAAAACACCCCCATTTGACACAACAGTTCCCAGATGACCACGGAGTGAATTATTGTTATAGTACAATACAAAGTCCTAAACACAAAAACCTTGGGGTCTTGGGTTTTTTTTTTTTTTTTTTTTCAAATTGAAATTTTCAAGCCATATATAAATTTTATATCTCAGAATTCTTTATAAATTAATAATAATAAAAAAAATATATAGTAAATAATGATAATGGCAACACCTTTACTGTACCTGTCCCACACCAGTGGTAGTGACCAAGTTAAATGAGAATAAGGTCCTGTTCAAACTGGTTTACGTGCAGCATAAGCATTCATAATTAGAATATTAAATAATGAATAATATGAAATAAGTTGTACTGTACTAAGAGAGAGAGAGATTTTCTTTACAAACTCAATACTGTATAGACTAATTATGGAAGAATGAAGAAATATCTGGTAAAAGAGGATAATGACAACACATCCTGCACCTGCCCCCACCAGTGGTAGTCAACTATACATGAATAAGTCCTCTTTACTCACAAGCTTCATGTTCTCTCATGGACTTTCTTACATAAAACACATTTTACTCAAATTCGTAAGAAGAAGAATAAGTGAGAAGTAAAGAAAACGAGTAAGGATTACAAAGATAAAGAGGCATAAGAGAAAGAAAAAGGAATATGGAATAAGAGTAAAGGAGAAGAAGTAAGAATAAGAATCATTTTAAACACTTTAAATTTATTATAAATTAGAAAAAAGTAATGGAGGATGCTTTGAACATTTGGATAAGGTGCATACAATTATATACAGCGTCACTAAGTGATCTAATGATTCAGGCTGAGACAACAGAAATTCACGCTCATTTCCCCGAGAGATGGGAAGCCACCTCGTGACAGTAAATTCACAGCAGCCAGGGCTGGCTTCACAGCTTTATTAAACATGCTGAGTTAAGCCACATGATTCACTGTGGAGGCTGCATCAGCTTTGGTAGAAAGAGTGAAGGTAGAAAATGCATTAAACGATAGAGGAGGGTGCAGGAAACAAAAATAATTTTGGGTTTATTTAGATGACGAAGAAACTAGCATATATATACCTGTATATACAGTAAAACCTCGATAAATTGTACTTAAATATATCAGAAGTCACTTTTTTCGGACTCAGATGCTCTGGTCACCAGAAATAAAAAAAAATAATAAAAAAAAAATTAAGAAATGGGGAAGATTACCCTGTAATTAATAAACCTCATGAAATGTACTACACTTATTGAATACTGTACAGTGGTCTAATCAGGTTTTCTATAGTCCTGCTGAGAACTAAGACACTTGAGTATGGAAGCAGGCTGGGGCTGATCAGGTGTTGCCACATTTGTCAGGTTTATTTATTTATTGATTCAGTATTATGTTATCATATGATTGGCCTTTTATGGTATATGGTTCATAATGAATAATATAACATCTTCAGTTATAGAGAAAAAAAGTACAATACTGTCTGTAATTTGTAATATGACTTGAAAATAAAAGGATAAGTTGTGTCAGGTTATTTACTCAAGATGTGTTCGTGTGAGAGCTTTCAGCAAACCAGCTTACAACAGGGGTCACTATAACACACTGTATAGTATTTTATATGAAGATACCTTCCTAAAAACGTTATTTACTACCTTTTGAGTGTTATGTGATGGCTCAATTTGGCTATTTGTACACTTAGATAACGATTAATGAATAAACCAGAGTATGTGCAGATGCATAATACTGTGCACTACAATATTTCTTATTAAGTGATGATAAATACACTACAATAGTATTAAGTGATGATAAATACACTACATTAGTATTAAGTGATGATAAATACACAACTGTACTCTTCTAATTTACTAAGTGTTGAACACAGAAGTTGTGGTAAGCCAATCAGCTGTTTGCCCTTTGTAAACGAATAACTCACGGTTTTTCAGTCTGGTATCCTTTTTTCAAGAAAACTGATTCTTTTAAGATCATATTTTATCAACATAGTACCAAATGATCCTAAATTATATGAGACTTGTGGTGAAAATACATGAAGAAGTGTTAAAGAAATCTTGGAGGAGGGAGCAGCCCACCCATGCTACCCCCTGTCCCCTCTGCCAGCAGCTCACAGATAAACATTCATCTTCCTCATACAATATACTCCTACACTTATTTGTTCTTATTTTTATCTTTATAGTACTGTACAGTATACAGTTTTCTCTTTGTTCATGAGACAAATGCGTTGGTTACTTACATATAACACTTTACAGTAAATAACAATCATCTCGGTGACAACAGTATTTGATAACGAGACTTACATGTCTGATTTTCAACCCAGTTTGTATATTTTCAGCCACTGGCTGCAACTCTATTAATAAACTGTTTATTATTAATATTATTATTATCTCACACACACATGCACACACACACACTTACTTCAATATTACAGTGGCTGATATCAAATGCCAGGTCCAAATAATGTCAGGTACTGGACATAGGAGCTTGGTATAAGATTTAATACTCTAGGAAAGCACTAGTTGAAGGCAGAGTGACATTAAATTCATATTGACTGATGAACAGGAAGGCTGTCCCTATAGCTAGAACCAGGTCCAAAGGAAAGCAAGACAGAGCCTAGTCACTCAACCAAACAGCAGACCAAACCCTCTCCTAGTGGGTCTCCCAGTCACCACTTTTATGCTGAAACAAGGAGTATGCTCCTTATATCACAATGGAGGAGACCTCTGCTGACCAAGTCCTGCCTTACAACAGAATGTAGCAGGACCTCGGATGGGCAGGAGTCTATACTCTGGAGCTCAGTGGACACTGGTGAACTGGCTACCACCACACAACTGTAGAGTTAAACAAACACCCATCACAACAATGAACTGAACAAACAGTTAATTACAGGCAAATACACCAAGTAACAAATTCACAACTTCATACCAAATATGTGAAACAATATGCAAGTAACACAAGTATATCATATAAAAATACTTACAAAACAGTGAATAAGGAGAGTGGAGGAAACTGTACTTCCAATATGAGAAATGTAGCGTGAGTCATGGTTGGAGGTGGTGGTATCCCAGACACAAGCTCGCTTACCAGTGTTGAACACTTTGCAACACAACCACCACATAAGCTCGCTTGCAGGCTTGAATACTCTCTAATACAGTCACCTTGTAAGCTTATTGTGCTTGAAGGTTTGAATACTCTCTGACACATTCAACACACATGACACTCAAACCCTAACATTGAACTTCTTAAATTAAAACAAATGGACAGATGCCTCTAAACAGGCAACATAGCAGTTTACCAGATGCACATCTGTAGTCACCAAAAGGTGACAATAACTACCCTGACACATTTAACTTCTGTAGGAAAATATCTTAAAGCTGCTGGTTAACATGATTAACCGGCATCCAGTCATATTACCGTTTCTGTTAATTTGTGAGATGGCTGTTATGTATTATGCTATTTAATTTTTATTTTTATCCAATTTTTATAGTTTTTGTACAGTTCTGAATATTTTTCCATGGTGTACCAGAGCACTACATTTGTTTTTGTTTTTAGTAAGGTAATAAACCTTTCAAGCATTGTTTGGTGAATTTCTTGGGCCTAATGTCTCTAACACCTTATTTGGTACAGTATTAACTTGCCCATCATTTTAAATTGCGCTATAACTATTTTGCGAATGTTCTCGGTACCTATTTCACGAAATAACCCGAGGCTACTGTACTAAAAACCATCCACACACACACACACTGTACACCATTGTCTGGCACACTTGACACTTTGTTCTAGACTTTTTATTGTTTAATTTTTTTTTAAGTTTTGCTGATAATTCCAAAAAGCAAAATTGCAGACCACAGTATTGTGTATAAAAAAAAATTGTCCTCTATGAACATGTTATGATAAACATCTGCTGCAGTTCAAGCAGGAAAATTTTCCCATTACAGTGATACAGTATTAGAGATGGATGTCACATCTGCATCTGCAGGTATCAAATTTTCATATCCGCATCTCACTATTATGGCCAGACAGGAATGGTTTATCTAGATTTCTGTTTTTGTAATATCCAGTTTAATAGGGGTTTACTGTATTTGTTTTTTGTTTGTTTTTTCATAAAAGTATTAATTTGAGATTTTTTAACCCCTGGGCTTAGGACTATGGTTGAACCCCCCCCCCTCATGCAGGTATATTCAGGAAAATTTAAAAACTAATACAGGCAGTCCCTGGGTTCCTTATGAGTTCTCTTCCTACTGACATTAAGTCGAAAATGTACTTAAGTAGAAACACATACCCAATGTGCATACTGTACTTATAGATTAATGCTCAAAATCCCACTATATCATAGTTTAAATCTTTATATACATCTAAAATCACTTAATTTAAGAGAAAATAAGAAAAAGAATGACAGAATTCAGTCAATGAAAGTAAAAAAATAATTCATGTGAAGATAGTAGGTAGTATGCAGCTATCAAACAAGGAAGTGCTACTGCCTGGGAAGATATTGGAAGCATAAAGTGTTGTCTAATGTGCTTGGGTGGGCTAATCCCCTCCCCAAAAAATTTAAGTTCAACTTTATGGGACCTCATTCATATCAGCGGATGTTCGTAAGTCGGACGTATGTAACCCGGGGACCCCATGTACTGTAAAAAGCATTTCTAGTCTTACAAACTGGTCATGCATGATATAAACAGGAAATAGATATATGTCCTTATCACAGGTTGGCAACACGTGCTAGGAAGAGATGAGAATGTTTGTGAAGTGAAGTATGTAATGACGCAATAGTATGAGGTAAACAACACTAATTTGTAGGTAGTATGAAGTACAGGACACTTGCTTTACTATGTTATTACTATTTACACTATTAACAATCATTATTACTATTCCAGTAATTGATCACAGTACAGTACTAGATTTGTGCTTGGGGGTTGGGGAAGTAGAAACACATGGTGAAGTGAGTCGAGTCCAAGGAGGAGATTCCTACATCACGAAAGCTGTGAAGCTACTGAGAAGAAACTGGGAGGCTTTTATGTGTGAGTGAGTGAAAGATAAATACCTACTTGGCAATATAATCTAGCCAGGTCTGCCCTTTTTATTCAAACAGGCCAGCGAAAGATCAAAACGTCATGTGACGTGACCCGAAGCTTTACTGACACACGTCACAGGACATGACCTGAAGCCTAGGGGTTAATCACTTAGTATAGTATATTATTAATATGCTCTGTATAATTATCCCATGAGGGTTTTCTTAGTCATTTGACAAACATTTCAGGCATTACGTCATGCAAGAACTAGAATGACTCGTTCTCAATCGTTCTGCCACAGGCGTCTCGAGGAAATAGTAAAGAATGAACCTCAGCCATTATTATGCACTGTATGGATTTTTTTTCCATGAGTTGTGTGGAAGCACTGTGTATTTTGAGGTTTATTTATGAATGTTGCATTAATATAAAGTTATCTCATTGTATTGGAATGTTTGTGGAATATCTATGCAAATGTCTGATTACTCAGAATATGTCGTAAACTTTGAGAGTGTAGCATGAAGATATTCTTGTGGTTGTGAATAGAGTTTCAATGATGTTTCTTAAGTAAGTCATATTTAATATAGTATTAAAAAAACTAAACATATGAAGTTTATAGCTTTTATTTTTCAAAGATTTACCATATGTTTTAAGAAAGGGTTACTAGCAGTCTACAGAAGGTGGCTTCTTCCTGGGTAAGATGGGATTAGTTTGATTAGCTTGAGTTTTGTAATGTACTAAATTGAACACATTTCTTTTGTATGAATTGAACCACTGGTATATGTTGTTAATAATTCCCCTCTCAGTTTATTTATAATCAGTCATTATTCATGCTTCTCTGCCTGACAATTCTCATAATCCCCATTTTAAAAATCCATATCAACCACGTGAATTTTGATGAGTACAGTGCCCGGCACCATTCCCTTAACAAGGACTGAGCAAGGTGACCAGGGTGTTAGTATCTCTCCTGATGCTGCAGCCTCTTGATCACTAACCCTGATTAAAGTACCGCATTACTGTTTGTAACAGATTAACAGTAAAGCTTCCAATAACTAACACAAGTTATTCAATAATGTTTATCTTGGTGTGCATGTAATAGTGTAAGTATCAATCAGTCATGTGCATGAATTTTAAATACAGCTATACCTGTACAGTATTTATTTTTTCTTAGTAATTTACATGACTTCATTGTAAACTTGCATTTTGTTGTGAATAAATAACTGTATGTGATGCATATGTTACCATCAACACTGTATGTGATTATACTTACATGTGCCAGAGAAATAAAATAATTGGAGGATAGTACAGTACAGTGAACCCTCGCTTTACGCAGTTTCACTTTATGCGTTTCTACATTTACGCGGTACCCTGCCAGAACCGGAATTCCCACTTTACGCGGTGCATCTACTCATATACGTGGGTGAAGTATAATTTTTTTATTTAGCTCATTAAATTCATACAAATTATCCGGCCAGAATATAATTTACATTGCTGGAATTCTTACAATTTGATGATCATTTTGAATATAAGCATCATAGATTTTGCATTAGACATACAAATTTTAGATCTAATGCAAGTATTTTGTTTACTCAGAGCAAATATGTTATCTTTTGTGCTAAATATATGACGTGTATATTCAAAACATTCCTTGTCTTGCAAGGAATCCAGCAATGTCAATTATATTATCCTAACTTTAGTCTGAGGTATTATTTATTACTAAAAATGTAAATATACTGTTATAACCCAATCATTTCTCTGGTAGGGAGGGAAGGTGGGGTATTTTGATTGACAGATAGTATTTCGGTAAGTATAATTTGTTTATTTATTGAAGATATTTGTTTTAGCTCATAAAATTCATACAAATTACCGGGCCAGAATATAATTTACATTGCTGGAATTCTTACAATTTGATGATCATTTTGAATATAAACATCATAGATTTTCCATTAGACATACAAATTTTAGATCTACTTTAAGTATTTTGTTTACTCTGAGTAAATATGTTATCTTTTGTGAAAAATATATGACATTTATATTCAAAATATTCCTGGTCTTACAAGGAATCCAGCAATGTCAATTATATTATCCTAACTTTAGTCTGAGGTATTATTTATTACTAAAAAGGTAAATATTCTGGTTTCTCCCAAACATTTCTCTGGTAGGGAGGGTTGGTGGGGGGTGGGGGGGAGGGAGGGACCATCTGGCGAGGTTGGAAGAGGGGGGGAGGCAAGGTGGGGTGTTTTGATTGACAGATAGTGTCGTGAAGAATATTTTTTTTTTTATTAACTTAAGATATTTATTTTAGCTCATAAAATTCATACAAATTACCCGGCCAGAATATAATTTACATTGCTGGAATTCTTACAATTTGATGATCATTTTGAATATAAACATCATAGATTTTGCATTAGACATACAAATTTTAGATCTAATGTAAGTATTTTGTTTACTATGAGTAAATATGTTATCTTTTGTGCAAAATATATGACATTTATATTCAAAATATTCCTGGTCTTACAAGGAATCCAGCAATGTCAATTATATTATCCTAACTTTAGTTTGAGGTATTATTTTTTTACTATACTTTAAAATCTAGTGGTTTTCCCCCAAACATTTCTCAGAGAGGGAAGAGCCAGCGAGTGTGAGAAGAGGGGGAGGGAGTTGAGCCCATTATATGAATGGACATTAACTCGGCGACTGTATTTCTCTTAAGTATTAATTGTGTGCATGTACCATCATAAAATTAAGATGTTATTTTTACTAGAACATAGGTATTGTGTCGGAAAAAGTGGAGTTTGGGGGTCAGCCGGTCTCTATTTCATTTAATCCCATATGTTATGGTGTTCACTTTGCGCGTTTCTCGCTTTACGCGGGCCTCCGTGGGTTCAATTGACTGCGTAAAGTGAGGGTTCACTGTATTGAACTTAATAGTGCATGATTTAGTAAATATATCTGAATATGGGAGTCTTAATTCAGTTTTGTCAGTGTATGTAAATTGGGAAGTAGTAGACATTTGTTTATTCCAAGTGCAGTAAAATTGGAGTAGGTAGGTTAGGGGACATGGAAATGAGTCCAATTCCACCAGTCTTTTAGAGAAACTACTAAAAAAATTTTATGAAAGGAGTTTTCTGCCTTGCATGTTTTTATTACACTGGTATGTTCTTGGCAAAACTTGGGAGGAAATGAATCATGATATGAAAAAATATATATTTTGGATAGAACAGGCATCTTAGTGAACTGGATAAAATCTAGGGTTTTGCTTACTGAGTATTTGCCATGAACAGATCTGTGATGGTATACAGGAAATGGGTTGGTTCGTCTTCCAGCTGAAATTCACTAATAACTTTAGAAGCACACATGTTATATTCCCAGGAGGGAAAGCACTGACAGTACTAGCATCGGGTGCTTGAGTTTTGTAACGCTTGTAGTGAAATTCGGGAGGCTTTTTCTCATGGTAATAGTTTTGAGGATGACTCGGCTTTTGCATACTACTGTGATCCCTTAGGAAGCTGAAAATGGCACATCATTGTTGAATGTACTAAATATGTACATTTCTCTTGAGAATGACTAGTTAGACTGGACAGCTTTTTCCAATAAAGGATAATGAGTACAGTATAAGAAAATCTGTTTTTTATGAATTTTCATGTGAAGGAGATAATGGTGCCTTTCATTTTTATATGAGAGATGCAGTTAGAGGGAGAAGTACAGTAAAACCTTGATAACTCAGCACTTAAGGGGCTTTGGCCTTGCTGAATTATCTCCAAATCCGACTTATCGAAGCACTCCCCCTCCCCTTACAAAAATACAACAATGTAAAATTATTAGCATATATATATATATATATATATATATATATATATATATATATATATATAATTACTAATTTTAAAAAGGTAACACTTGCTAGCACTGTAGGCAGAAAATGAACCATTGTAGTATGCAAGAGGCATGGTAGGTGACACAGAGACGTTGAGGTGATGGAGGGGAAATGCTACATAAACAATAAACAGTGTGGCTTTTATGTATACTGAACTATTGTGATTTGGTCACTTCTACAAAATAAAGAATAAGTTTTAACAAATAATTGTTGTCTATGTATAATTCAAGTCTGAGTATGTAAATATGCATGGTAACTTATATCACTTAGAACATTACAGTCCACCCTAGTAAAACCGTTTTCTTTGTTACAGAGCAAAAGAATAAAAATTAAAACACTTTAATGTGGTTTACAAAGAAAATGTAATATAAAATTATAAAATATGAAAAAATGAAGAGCATAGGTGTGTATGTGTAGGAAGTGAACGTATATGTGGAGGCAGTGGCTAACTCACCCGTCTCCCTCCCCTTAATGTGACATCACAGCAGACACACACGCACACACACGTCTCAGTCAGTTGGTTGATTGCCTGGCTGAACTGTGGCATCACTTAGATGATGGTTTGAGTGTGGAAGGAGGTATTTTTGTACATATAATGTGCTATTGTATTTTATATGTTATGTATCAATTTTATTGTTTATCAGCAATTGTTGTTTAAAAACTGGTTATAGCGCTACTGCTGTCACACAAACAAATAAATGACATCAGTTGCTTTTAGATTGTTGGACTAAATTAGAAATTTACCAAAGGGTGCAAAGTTGGGATACCTAGAAGATTCATATAGTTGGAATTAGGATAAAATGGATTGCACTGTAAATTAAATAAAGTCTACGACATTGGATTTACTGTAATAGTGGAGACGTACTGCATACAGTGGCTGGTCTGACGTGAATGGGGGAGGTTGTTCGGTATTGTTGGGTTAGTACCTTAGGAACCAAAATTTACCAGGAATGCTGAATATTAATTCTGGTGCCCTAGACACTCTATGGTGCAATGTAAAGTACTTTATACCCAAAATATTGGGGTGCTTCAACACCTTCCATGTACGTACTGAGTGGAGTGAGCTAGCGCGCTCCTGATCACACGTGGCCAAATATGCCAAGATAATTTTATATAACTCAGCATTTCCCAAGTTATTTTATAATTAATTCCAAGACCATATATGTTATGAATTTTGTGAAATTCCGAGATATCGAATGCTGAGTTATCAAGGGTTTACTGTATCTTGGTTTTGATTAGTAAAAGTCGGCAGTGTCAAACATAAAAGCATGGTCCCAGTAGATCTCCTACATTATGGGACATTTTTAGTATTATTCATTCTTAAACTAAAGCTCTGCTATTAAATGGTTATTCATATTTTTGGGATCTTCAGTGTCAAAATATAATGATTCCATACATTTAAATATTCATTGGAATTACCTTGGATTCTTTCCTTGGAAGGTTGTCTTTGGTGGACTTATATGTGATGTAAGATAATTGCAGACTACAATCTTTGTGTAGTCTAATTTGCACAAATACTCAGCGGGAGTTGATGCCTTTTTATGAGATTGGTATTGCTTGGATTACATTCATCCTTTCCACCTTTCTTATAAATGTTACAAGTGATCTCACAGCAGAAACAGTTCTTCGAGGTCTCGACATTTGTGGCTCCCTTTTAACCTGAATCAACTCATTTCAATTCCTCTTCACTTTCCTTCTCTGATACTTTAATTAGAGAGTTTGTGAAGATCTGATCTCATTCCCTAGTCTTAAATTATACAATTAACGCTTGGGATCTCCTGTAATTTATATAATGAGCCTGTCACTCACTCTTATTTGGAGCCCTCAGAATGGCCAAAAATTGTTGAGAAGATAATTTTTTCCAGAGCTCTTTTCGTGGCTATGATATTGTCAAATATTTATTCAAACGATTCCTTCCTACATAAAAAAAAGGCTGGGATACCATATGAAACCATCAAAAACAAAGTAATATAATAAATAAAAGCCATTTTGGCTAGTACAGTATAAGTAAAAATTTAGAGTTTACTATTGATTCCTCTTCACCCTGTACCCACATCATTGCATCAGTCAGTACAGTATAGAATGTAGATAGCAAGAAAGAGTAAATGATAATGAAGTTGATGGTGTAATCAGAAAAAAAGATAATGTCAAAAGTAACAGAGCTACAAAATAAAAGTAAAAATAAGCGGTGGTTAGACGCGCAGTCGCCGAAATGTTATACACGTTTTTTTTCCTTGCTTGCTTTTTATTGATATCTTTTGAAAGTTTTTTTTTTTTTTTGTGATGATGGGTTATGACTGTACATATACAGTTAACCCTCACTTTACGCGGTTAATGTAACCCGGAGGGTACCGCGGAAAGCGAGAAACGCGTAAACTGAATAACATAACATATGGGATTAATTGAAATGGAGTCCAGGCCGATCCCCAAACTCCACTTTTTGACGACACATAACTACAGTGGGGTATGCTATAACGAACGGATCCTACTACGAATATTCCTATAACGAACGGTTTTACCTATAAAATTGAGAATGCTATAACGAACGAAACTCCTACAACGAACATTATTATTATTATTTTTTTTTTTTTTTTTACTAATTTATTGTTTTTCTATTACAAGTATTAATGATATTGGTTATTTCAGGGGTTTAGATGCATATTTATGCACTTTTTTACAATTTTTACAATTTTATATTATATTTTTCAGTGTTAAGTGGTTGTATTTGGGGGCCTGGAACGGATTAATCCTATAACGAACGAATGCTATAACGAACAAGGTTCTAGAACCAATTAGATTCGTTATAGCATACCCCACTGTATGTTGTAGTAAAAATAACATCTTAATTTTATGATGGTACATGCACACAATTAATACTTAAGAGAAATAGAGAAATACAGTCGCCAAGTTAATGTCCATTCAAATAATGGACACGACTCCCTCCCCCTCTCACACTACACTGCCGGCTCTTCCCTCTCTGAGAAATTTTGGGGGGAAAACCAGGTATAGTAATAAATAATACCTCAAACTAAAGTTAGGATAATATAATTGACATTGCTGGATATCCTTGTAAGACCAGGAATATTTTGAATATAAATGTCATATATTTTTCACAAAAGATAACATACTTACTCAGATTAAACATTTTATCTAAAAATTTTATGTCTAATGCAAAATATATGATGTTTATATTCAAAATGATCACCAAATTGTAAGAATTCCAGCAATGTAAATTATATTCTGGCCGGGTAATTTGTATGAATTTTATGAGCTAAAATAAAAATCTTCAGTTAATAAAAAAAAAATATATATTCTTCACACGGTAACAGATGGTCGGTCGCCCGTCCCTCCCTCCCTACCCCCCACCCCCCACCAACGTCCCTACTAGATAAATGTGTGGGAATACCAGACTGTTTACCTTTTTAGTAATAAATAATAAATCAGACTAAAGTTAGGATAATATAATTGACATTGCTGGATTCCTTGTAAGACCAGGAATATTTTGAATATAAATATCATATATTTTGCACAAAAGATAACATATTTACTCAAGAGTAAATATTATATCTAAAATTTGTATGTCTAATGCAAAATCTATGATGTTTATATTCAAAATGATCATCAAATTGTAAGAATTCCAGCAATGTAAATTATATTCTGGCCGGATAATTTGTATGAATTTTATGAGCTAAATTAAAAAAAATTATACTTCACCGTGTAAAGGGGTACACCCACCGCGGAATGTGAGCATCCTGGGTTCTGGCAGGGCACCGCGTAAACGTGGAAACGCCGAATGTGGGACCGCGTAAAGTGAGGGTTGACTGTACTAAGAAGAGAAATTCAGTTGAGTCTGGATTTACGCGTTTGATTATTTACGCGGCACCTTGCCGAAATTAAATGTTTTAATTACGCTGTAAATTTCATCATTTACACGGGTGAAGTATAATTTGTTTATTTACTGAAGATATATATGTATTTAGCTCATAAAATATATAATTTACATTGCTGGAATCCTTACAAGGTTGCGATCATTTTAAATATAAACATCTTAAAATTTACATTAGACATACAAATTTTAGATGTACTGTAATTTAAGGAGATGATGAAAATTAGCAAACATTTTATCTTTTGTGCAAAATATATGACGTTTACATTCAAAATATTCCGTCCCGCAAGGAATCCAGCAATGTCTAATTATATTATCCTAACTTTGAGGTATTATTTATTACTAAAAATGTAAATACAGTAAAACCTCGATTAACCGACCACATATGGGGGGAAGGGGCCGACGGATAATCCGAAAGGTCGGTTAATATTACATAAAGTCTACGGAAATAAAACATACATTTTCAAAGTACCTTTCCCTAACCTACCTCATTTAATTTCCTCTATTCATTTTTGTTCATTTGCCATTCATATTTCAATAGAATTTGCTTTAAAACATTAACCACTTTAGTAAATAAATATGAACTAGCACAGAAACTGTGAATAAAAAAATGGAAAAGTCAAAGAACATATGTCATCACAAAATTTGTGACCAAGTCCCAGGCTGCTCATCTGACTTTCTACCTCATTTACACACAATTGCAGGGTCTCAATTGCTTCTCTTACTATTGACAACACAACATACATATATTGTTTCTCACTCTTTATTTTTTTTTCAATTTTGCATTTATTTATGGTTCTTTATTACTACTACTACTATTATTATTATTATTATTATTATTATTATTATTATTATTATTATTATTATTATTATTATCATCATCATCATCATCATTATTATTAATATTATTACATTATCGCCCCCCAAGGCCCCGATGTGGGTCAGTGCCCGGGTAGGCGAATCCCTGTAAAAAAAAAAAAATTAGTTCGGGATTGACGGTTAATCCGAAAGTCAGTTAATCGAGGGTCTGTTAATCGAGATTTTACTGTATACTGTTTTTACCCAAACATTTCTCTGGTCGGGAGGGAGGGACCCAGCGAGTGTGGGAAGTGGGGGGGAGCGGGAGGTGGGGTATTTTGATTGACAAATAGTGTCTGAGTGAAGTATAATTTGTTTATTTACTGAAGAAATTTGTTTTTAGCTCATAAAATTCATACAAATTACCCGGCCAGAATATAATTTACATTGCTGGAATTCTTACAAGATGATGATCATTTTAAATATAAACATCTTAAAATTTGCATTAGACATACAAATTTTGGATGTAATTTAAGGAGATGATGAAAATTAGCAAACATTTTATCTTTTGTGGAAAATATATGATGTTTACATTCAAAATATTCCCTGTCCTGCAAGGAATCCAGCATTGTCAATTATATTATCCTAACTTTAGTCTGAGGTATTATTTATTACTATACCTTAAACTCTAGTGTTTTTCACCCAAATATTTCTGAGAGAGGGAGGAGCCAGCGAGCGTGGGAAGGGGGGGGGGGTGGGGTGTGAGTTGAGTCCATTATTTGAATGGACATTAGCCAGGCGACTGTATTTCTCTTAAATATTAATTGTGTGTGCATACCATCATAAAATTAAGATGTTATTTTTACTACAACTTAGGTAGGAAAAAGTGGAGTTTGGGGGTCGGCCCAGTCTCTATTTCAATTAATCCCATATGTTCTGTTATTTCATTTACGCTTTTCTCGTTTTACGCGGGCCTCCACGGGTTCAATTGCCCGCTTAAATGCAGACTCAACTGTACTGTAGATCAGTTAGAAGTTTCTGTAAAAAATAATTATTAATAATATTTCCACTTACCACTCAGACAAGGTAGGCCTTGGCATATGCACGACAACAAATATGTATCAAATAAGCACTTATTATTTTCCAAGGTAGATGTATATGCAATTGTATTGTGAGCAGCCATTTCACCATCTCATAAATTTAAAGTTATTTCACTACAGTGGTCCCTCGGTTAACGAAATTTCGGTTAACGAACTGCCTCCCATAAGATTCTTAAATTTGGTTAACGAACAAAAATTCGGTTAACGAATTTCTTACGATCTGACCTCAACATGTTTTCGCTTGCACTGGCCGGTCAACCAGCTTTAGTATTAGTCCGCCAATACATTAATCGGTTCTAGGGCTTAATTTCCTTACTATTTTAGGAAATATCAAGAAGTTTATACTATTCAATAATTTTAAAAGTTTAATATTAACTTTTTTAGTCTTTTTAACAATTATTAAACATAATTGAAGGTAAAGAAACTAGTTTCTGGCGTGCCATCCAGCCTGGCAACACACCAGACAGGCGTTAGTCTCTCTCTGTTTTCAGTGGAGGTAACATCTTGCTTGAGACTCTCTTCAACTAAACGCTTTTTTCTGTGTTTCCAAGCAAATTATTAGCCATTTTGAAATATATTTTACATATTGACAATATATAGTGCTGTGCAGTGTGATTTAAAGAAAATAATCTTGAAATACACCAAGAGAACTAAAATTTTATGGGTGAAATGGCACCATGGGGTGACTTCTCTTCCACCCCAATGCCTTCTCTTCTCCCTTCTCCTCCACCCCCATTCTAATTCCCATCATCATCATCCAGGAGCCTTCTACATACACACCTCAAAGTAAGTGAACTTTTCTACCATTTTTGTTGAATTTAGGCAATTTTCGGTGAGCTGGAACCATTTACCCAAAAACCCATTGAAACAATGGTTTCAGTTAACGAACGACCTGCTGGAACGGATTGTGTTCGTTAACCGAGGGACCACTGTATTTCATTGTAAGTATTTCAATACACATCATTTTATTACTTTGGTTAATATGTAGAAGTTGCCAACACCTACCTATATAGTGAGTCTTATACACCTGACCCTCACTTTATGCTATGGTTGCGTTCTGTGACAACACAGCAAAATAGGAATCCATATATAGTGAATACTCAATCTTATGGGTAAAATTAGGATATGTTCCACAACTACTAAAATTCAACAGTAATGCTATAAAATTTTTGGAAAAATCATTACAATATTCTAATGTGGATTAGAAATATTAAAGATATAATATAAAACTATAAGAGATAATATAATGCTATAAACTAAGACATATTAAGAGAATGGGTGTTTGAGTGGAGAGTGAGAGTGGCTGACTCACCACTCCAGCCACATCCCGTGACATCCCATACAGCGCAGTAGACGCACAAACAAACACACACACACACACACACACACACACACACACACTGTGCCACGTTTCACAACCATTTCTGGAGCATTAATGCTCTAAACGTTGTAAAAAATCATTAAAATACAGTGGTCCCTTGGATAACGAACACAATTCGCTCCACAGAGTCGTTCGTTAACTGAATCTATTATTTCAATGGGATATTGGGTAATTGGTTCCAACTCACAGAAAAAGTATACACATACAAAGTACTATACTGTATACCAGTAATAGAATTAACAAAACATTAAATATAAACTAAATACAGTACTGTACTGTACAGTATACTGTACAGTATACTGTACAATAATAAATACAAAAACAATAGAATACTGTATTTTAACCCCCTTTAAGGTGTGTATATCGTATTCCCGGCAGCTTTGTTTACATATCAAACAGCTGATTGTAGAGGCAGTTGATGATGACATGCCATATTCTTTACAGAGTGCATTGGTGCTAATGCCTTCTTCATGTTTCATAATAATTTCTGCACTGTATATTATCAATATGTTAACTAAATTTCAGAATGACCAATAATTTTAATGTAAAAATGCAAAAATATTAATTTTCCATTTTTTAAAGCACTTATGCTACAGGATGATTCTGTAGGAGTGAGACTTTCCTCTTGGTTTGGAACCAGTGGGGTCAGATTTATTTATTTCCTATTCATTACAGAATGTTGCAACTCTTCTCTAAATTGAGACAATGCCGTAAGGTCACTATACTCCAGTGTCTTGTTTGGCCTGGTCGAGGTTGGTTCTTTTCATGATTCACCTTTGTATGTCAGAACTCTATTCAGTGCCATCTTTGTCTCAGTGAGTCAGGAGGGATGTGTTCTCAAAACCTTTTCCTCAATTTACGCATCACATGTGTGGACTTTTGTACTTTCCTTTAGGTTTGGGTAATCCTTTTTCCTAGCATGGTGTAGTAGCTTTGATTAGATATGATCTGGGCATGAAGCTAACTGTAACTCATATTTTGTATTGTATTTTATTAACTGGTGCCTCTTCCTTGGTTTAACTGGCACTGTATTTAGCTCTTCTTGGGCTCAGTCAGTGAGGATTCCTCACTGAGATGCTGGTTTTTCCTTTCTCAGTAGTTTTAACAGATGTTCAAGACAGCAATGAGAGTTCTGCATTGAGCTGGGGGTTCTTAATAGTTTGTTCCTGTTACTTAATCTATGTATACCTAGAGCAAACTTGTAGAAGGGATGATATACAAGTTCAATTTGAAATAGTGTTAAGTCATGAATGAAGGTTTTTCTAGAAGATTCATTTTATAATCAAGTCATTGAGGAATGACTTCAGTAAGGATGTGGTATTTCTAGATAGTTGAGGAAAGAGTTGTTTAGCAAATTGTACAGCTTATTGCTTGTCATATTTCCAGCATTTGGACAAATGTTCCCACAAATACCGTACAGTATTTGCCAGTGTATAAGGCGCTTTTTTTTTCTTTTCTTTTTTTCTTTTTTCAGTGTATCCCAAATTACCCTGCATCTAATGCGCCCGTATTACGGATGGGAAGCCGAGCGCCATAGGCGGAGGTGCCTAGTTAGGGAGTCTGGGACGAGCAGTAGTCCACTAAGCACAAAAATTGTGTTAATAATAATAAAATACTGAAAAACAAGCCAAATTATCACAATCTATTATCACAAACTTGTAGCAAATTTGCTGAAGATGTAAATAATGGCTTAACAGCAGAGGGAAGCTCGCATCATCTCACTGTACCTCCTTCCCCAGCATACGTAACCCACACCAGATACATGTCTTACATTATTTAACGACTGTGTTACCTTTAAGAAACATTTGTTTATTATCTAACTGAAAAATGCCCCTAGAAAGATTAAAGAAATGTTAACAGAAAGTTCAGCCGCCAGTCAGCCATTTTTAATGAGTCGATGACGTCAAAACAATAGTGATGGTGCTGCACCCTGGTGGCCGATCATGGCAACAAAAAACATCACAGCTAAAAATATGTTTCACATCCTGTCGGTGATTCTCTTGACCAAAATATAAACAGCTGCTCTGATCAGAGGTAGAGTTGGGATAGTATAATGTTACTATACTAAGAGATGCATTCCCAAGTGTGACCTTTTCATATCTTTTGTGTGGCTTTTTACCCTCTTTTCCCCTAAAAACAATACAATTAATGAAATTTACAAACTTTATTCTTTAAATATAGTAATGTTTCTGAAGGCACCTTATACAATATAAATGAATAATAATATGGTCACACAAGAGGAGATGGGACGCCATTGTTTTCTTTTGTGTTTACAGCCGGGAGTCCGGGACGATAGTTCTACACTAGAAAATTAAGAAAATAAGACCCTGGTTGTAGCTGTAGTAAAATTAATGTAAAAAAAAATGAATATATATGTTTTAAGTAACGTTATTTATTGTTCATAAATGGAACAATAGAAGTAGGTAATGGCAAAGGAAAAAAAAGAGATGGATTGGGAACGCCAACATATACGTGCACATTTAAGGATACCGCATCATTTATCTTCTTAAGAATATGTACAAAAGATTCATTATTGTTTATTACTGAATATGTATTTGATTGAATTAATCTTTATATATGCAAAATGAACAATACAAATCATTAATAATACGTAGAATAATAAAACACACGAGGATAAGAGATGGCATTGTTGTCAGTGTTTACACCCATAATGTCAGTTATCCACCTGAAACTGAAGATAATAAGACCCTGGTTGTTGTTGTAGTAAAATTGATGTCAAAAATATGTATGTTTTAATTAAAGTTATTTAATGTACAGTAGAAGTAACCACTGATATTAAAGAAAAAGTGCGACATTGGAACGCCAATGTATACTTGCGCACTCAAGGAAACAGTCATTTATCTTAAGATTATGTTTAAAAGATTCATTATTGTTTATTACTGAATATGTATTTGATTGAATTAATGTTTATACTGTGGTCCCTCGGTTAACGAACACAATTTGTTCCAGAAGGTCGTTCGTTAACCGAAACCATTGGTTTAATGGGATTTTGGGTAATTGGTTCCAGCTCACCGAAAATTACATACAAAGTAAAAATAAATCCAGTAAAGTACACTTACTTTGAGGTGTGTATGTAGAAGGCTCCTGGTTGATGATGGGAATTAGAAGTGGGGGTGGAAGAGAAATCACCCCATACTTCATGCCATCATTTCACCCATAAAATTTTAAGTTCACTAGGTGTAATTCAAGATAATTTTCTTTAAATCAACACTGCACTATATATTGTCAATATGTAAAATAAATTTCAGAATGATCAATAATTGTACTGTAAAAACATAAAAATAGTTTATGTTCAAGAGAGCCACAAGCAAGATGTTACCTCCACTGACCAGAGATATAAACTGACGCCTTGCTGGGTGGCCACCAGACGAATACGAGCGGCAAATTTAAATGCTCTTGAGCGCGTTATTTCAAAAGTAGGTGTGCGTAACTTAGCTTTTGGTATTAATTGAACAATCGCGTTATTCCAAAAACATTTAAATCAAACGCGCGTAATACGCGAGTTACCTGTTACATTTGCTTTTATTTGTGTATACATTATTTAATTTAGGACTTTTTATCTCATCCTTTTTTGGGGTTGCATATGAATAGAGATTAGCTCCATGCATGTTTAGTGCCTCGATGTGGAGAGTGGCTATGTGCTTTTGACAATCATTTGGTAATTCAGCACATGAATAAAGGCCTACTTTATCAGTTATTTCCTCGTACTAATCTTCTAGTTTGTCCAGCTCTATTACCATCCTTTTCTTGTCTTAACACAATAGATTTCCTTTGGTTTTTTTGGTCACAGTAGCACTCTTGTCACTTAATGCTTACTTTGCACTTTTGATTGTGAGTGGTGCCACTGGTAAATCATGAAAGAACAACAAAGTTCAGTAAGTCAGCAGAATGTTCCTGTGAGGTGAATGGGAACCAGCACAAAGTACAGTACTGTACTGGGGTGTGAAGAAACTTCATCCAGATCGTGTTGGACCAGAAATCGTTCGTATTTTGTGTAGTCTGTTCCCAGATTAGTGAATTGTACAAAAAGAAAATCATGTGCAAGCGCATGTCAGCTGAGGAATATCTGAATATATTGGTAAGTCATTTCGTGGGTGGCTCAGTCCAGAAATAGATTTTTAGGATCAAACCCTCATTTAACTTCTGATAAACATATTGTCCAAAAAAATATTCAATGCACCTAGATCAAACCACTGATACATTTATGTTGTCAACTGTGAATTCATGGTTTAGACTTTGGAGGCTTCATTTTGAGTATGACATTAGCAGTCTTATGAATCACATTGTTATCTCTTTTAAGTAATATAACAAGATATCACAAACTTAAGTCACTCTGTTTATGTGCTGCACAGGTTTGAAAGCTTTATCACAAAAGGGAAAGAATTTTGAGGTTTAGGTAATGCATGTAAATTTCATTTATTCTTGCTGTAATATTTTCTTATGCTCATTATTGTGAACTGCACATGATTTAATATAGTACAGTACAGTATTGTATTTATACAATATACTGTATATACAGGTATGGGACCATTTACCCGACATCCAGGTACCCATAATGCTCCAAAAAGCGGCTATGTTCTGGAATGAATTATTTAAATAATAATTCCCGAGTGGGGATATTTCCAGCCACTCCCAACCTGTGAGGTTCTATGTTATTTTATGGTTACTTTTTAAATAGTAATTTTGAGTAGATACTGTACATTTAATTTACTTTCTTTTCTTTTTTTTTTTTACTCAGTAACATGCACACACAATCCTACATACAAAAAGTGCATAAAGAATTGATTGATTGGGTAGAATATGCAGAGAGAATTAAAAGTAATACTTATCATAAGGTATAAAGTTTTAAGTGTTTATGAGTGTCCACCATGAAGCTTTGTAGAAAGTGTGTGAAGCTTAGAGGGTCCATGGCAGAGGAACAATGCTAGGGACTCTGCTGTGTTGCTAAGGTGACTGCAACGCATTTTGTGCACTAGTATAATTTTTACTATTTTTATGCTTTCATTAATTCTATTTATATGGTTGTGTTATTGATGTTTATATGCCAACAATTTTAAGTTTTAATGATACAGTGTACAGTTAAAGTTACTTTAGAAGTGAATCTAGTGATCTGAACAGAGGCTTCACAACCAGTTACAGTGACCCCTCGGTTAACGAACTCAATCCGTTCCAGAAGGTCGTTCGTTAACCGAAAAATTCGTTAACCGAAACCATTGTTTCAATGGGTTTTTGGGTAATTGGTTCCAGCTCACCGAAAATTTCCTAAATTCAACAAAAATGGTAGAAAAGTTCACTTACTTTGAGGTGTGTATGTAGAAGGCTCCTGGATGATGGTGATGATGTGCATTTGAAGTGGGAGGTGGAGGAGGAGAAGGGAGAAGAGAAGGCATTGGGGTGGAAGAGAAGTCACCCCATGTCACCATTTCACCCATAAAATTTTAGTTCTCTTGGTGTATTTCAAGATTATTTTCTTTAAATCAACACTGCACTGCATTATATATTGTCAATATGTAAAATAATTTTCAAAATGACCAATAATTTGCTTGGAAACACAGATAAAAGGCGTTTAGTTGAAGAGAGTCTCAAGCAAGATGTTACTTCCACTGAAAACAGAGAGAGACTAACGCCTGTTTACTGTGTTAAGAGGCTGGATGCCGCGCATTAAACTAGTCACTTTACCTTCAATTATGTTCAATAATTGTTAAAATGACTAAAAAATTGAATATTAAACTTTTAAAATTGTTGAATAGTATAAACTTCTTGATATTTACTAAAATAGTAAGGAATTTAAGCCCTAGAACCGATTAATGTATTGGCGGACTGATACTAAAGCTGGTTGCCCGGTCAGTACAAGCGAAAACATGTTGAGGTCGGTTCGTAAGAAATTCGTTAACCGAATTTTTGTTCGTTAACCGAATTGAAGATCTTTATGGAAGACAGTTCGTTAACCGAAATTTCGTTAACCGAGGCGTTCATTAAACGAGGGGTCACTGTACAGGGGTTTTATTTACTTTGTAGGTTTGACTCTCCAAATTCCAGAAAAATCGCCCATTCGGCAACCCCCAGGTCCCAAGCATGCCTGATAAATGATTCCATACCTGTGTGTGTGCGTGTTTTTTCTTTGTTAAAAATAATGACATATACTGTACTATTAATTTTTATGAATGTAAACGTGATTATAGGGTAGTCTAATTTTAGATTACTTACCTGTTATTTTTTTTATTCAGGGCCGAGCAAAGGGAGATTTTGATGTGAAAGAGTTTCATAATGATTTACGGGAGACCTGTATTGACCTGATGTCCCGCTACACTTATGCATCTTGTACTCCAATCCCTAGAAGGTAATGCCATTACTCAAATTCATGTTGACTGCTTCGGTATGTTTAATGAGACTAGACAGTAGGAACATTATAGAATCTAGGAATGCATGAAGAAGTGTGTGTGTAAACTTTAATAACAGATAAAGTAAGTTAGATAGATAGAAGGAAAGCTGTGAAGCGATGCACTGTTTTATTGTAATAAGAGATTCTGACAGTATAAAAAAAGGTGTAAATGACGTGGTTATGAGTGTTACTGGTCACTGGTTGAAAGACTGCAATTTTATAGTCCTGTTGGGATACAGCCCAGCCTAATTATTAGGAAAGGGGCTGTTCTAATGGGCCCTGTTAAGAAGTCCTATTTCTAATGATTAGATTAGTTTATGTTGGGGTTCAGTAAATTGTGATCAGTTTGATCTATAACTGCATTGTTCAAAACAGACCACTGTACTTTATAATGAACTTCAATTATTTATTTATTTTTTAATAATTAATTGAGCATGTATGGATCTCAGGGGTGCAGTTGCTAAAATGCTCGTGGCAGGAGGCTTGGATCAAACATGGATGGTGGGCAACAAGATAATAACTATCACAACCTCTGGATGTTCACAAAGGCCTCTTCGAAGTGGCCTTTGTGATAAGTGCATACAGTTCTGCAGTGTGGACAAGAGTGAGTAGTATTTTATGACTTATTGTAACTTGTACTGTGGATTCTGTCATTTTGTCATATCGACATTGTGCCGTAGAATTGTCCCAGGAATACATCCTGCAATTTACTGCACGTATTTGAGAATCACCTTGTATATAGTATATGCAAATAAGTTGCATATTCAATGTTGTAATTGAACATGACATTCTTTAATTTAACCAGGTGGCACTCTCCCTGAGCCATGCACTTCCATTGGCACAAATGTCAGCCGCAGGCGACATCGTTCTGAACTACACAGGACTATATCACATGAGGTAAGTTACCGTATTCGGTATTTAAGGCACACAGCCATATAAGACGCAGCCCCCCCATTTTAGGAGGGAGTACAGTATTTAGGAAAAACTTTTGTATGTATTTTCCTCCTTTAGCCATAGTTTTTTGGGGGTTTTTAAATATTATATATACAGTTCCAGTAAAGGTGAGGATTAGATAAAACTAATACCAATAAATAACTTACAAAAAAATACTGTATTGCCAAACCAGGAATTAAGATCCAAATGAAAGTTTAACACAGTCGCCATTTGCATATACAGGTTGTACCTCTCTAGTCCGGCAACCTCGGGACCTGACCAGTGCCGGACCATGGAAATTCACCCTTTTCCTGGATAGATAGTGACTTGTGCTTATGCTTGGAAGCAGTAGCACCACTTTCTCTGCATCATGGTCTCTTTGAAGACATATTGAAGGGTTAAATGTCGTATAGTAGCTTCTCAAATTTTAATTCAACATATTTTATTGGAACACATAAAAAAAAAAAAAAAAAATTTTGACGGTGGAAACTTGAATTTCGACGGGTTTGAACGGTCCGCCAACGTGCAGACGACGTGCATAATCGTGTAAACAGCGTCATTTCTCTTATGTACAAAAGATTCATTATTGTTTATTACTGAATGTCTTTTTTATTGAATTAATGTTTATGTGTGCAAAATGAGCAATACAATTCATTAATAATACGTAGAATATTAAAACACACGAGGAAATGAGATGGCATTGTTTTCATTAATTACAAAACCAGTGACTGATTGGTTCTACATATAAAACAAGAAAAGTTTGACCCTGGTTGTAGCTGTAGTAAAATTAATATGGTTGTTTTAAGTAATGTTATTTAATATTAATAAATGGAACAATAGAAGTAGCTAACGATAATGGTAAAGAAGAAAGAGAGATCGCTTATGTAAGTGCGCACACGTGAAAACATATCGTCATTACTTTACATAAGAATATGAAAGCAACACTTATTTACTGTTCATATATATTTTAATTAATGTTTCTGAATTTGTTTTTATTGAATTAATGTTTGTGTGTGCAAAATTAACAATACAATTTATTAATACAGGTTGTACCTCTCTAGTCCGGCATTCTGTGGTCCGGAAACTCCTGTGGTCCGGAACGATTTTAGTTTGTCCAATAGGTAGATAGGCAGTTTTTTTACTTATCTGAATTATTATTATTATTACAGGAGTATTAAATTTTTGCCCCTCAGGCCCCAATGTGGGTCAGTGACCTATGCCCGGGTGGGCTAATCCCCTTAAAAAAAAAAAAAAGCCGCGGGAAATTAAGGTTTGTTTACATCCGGCAGTTCGGCTGCTCTCTCTCTCTCTCTCTCTGCTTGTCTATACAGAGTACAACATTTAACCCTTCAATATATATGAGCAGTAAATAAGTGTTGCTTTCATATTCTTATGTAGAGCAATGACGATATATTTTCACATGTGCGCACTTACATACGAGCAGTCTCACTTTTTTTTCACCATTAATGGTTAGCTACTTATATTGTTCCATTTATTAACATTAAATAACATTACAGGTACTTCAAGCAGCCATATTCATTTTTTACATTAATTTTACTACAGCTAAACTCAGGGTCTTATTTTCTTCAGTTTTATATGTAGAACCAATCAGTAACTGGTTTTGTAAGCTTTAACATAAACAATGCCGGCAGCCGTCTCGTCTCCTCTAATATTCCACGTATTATTAATAAATTGTATTGTTAATTTTGCACACACGTACATTAATTCAATAAAAACAAATTCAGAAACATTAATTAAAATATATATGAACAGTAAATAAGTGTTGCTTTCATATTCTTATGTAAAGTAATGACGATATGTTTTCACGTGTGCGCATGCGCACTTACATATGCGATCTCTCTTTTTCTTTACCATTATCGTTAGCTACTTCTATTGTTCCATTTATTAACATTAAATAACATTACTTAAAACAACCATATTAATTTTACTACAGCTACAACCAAGGTCTTATTTTCTTCAGTTTTATATGTAGAACCAGTCAGTCACTGGTTTTGTAATCAACGAAAACAATGCTGTGTCATTTCCTCGTGTGTTTTAATATTCTACGTATTATTAATGAATTCTATTGCTCATTTTGCACATTCAGTAATAAACAACAATGAATCTTTTGTACATAAAAGAAATGACGCTGTTTACACGATTATGCACGTCGTCTGCACGTTGGCGGGCCGTTCAAACCCATCGAAATTCAAGTTTCCGCCGTCAAAATTTTTATTTATTTATTTTTTTGTGTGTTCCAATAAAATACGTTAAGAATTAAAAACTCGCGAAATTTGAGAAGCTACTATATGACATTTAACCCTTCAATATGTCTTCAAAGAGACCATGATGCAGAGAAAGTGGTGCTAGTGCTTCCAGGCATAAGCACAAGTCACTATCTATCCAGGAAAAGGGTGAATTTCCATGGTCCGGCACCGGTCAGGTCCCGAGGTTGCCGGACTAGAGAGGTACAACCTGTAATACGTGGAATATTAAAACACACGAGAAGACGAGACGGCTCCCGGCATTGTTTTGTTAAAGCTTACAAATCCAGTGACTGATTGGCTCTACATATAAAACTGAAGAAAATAAGACCCTGATTGTAGCTGTAGTAAAATTAATGTAAGAAAAGTAGTATAGTTGTTTGAAGTACCTGTAATGTTATTTAATGTTAATAAATGGAACAATATAAGTAGCTAACAATTAATGGTAAAAAAAAAGTGAGACTGCTCGTATATAAGTGCGCACATGTGAAAACATATCGTCATTACTCTACATAAGAATATGAAAGCAACACTTACTTACTGCTCATATATATTGAAGGGTTAAATGTTGTACTCTGTATAGACAAGCAGAGAGAGAGAGAGAGAGCAGCTGAACTGCCGGGTGTAAACAAACCTTAATTTCCCGCGGCTTTGTTTTTTGTTTTTTTTCGGGGATTAGCCCACCCAGGCATAGGTCACTGACCCACATTGGGGCCTGAGGGGCAAGAATTTGATACTCGTGTAATAATAATAGATAAGTAAAAAAAAAAATAAAAAAAAAAAAAAAAAAAAAAAAGCTGCCTATCTACCTATTGGACAAACTAAAATCGTTCCGGACAACGGGAGTTTCCGGACCACAGAATGCCGGACTAGAGAGGTACAACCTGTACTCCCTGCTTCACCATAGCACTGGAGACCAGCTACCTCCACTAATTCCCTCAACGCTCCCCTCCCACATGCTGCATCCTCCTCCCTCTTCCCCCTGAGCCAGCTAACTCTAGTGCAAAGAAATGTATATTCCCTTTATGTGCTTGCTCTTCGGACAATTATTTCTTTTCTTTTTTCACAATATGTATGTAGGGTGGTATGTGCATGTAACTGAGTAAAAATAAGTTAACAAAGTTATGTATATATACCTGAAAATGCGAGTTGAAAGACAACCAAAACACCTCCCAGTTTGGCCCACAAGCTTGATGGTTACAGTAACAAGCCTAACCTGGCTACAATGCAGCCAGCGATGTTAACAGATGCAGGCGTGAAAAGAAAGTTCTCTGTAAATCTTCATTTGTATCAGGTATTTGTAGATTTAAAAATAAATGTTGCAGGTATGGCATTACTAGATTGTAATGCTTGTAAGAGTTCAGAAATGGTTACTGCTTAGCTACCTGTGAAGTGTTGGGTATCTGCCATATGGATGTTAATCATCTCAGGTTATCATCATCAGTACAGTAGTTTTAAATCAAGCTTTTATGTGTACAATAATTATTTTTATTAATTAAAAATAATAATTATGTGTTTAAGTACCGTATATCTCGGCTTATAAGACGGAATTTGAACATTAAAAAAATCTGCCCAAAGTTAGGGGGTCGTCTAAACCACCAAGTATAAAATTCTTACCTCTTAGATATTGTGGTTTAGTGTGTCAAGAGTGGTGATGGAAACATCGTAAGCCACTCACAAGGTCTTACCACTAATTATTTTATACTGAAACTTACGTTTGGCAAGCTGGATTCAAATTAAGATTACCGGTATATTAAAATAATAAAAATGTATTATAAACCTGTCTAACATACCATAAAAGAGAATTATACCCCTGTAATAAACACAGCTATCATCACACACCCCTCCCCACGCCCCCCACCCCCCATTTGCCAGTGAGGAGACAAGAAAGGGAAAGTGACCGCGAGATTGGGCTATTTTTAGCCGTGGAGGTGGTCAGTAATGCATATCGGTATATTTACTGATAATAATACTTATCTCCTATAAATAATTAATTTAAAATTTATTTTTTTACAAGGAATATTCAGTAAATGACTGCATTAATTCTTGAAACTACTGACAGTTAAATACAGACGCTTAAGTGACGTCACTAGTGTTTACACTACACCAGCTGGTAACATTTGATGCCATTACTTGAAGTGAATTGGCCTTATTTTAAGTAACTAAAAATAAATACAAAAAGTAAAAAAAAGATCAAAAGTGAGAAATAATATACTATATGTATGTTGTGTTGTCAAAGTTAGAGGAACAATTCAAACTGCAATTGGGTGTAAATGAGGCAGAAAGTCAGGTCAGCGCTGAACCTGGGACTTGGTCACAATTTTCGTGATGCCATATGGCAGCAGGGTCAACCATTAGACAACACATTATGCTTCCAATATCTTCCCAGGCGGTAGTATCTACCTGTTTGGTAGCTGCCTACTACCTACACAATTTTTAGTAATATTACTTTGATACATGATAAATTAGACAATGAAAATAAACATCAAATTTAATTACCAAGAACCTTCCCATTGGCAGCTGTAAGAAGAGGGGGAGATGGGCTATTTTTGTCCCGTCTTTGTGTCTGAAGTGGCCAGTAATACCATGTATTTACTGATCATAATACTTATCTCCTATAAATAATTAATTTAAAATTTATTTTTTACATAGAATATTCAGTAAATGACTTTTAAATAAATAAACAAATAATTCGGTAAATCTATTTCAAGTAAATGGAAAATAAGCAAACAAATGTTATTTACCACCACCCTTCCCTCTGGCTCAGGGTGAGGTGGAGGGGAGATAAAGAAGGCTATTTATAGCCCGTCTTTGTGTCTGAAGTGACCAGTACCCTAATGCACCATAAATAATTCATTTAACATTTATTTTTTGTACATATATTTTGTTGTATATATATGTACAGTGGGGTATGCTATAACGAATCTAATTGGTTCTAGAACCTTGTTCGTTATAGCATTCGTTCGTTATAGGATTAATCCGTTCCAGGCCCCCAAATACAACCACTTAACACTGAAAAATATAATATAAAATTGTAAAAATTGTAAAAAAGTGCATAAATATGCATCGAAACCCCTGAAATAAAGAATATCATTAATACTTGTAATAAAAAACAATAAATTAGTAAAAAAAAAAAAAAAAAATTTTTTTTTTTTAAATGTTCGTTGTAGAGTTTCGTTCGTTATAGCATTCTCAATTTTATAGGTAAAACCGTTCATTATAGGAATATTCGTAGTAGGATCCGTTCGTTATAGCATACCCCACTGTATATATATACTGTATATACAGTATTACCCCGCCTAACGCGGTTTCACTTAGCGCGTTTTATCATATACGCGGTGCCTCGCCAGAGCTGAACTTTCACTTAACACGGATTTTTTCATCATATACGCGGTGAGTGTCCGGCTCGAGACGCTATTTTTAGATCTTTAGTCATTGCATAGTGGTAAAAGGTGTTAATTGTTTTTCATCAAAAAACTGAGAGCGCATATTTATCCATTTTATAACGGTCATTGCCTGTACAGTGGTCCCTCGGTTAACGAACGCCTCGGTTAATGAACGCCTCGGTTAACGAAATTTCGGTTAACGAACTGCCTCCCATAAGATTCTTAAATTCGGTTAACGAATTTCTTACGAACCGACCTCAACATGTTTTCGCTTGCACTGGCCGGTCAACCAGCTTTAGTATTAGTCCACCAATACATTAATCGGTTCTAGGGCTTAAATTCCTTACTATTTTAGTAAATATCAAGAGGCTTATACTATTCAATAATTTTAAAAGTTTAATATTCAATTTTTTAGTCATTTTAACAATTATTGAACCTAATTGAAGGTAAAGTGACTAGTTTAATGCGCGGCATCCAGCCTCTTAACACAGCAAACAGGCGTTAGTCTCTCTCTGTTTTCACTGGAGGTAACATCTTGCTTGAGACTCTCTTCAACTAAACGCTTTTTTTCTGTTTCCAAGCAAATTATTGGTCATTTTGAAATATATTTTACATATTGACAATATATAATGCAGTGCAGTGTTGATTTAAAGAAAATAATCTTGAAATACACCAAGAGAACTAAAATTTTATGGGTGAAATGGTGCGACTTCTCTTCCACCCCAATGCCTTCTCTTCTTCCTTCTCCTCCACCACCATTCTAATTCCCATCATCATCATCATCCAGGAGCCTTCTACATACACACCTCAAAGTAAGTGAACTTTTCTACCATTTTTGTTGAATTTAGGCAATTTTCGGTGAGCTGGAACCAATTACCCAAAAACCCACTGAAACAATGGTTTCGGTTAACGAATTTTTCAGTTAACGAACAACCTGCTGGAACGGATTGTGTTCGTTAACCGAGGGACCACTGTACTGGCATATATTCATTCCACTAAAAGGAATTCTGTTAAAAGGAATGATTACTGTACCCTAATACCTGTGGTGGCCACACCTAAGACCATTAGATGCAGTATCTGTTAGATGCTGTAGTTTCACTGTAGTGTCAACTTCCTACAGCTGAAGACATGAGTACCCAAGCATCATGAACTTTCATTTCCATGGATTTTCTGTCCATTGCCGTCTACGTTGACTCTTATGAAATTATACGGTTTACTTACATATCATTACTATAATTTGTGTTCTCTGTCTTGTCTAGGCTTTTATATTTATCTACTAATATTACTGTTTACGATGATGTGGCTTCTCATATCAAAATTTTTTTTATCTGTAGGCCAAGTATAAGCCCCAGAGTAAAGATGACTTGCACATGCGCACTGTAAAGAGAGACTGTGGAGATGGCCTCACTCCTCTAGTTGACCAAGGCAAGTACAATGTTCTGTTCTCATAATTTATTCTTTTTTGTTATATTTTTATATTTGAGGGTGTATGTTGCCCGGAGAATGTTCCTTTGCAAACAGGTATTGATTATTAACTTGATAACTTCAAATGTAATTCAACCCTTGGTACTCTTGGCATGTTATACATTTGTGTTTGTCCCATAAATGAAACTGTTACCAATTTTCAGCAATAACATGAAAATATCTCTGCTTATGAGGATTGGCTCATCCAGTGAAGAAGAATTAAGAAAATGTGAAGAAAGACACAAATGTAAACAGTTTAAACAAATAAAAAAACTTGCAAGTTCTGAAGACAATATGTTGATTTAGAAGGTACTGTATATAATGGCAAATCCTTAAAATGAATTGGGTCAAGTATGAAAAATATTATTTTTGAAAATTAGCACAATTTTATTTTACACTTGTTGTTTACTGCAAATTGTTGTACAGCAAAAGGACTTTCAGAAAAATTCCAGTCCTTTAAACAAATATACCTTAAGTGTCAATGATAGAGTTTTATAAATACAAAGCATAAATCAATACTGGTATTGGTATAACCTTTGAAAATCTGTGATTTTTTGTGTGTGTGAATTTTGAAGATACATGTTTCATCTTATCAAGCTCTTTGTAAGAGTTTACGTTAGCCATTGATATAAAATAATAGCACACACGTACAGCACGCCCTTAAAATTTGCGGGGGTTAGGTTCTCAAAATGGCCACGAATAGCCAAATCCGTGAACAACATTTGCTGACCAAGGGAAGGTATATATTTACTTGTGTGCAAAGAAATGTATACAGTAAAGCCTCGCTTAACGTCGTGGTTCCGTTCCTGAAAACCATGACATTAACAGAAATAACGTTAACTGAATCAATTCTCCCCATAAGAAATAGGTAAAATACAGGAGTTACGTTCCCCAGCTTCCCTTTGCCCCATAAAATACAATACATATACATAAATTAAATGGAATTTTTGTAGAAAATAGTACAGTGGTCCCTCGGTTAACGAGCACAATCCGTTCTAGAAGGTTGCTTGTTAACCGAAAAACTCGTTAACCGAAACCATTGTTTCAATGGGTTTTTGGGTAATTGGTTCCAGCTCACCGATAATTGCCTAAGTTCAACAAAAAGGGTAGAAACGTACACTTACTTTGAGGTGTGTATGTAGAAGGCTCCTGGATGATGATGATGATGGGAATTAGAATGGGGGTGGAGGAGAAGGGAGAAGAGAAGGCATTGGGGTGGAAGAGGAGTCACCCCATGGTGCCATTTCACCCATAAAATTTTAGTTCTCTTGGTGTAATTCAAGATTATTTTCTTTAAATCAACACTGCACTACATTATATATTGTCAATATGTAAAATAAATATCAAAATGACCAATAACTTTCTTGGAAACACAGAAAAAAAGCGTTTGGATGAAGAGAGTCTCAAGCAAGATGTTACCTCCACTGAAAAGAGAGAGAGACTAACGCCTGTTTGGTGTGTTGCCAGGCTGGATGGATTGCCAGAAACTAGTTTCTTTTCCTTCAATTATGTTCAATAATTGTTAAAATTACTAAAATATTTAATATTAAACTTTTAAAATTATTGAATACTGTAAACTTCTTGATAATTACTAAAATGGTAAGGAATATAAGCCCTAGAACCGATTACTGTATTGGCGGACTAATACTACAGCTGGTGGACCGCCAAATGCAAGCGAAAACATGTGGAGATCGGCTCGTAAGAAACTCGTTAATCGAGGGATTGCTCGTTAACCGAAGTTAAGAATCTTATGGAAGGTAATTCGTTAACCGAAATCTCGTTAACCGAGGCGCTCGTTAACCGAGGCGCTCGTTAACCGAGGGACCACTGTATATATTATTGTAAGGTGTTTTCTTGAAGGGAAGGAGAAACACCGTGTAGCGGCTGAGAACTTTAATGTAGAGATCCGAGCTACAAGCCTGACAGGCGGCAACTGACGCCGCAGACTCTCTACTACCAGAGGTTGCCAGGTAGCGCCAACATAATAATGTCTACATCTTACAATTATACATCCAAAAAGATAAATAAACTAAATCATTTTGTATTGTACTCACTGATAGGCTGAGGTGGAGCGAGTGTGTGGTGGGTAGTGGAGAGGAGGAGGGTGGCGAGTCATTGAGGCCCAGAGGGTGGCTCTTCCTCCTGCTCTGACTGGGTGAGAGAGGGTGATGCACCGTACAAAATAGTCCGTGACGACGTTGTACCGAATCGGCGGGACGTTGTCCGAATCAAGGGTATCTAAAGAGTAGCGACGTTATAACGAAACAACGTTGTCAGGGGCAACGATAAACGAGGACTTACTGTATTCCCTTTGTGTTTGCCCTTAGGACAATTATTTCTTTTACCTGTATTGTATATACTGTATGTGTGTGTGTGTGTGTGTGTGTGTGTGTGTGTGTGTGTGTGTGTGTGTGTGTGGGCACACACACACACACAACACACAAATAAATAATAATGGGAAAATCCTCTCTCAAATAATGAGAAACAAGACAACAAAACATATTAAAAATGTGAGTCTACCCTCAAGTCAACTTGCTTTGTTATAACAGAAGAAGTTCATACATGAGGCAGGTGATCTGGTACCATTGTATGAGGAAAAGTTGACATATGTTTTCAATGGCTAGTTTTTGTAAGATATATGATTGGAGATTGCTAACAATACATTTATTGAATGGTTTATAACTTCATTAGTGATAATGTGTAAAATGTGGGAATAGTATTATTTTGAGAAATATATGGCATTGCTGCAGAATGATTCATAACTGGGGTTCCAGACGAATATAATCGATTCTTCACACTGTTGACTACAACGAGTATCTTCTATGCTTAATGACACATTCATTATAAATCATAATTAGCGCGACTGTAAATCTGAAGCTGCAGAATGCATTTGTATAATATGCAGGACTTTTTCTAGGTAATCTGATGAATAATTGCATTAAAGTTTAATACAGTGATCCCTCGGTTAACGAACGCCTCGGTTAACGAAATTTTGGTTAACGAATTACCTTCCATAAGAATCTTCAACTCGATTAACGAACAAAAATTCGGTTAACGAAATCCTTACGAAATCGTGTCAACATGATTTCGCCTGCTTTCGCCTGCTCACCAGCTGGAGTATTAGTCTGCCAATACAGTAATCGGTTTTTGGGCTTAAATTCGTTACCATTTGAGTAAATATCAAGAAGGTTGTACCATTCAATAATTATCCAAGTCTTATATTAAAATTTTTAGTCATTTTAACAATTATTTAACATAATTGAAATACAGGGAACTAGTTTTTAGCACTCCAAACAGCCACTTAACTCACCCAGAATGGCTTCAGTTTGTGTGTCTGCTCAGTGGAGGAAGCATCTTGCTTGAGACTCTCTTGAACATAAACTATTTTTATATTTTTACAGAACAATTATTGGTCATTCTGAAATTTATTTTACATATTGACAATATATAGTGCAGTGCAGTGTTGATTTAAAGAAAATAATCTTGAATTGCACCAAGTAAACTTAAAATTTTTTGGGTGAAATGGCGGCATGAAGCTTGGGGTGATTTCTCTTCACCCCGCTGCCTTCTCTTCTCCCTTCTCCTCCACCCCCACTTCTAATTCCCATCATCATCATCAGCAACCAGGAGCCTTCTACATACACACCTCAAAGTAAGTGTACTTTACTGCATTTATTTTTACTTTGTATGTAATTTTCGGTGAGCTGGAACCAATTACCCCAAATCCCATTGAAACAATGGTTTTGGTTAACGAAATTTTCGGTTAACGAACGATCTTCTGGAACGAATTGTGTTCGTTACCCGAGGGACCACTGTATGTTAAATAAATTTCAGAATAACCAATAATTGTACTGTAAAAATGTAAAAATTCTCTGTGTTCAAGAAACCCACAAGCAAGATGTTTCCTCCTCTGTACAGAGAGTTAAACAGATGCCTTGGTGGGTGAGTGAAGTGGCTGATGGGCCCACCAAAAACTAGTTCCCTGTACTGCATATATTATCAAATACGTATGTTAAATAAATGTTAAAATGACTAATAATTTTAATATAAAACTTGCAAAAATATTAAAGAGTGCCACCTTCTTGATATTTACTCCAATGGAAACAAATGTAAGCCTAGAACCAATTACCCTGTACTGTATTGGCGGACTAGCCTACCAGCCGATGCGCAAGCCAAACATGTTGTCGTAAGGATTTCGTTAATCAAATCTTTGTTCGTTAACCGAATTGAAGATTCTTACGGAAGATAATTCTTTAACCGAACCGTTCGTTAACCGAGGGACCACTGTACATGGTAAAAATTTCAATCACATAGTGAAAAAAATTAAAGAAATATTCTTTTTAGAATTGGCTGAAAATTTCCATTTTGTACAAAAAATAAATCATGTCAATTATTTCCAAACTAATGGTCATAATTAAACTTGCACAAAATCAGTTTTATGATTTCACATAAATTTTTAAATAACTGAAGATACTGTATATGCAGTAAGCCCTCAAAGATCTGGACCCAGAAAATCCAGATTTCAGAAGGTTCAGACAAAATATGGGGGTTCTGGGACTAAGAAGCATTTCCAAAACAGAGCAAAGATCATCTTCGGCCCATGTAACTAAGATGTCAGCGCGTGGGACACAGGTGCCCGAGGAGGTGGGAAACATAACAGTTCTCAATTGTGGCTTGTAAGAATAATATTGCACTCATTCTGGTAATGATACAATGTTTTTTATTACAGTATGTTAATGTATGTAAATGCAAATGGTGTACGTGTATATACAGCATGTCCTTCAAATTCGCAGGGGTTAGGTTCTCAAAATGGTTGCAAATCGCCAAATCCGCGAATAACATTTGCTAAGAAGGGGGGGGGGGTACATTTTTACTTGTGTGCAAAGAAATGTATATTCCCTTTATGTTTTAGCCCTTAGGACAATGCTTTGTTATTAATAAATCACGGAGTAGACTTTAGGGTAGACTCACATTCTTAATAAATTTGTTTCTGATTGTTTGTGGGAGGATTTTTCCCATTATTATTCATTTGCATGTGTTTTGTGGGTGTGTTTCTACACACACACACACACACACACACACACACACACACACACACACACATACATACATACATATACAATTCAGGTATAGAAAATTGCTGTCTCTAGAACAAATGGCACTCTGTCCTGGCCGGAAAAATGCCGGCAACTTTAAAACTACCCACAAACATTCTTGGGTACATCCAGGGTGTCATCCACGAATAATAGAGGACTGCGAAATAAAAATCCATGAATTATCCGGGCGTACTGTAATTTGTTTATGACTGTACTCGTCACTGTTTTCAAATTTGACTAAAAGATAGGTATATTTCTGCCATATTTCGATCGTATGCCTGGCAACAGGTGCGAGTAAGGGCAGTGAGTGACTTCTAGTTAAAGTGTTGTCTGCTGTTAAAACTCTCCTCATTTTCTGCCATATTTCATTGGATTTACTGTTATTATTAGTGTTTACTGATAAGAGTGATTAATCATGATATATAAAGTAAGTGGTGATGTGAAGAGAAAGCATATACATTTATCTGTTGTGCAGAAACAAGAGTTAATGAAGAAGTTAGAGTTTGGTGTGTCCATGGTTCATGTCTGTGATGAATAGGGCATTAAGAAACAAACTGTGTCAGACATATGTAAGGCCAAGGATAAACTTACCGCATTTGCACTGAAGTATGATGTTGATGGTGCCAGTACATTTGCATCTTTTAACATTGTTGGTGGCATTGTAGCCAGGTTAAACCCATCACTGTAACCAACATACTCCTGGGCCAAGTTCTGAGGTGTTATGGTTGTTTTTCAACTCGTATTTTCAGGGAGATATACGTAATTTTTTTTTTTTTTTTTTTCATGCACACCATCCTGCAAACATATTGTATTGTGAAAAGAAAGTAAGAGAAATAATTGTCATAAAGTCAAACATATAAAGCGAATATACATTTCTTTGCACGCAAGTTAGCTTGCTCAGTGGGGGAGTGGGAGGAGGGTGCAGAGTGTAAGGGGTGGGGAGCGTTGCTAGGGAATCGGTGGAGCTAGCGTCCCAGCTGGTCTCCATTGCTATGGTGAAGCAGAGAGTGTATGCAAATGGTGACTGTGTTAAACTTTCTTTTGGATTTTGTTTACTGGTTTGGCAATACAGTAAACCCTTGTTATTCATGGGGGTTAGGCTTCAAGGAATGGCGTGAATAGGCAAAACCGCGAACAGCAACTTAAAACTACCTTAGTGTACTACTGTATACCGACACCAAACAACAGACCAGCCGCGGCAGCACTCATTCCCTCTTTTAACTTATCTAATAATTCAACATTCTTTGTCAGGGCCATCTCTGACTTCTGCCTTTTACATTTCACTCCACAAGCATCACTAGCACTGACACAAGACAATCTTTTAGGGGCCATTTCATACAGAAACACTAAAGTTTTGAGAAAACAACACGAGATGCTGCTTGGGATGACTCGTTGTGCTGCAGGAACAGGCTCGCAAGTTAGCCGCCATCTGCTTACTGCCAATTGTCGAAATTGTGAATCGCAAACCCGCAAATGGCAAGGGTCTATTGTACAGTATATTTTTTTTAACTTATTTATTGGTGTTAGTTTTATTTATTCCTCACATTTGCTAGTGTATATTATTTTCAGAAAACTATGGCTGCAGGAGGAAAGTACACACAAAAGCTTTTCTTAAATACTCCCTGCTAAAATGGGGGGGGTGGTCTTTTATGTTCCGTCAAGTACTGGATTGTATTTTTTTTTTTTTTTTGTCATTCTTTATAATTTTTATACATTTTGTACATTCGCTGGAAGATCCAGACAATCGACTTTTTCGGACAAGTGGTCCCCCCTTTTAGTCCAGATCTTTGAGGTTTTTTTTTTTTTTTAAGGGCATTAGCCCACCCAGGCACGGGTATATATAAAAGATATAAAAGTCAATAGGATGATACCCTTAACACCACACCTACATACCTGTTATCCACAAATTTCTATGTTTACATTAATCTCAGCGAGGTTGATAGCTGCAGTATTAAAGAATACCAAAACAAAATGATGTTACACTCTCTGTAAAAATGTCTTAAGGCTTATAAGCACAACTAAAACAGCAACAACTGTATTAGGCAGGAAGCAGTGATGTGGTGGCTGTTGACACTGTAGTACAGTACATAATGCTTTATCAGTGAGGGCAAGAGCCTGTTTAGTGTACTGGTAGTCTCATTTTCTATACCTGTAGCGATGCAAGACCAACCACAAACAATGTAACCCTTCAGCTCTGATAACTGCAGACTGTATGCAGTTTCCACTACCTTGTTAGGCTAGCTTTTGGAGTGAAAATTCTCATATTTAGAGTCCATCTCAGTTTATAAGATGGTTTTGGGGGTAAAAAACTAAGGGCTGGAATTCATCTCGGCTTTTAAAATGGGACCATAAGAAAAAAATAGATCCCATTTTGAGATAATTCACATTACGAACATTCTCTATGAGCACATACCCATTCATTCATTTATTGGGATTTTGCTACATCCGTCAGTACTTCGGACATCAGAACCACGATTCATTCTTGATTACAGTCTATTATGACCTTAAGTTTTCTTTGGATTTGAGCTATTTCATGGATTTTATATTTGTTCAACATTTCTGAAGTACAGTAAGTGTCATGGGAAATTTGGTGTTAAGTTAAAAATACTATAAATACTTTTCATAAATCACTTCAAAACGCAAACTTATTTGTATCTTTTAGAAATAGAGGTACTTAATACATTATTATCAGCAGATGATGGTGTTGGATGGTCAGGTGGAGGATTAGGTGAATCCTCTGATGCAGACTCAGTTGAGCGCTTGGTGTATGGCAATAACGTTGGACCTGGTGCTGCTGCTAACAACGTGAACAAACCAGAAGAACCTCACTTGTGTGCCTGCTGGTGTCAGGGATGGGCTGAAATTTATATTAGACAACCCACTGGTAAGTTTTCTTTTATTGTACTGACTTAATTTTATGGCAGATATAAAAATACTATTTAAAGTTGTGGTCATGTCGATTTGTCATTATTAAATGCTTTCATGTTAAGCTTGATGTGTGTACTTGAATACAGTGGGGTATGCTATAACGAACGGATTCTACTACGAATATTCCTATAACGAACGGTTTTACCTATGAAATTGAGATTGCTATAACGAACACAACTCCTACAACGAACACGGATGAATACGGGACTATTTCGTCTGGCGCATGAATATTGTTGTACCACGGCTCACAACAAGAGCGTCAGGCGCCATATTGGTTCATTGTGTAGTCAGTGCACCACTGAACTTGTTGAAATTTCGTCTTTTGATGTGGAAATTCGTGTTATTTTTATAACCATTTTGTTATACAAGTGTACAATTGTAACAATGAATCGTCAAAAGCGAGTGAGAAAGCTAATAACCCTTGAAACTAAGAAATAAATTATGAATAAACAGACAAAGTGCCTGTAAGACAGTCACCAAAGAGGGCTAGGAAGGATGACTCCTCTCCTTCCACCTCTTCTCCATAATTCTCTCCTCCCTCCTCCTCCTCTGCCTCCTGTCCTGCATGCTAACAACACTAAGGTAAGATAAAGTACCGTATTTTTTACAATTTCCACAGAAATTTTTCAGTGTTAAGTGGTTGTATTTGGGGGCCTGGAACGGATTAATCCCATAACGAACGAATGCTATAACGAACGAGGTTCTAGAACCAATTAGATTCGTTATAGCATACCCCACTGTACACAGACAAACACATACACACACAAGTAGTTCCTAGGGTTGTGTAGCTTTTATAGAGTGGATGAAAGAATTGTGGCTTTAACTCTGCACAGATCTTACAAGTTGAGCACGTTCTTTTCACATCTTTAATAGAAAAGGGGAGATTTCTTAATCTGACAAACTGGAGCAAACTGTAGCAAACGAGTAACCCCGAGATGACAGAGTCCATTTTGAATATCGGAAAGAGTTGATGTTGATGTAGAAGAACAGCAGAAGGCACGTGTGAGGGTATCAGGGGCCACATTATCCTTGCCTGGTCGGTATTGTATGGTGTAACTGAATGATGCCAATTCCATTCTCCATTCCTGTATTTTGTTATTCTTGATTTTTTGTGCGCTTACGGTTATTAAGCATAAAGGCAACTGAACGATGATCAGTAAGCAGAGTAAAATGATGTCGAGCTAGAAAGTGACTCCATTTATGCATTGCTTCTATGAGAGCTGTGGCCTTCTTTTCAATACGGGGATAGTGCAATTCACTACCTTGCAGGGTCCAGGACATAAAGGTTACAGGTCAGCCTCCTTGGTTCAGTACAGCAAGATAGCTACTTCTGAGGCATCACATTCAACCACAGATGGGAGGCTTACATCTGTGGATTGAAGTGTAGTATTTTCCAGTTGTTTCTTGATGGGGTTGAAGGCTGATATGGCTGAATCTTAGCATTTATCAGAAGTTGTATTTTATCAGAGAAATGAGGTATCCATATTGCAAACATTCCAAGGGCTCTGCAAAGGGAACCTAGATTTGTTGGAGGAGGGAGTTCTTAGGACAAAGTCCCTCTGGATCAGGTTTGTTGGTGCCATTCCAACCCAGTAGCTAAGGATGTTGATTATTTTCACCGATCATATGGACTTGGATTTGTTTAAAATTAAATTTTTACTGTTCACAGTGTTAAGGAACTTTTGGAGATTATTAAATTTGGGAATACTTTTTTTTTCCAGTACGGTAGTGTTACTACGTTTGATTTTTTACACTATAAATAGTCATTTTTTATCTAAAGTTCGAGGCCAGAGAAACTTGCGATCTTAACATTCGCACACCAATTCTTAGTAAGAATAGCATGGGGGAACAGTTGCCCGTCAGTGGTTGATGTTTACCAAATATTTAGTTATAATACCCATTCTTATAATAAACTTATTCTTAGCGGATAGGAATATTGCAATAAAAAAGTATGGGAAGTTGTATTATTACGTGAAATAAAACAAGCAGTGATACGATAGCATAACGGAAAGTAAAATAGAGACGGCTTAGTGAAAGTGAAGCTCTTGAGAGGTGGCTAGATTTTTGTTTTCACAAAAGCTATCCTAATAAGTGACGATATGAGGTTGGACTTGGGCATCAGAAATCATCGTCAGAGGAACACCGTGCCAGCAGACTTGTCTTGGTTTGTCGGCATTAGGCAGTGGACTTCTGGAAAAGGCTTGTTTTCACTGACGTAAATTTTTCACTTTAGTATTCTGTCCACCCACCTTCTTTGTTGATAACGGCATTAAGTCTTTCGGGAATTGGTCTAACAAGGTTGCGGAGGATTTTATGTTTGGCCCTAAATACCTCCCATTCTGCCTTAGTGTAGGCGAACAACTCTGCAGACGTTTTTTCCCTCTTAGGCTTCCAAGTGTTCACAATATTCGCCCATAAATTTTCCAAAGGGTTCATATCAGCCCCCCGACTAGGCCAATCCAGCAGCTGCAAATTCTCACGGTCAACAAGCCACTGCTGGACAACTCTAGCCTTGTGTATGTAGCACCGGTCATGAACGAAAACAATAGGTCCAGGGGGAGGGCAAGAAAAAATTCTCCAAAATGTCCAGATATTTTTGCACTGTAAATCTCCTGTTGATTTAAACCAAGTCCCCCACACCATGGACAGACATATAGCCCCACACATTACAGGTGCTGCTTCTGCTACGAGCCTCCTCGTAAATATGCTCAAGGTCATACCTTTGTGAGAAAATTTCAGCTGTTAACCCTTAAAAGCCCCGGGTTAGGGTGCTGCTAGCAGTAACACCCCCCCCCAAAAAAATAAATAAATAAAAAAATAGTTACTTTAACAAAAATAATAATAATAATAAAAATGGCGGGAAAATAGGCGGACGTTCTGGAACGTCACCCGAGGCATGCTGGTCGGACGTTCTGGAACATCATCCGGGGCCTAAGAGTTATTGTCATGATGCATTATAATTTGTGTAACTATCAATATTACTGGAAACCTTTACTTTAATTATCTTCAAATTACTTTGGCTTAATATATAACTAGCAACTTAATGGGTTCCAATTTGGTATTTTATTAAGAATACAGCTGTACAAATAAATACACATAGTCATTATCGACATGTGCCTTGCCGAGAGAGTAGAGGTAGCACTGTAGTATTTATTTATATTATAGGATTGGATTAGTAGTTTTGGAAAGTCTAAAAAGCAGGATTATTTGATTTATAACCTTTGCATATAATTTACCCGGTACATACAGTAATTTCTGAAATATTACCATAAGTGTAAAAATTCATAAATGGTCAAACCTTTGTATTGGTGTGTTTTATTGCATTTGTTAATTGGTGCTCTAGACAAAATGATAAATTATTGTTACCTAGTGTTGTTGCGCCTCCACATGTGTATTCTGCCATGATTGGTCGATGCAAAGGTTTTATCGTCTGTGAAGACAACTGTGTCCCAGAATTCCAGCGACTGGACAGCATATCGATGAGCGATATGATTCTTGGCGGGAATCCTGTGGTGGATACCCGCCTCATGAAGCCACCTCCGGTCAGGTCTAACGCTCATGTCCAGCCGCAGATCTTCGCTAATTGCAACAGCATTAGTGAAAGGGTCGTCCTCAGCTGCTCTCAAGATCCTTGCATCGTCTTCAGGAGTAATCACTCGTGGCCAGGGATGTCTCTCTCAATCAAAAAGAAAATGCTGATTAAAAGCCACTAATTTTTTATGCTAAGTAAATATATTTGATTGCCTGTGTAATCACCAATAATATGTCAGTCTGATCAGTACTTACCAAGGTCATTCAGGTTGCCACTCTCCTCCCATCTTCTAATCCCCTTGATTACAGTAGCAGCTGATATTCCAAGCTCACGGGATATGGCTCGGATAGAGAGTCCAGCTTCTCGTAGGCCCACAAGGCGACTTCTCAAAGCTAACTGGGTGTCATGGCGGTTATCTTGAAGTCTAAGAGCTTTCTGTTGAATTCTATGATTTCTAGGGTCGCGACAATACCTTGAGTAAGTTTTAATTAACTGTCGACACTTGTTATGTGATAAACAAGCAAATTATCATTGTTTTCACTGTATTGTATTGTATTCCATTTAGGGGCGGATGCATTTATATCTTTAAACACTTGGTTTTTTACGTCATATGTCATTATTAATTTCATTACTTGTGAAAATAAAGGATAAGGTGTGTGTGTGTGTATGCGTTCGTGCACGCAAAGAGGTCCTTTGGGTTTACCCAGTGCGAGGCTAGGTCGAAATCTGACACGACAGCATATGGTTTCATTATACGCTATTATTGCAAAAACATTCAGTTGTTGAGAAGGATATTTATGCCATAGTTGAAGCAATTAGAAAATGGAGAAACTTCTTGTCTGGCAGGCACTTTACCCTAGTAACTGATCCGAGGTCTGTAACGTTTCATTCAGAGAATTCAAGTAAGAAAAAAAATGACGATTCTTTGTTGGAGAGTTAATCTCTCCTGCTATGATTATGACATTGTCTATTGCCCCGGCAAAGAGAATATGCCATTGTCTATTGCCCCGGCAAAGAGAATATGCCAGCCATCTGACACCTTACCAAGAACTTTCTGTTCAGCTGTCAACTTTAACACGTTGAAAAGTCTTCATGAACAGTTATGTCACCTGGGAGTTATCCGAATGGTACATTTTATCCGTATTCGTAACTTACCCTACTCTTTGGAAGATGTTAGTAGGATCTGTTCCTGTCAAACATCTACCAAGTCAAAGCCTCATCTACAGAGCTGACACGGCTACTCTGATCAAATCCACTTAACCCTTTGAACGTCTAAACATAGATTTCAAGGGACCGCTACCATCTGTTTCGAAAAATTGCTACCTCCTGACTGTGATTAATGAAAATTCACGATTTTGCGTGTGATGATATGACTGCTGGTACTGTTATACATTGCCTGCACCAAATATTTAGCTTATTTGGCATGCTGGTATATATCCATTCTGATAGGGGCCCATCATTTATGAGCACAGAACTCAAAAACTTCTTATGCAGCCATGGAGTGGCAATGAGTCGGACAGACTCATTAGTTGAGTTGGAACACATCAAGTCAGAACTCTCCGACAGTGACAGTCTCTGCCAGCACCAGCTAACCAGGAGGAGGAGGAGATGGTTCACGACCCGACTCCTAGTACCTCATACGCACCACCCCACAACCGTGAAGTGTTAGCAGTTTGTGAATTTTGGAAGGAATATAATATTAAAAATACAGTGGACAGAATTGTTGATGGATGGCATAAGACTAATGTTACAACAGTGCTACATGCAGGGAAGCGTTTGTTCCCTGTTGGAGCAAACAAGCTCTGCGACATCCACCCTATATTGGGTGCCTGGGGACATCCAGGACTGTCATGCCACCGAGAGACTGATTTGGCCCGCCTCTGCATTGGCCATACAAGGCTGACTTATGGATTTTTAATGGAGAGGGCACCCCCTCCCCATTGTGACGACTGCCTGGTCCCATTGACTGTCCAACACCTCCTGGTGGAGTGCCTCAGTCTCAGAGATCTCCATTGTAAGCACCTCTCCTGGTGCCTGGGGAGGGGGGGGGCGGTTCTGGGGGAGGGTGGGTAACGTGGGATGGGACGTCCTCTCCTTTGTGGAGGAAATCAGCCTTCTACACAAGCTTTGAGTTTTATTTATTAACATTTAAATGGTTTTTATGAAAGTTCTATGTTATTTATTGTGTTTTTACCTTGAATTATTTTATTTTAGTCTTTTCCGCCTTAATTTTAATCTGACAACATATGACGTAAGTTGGTGCGTTGCCAGGGATGTAATTACCACAATCAAACAATCAATCGGTCAATTGCTAACCCTGAGGTAAGTGAGCAGAGCAGACCAAGGCAAGCAAGGAGAGGCAGCCCATGGCAGCAACACCAATGGCCACAGTGGAGGCAGCTCGGTCAGTCCCAGCACCGGGATTTTTTAATGTTCAAGCAGAAGATTTACAAGGAATCATTGATCAATGCTAACAGCAACCGACAATTGAAGAAATGTTAGAAGAGAATGAAGACCAACAAGAACAGCAAGCAACAGAAGAGGAGGATGTTAAGTTTGGTGAACCTACAACACACCAGCTGACTGATGTGCTCACAAGTATCGCACGTCTCAGTGAACAGCTATAAGAATACGATAGCAGGCCTCATGCTCAGAACCATATCTGCCCTGTCCTTGATAAGGTTATGGAGGAATATAAGGCCTTGTACATGTCCGGTGTTAATGCTCGTTGGCAGGCCCTTATTACTTTGTACCTTCGCAAGGCTCAGCCTGTTAATGCCTTGGCAAACATCACTTTAGGAGATGATGATGGCACCACCGATGATGATATTGAAGTGTTGGGCGACTTGCTGGTGGAAGAGCTGCCTCAAGACTTTGAGGGATTTGATGTAGTAGTTAGAGGAGGTGTAGAGGGGTGATCAGGGAGGAAGCAGTAACTAGCCCTGCCTGCCTGCTTGCCTCGGAACCCATCAACCAGTCCCGTCAAGCATTTTACTGACTCCGTCAAGATAAGTTATTCTACTGTATGAGTGTATATAAATATTGTTATCAACAATATGTACAATATAATATGTATGAATACGTTACAGTAATGTCATTTTCTGGGTGGGTTGTAGGTCGTTATGGGGGGTTCGGGTGGTTGACCACAGAACCGATTAGGCTTATTTACATATATTTCAACATCACTCGTTTGGCGATTTTGCATTTCACGACACTAAACCAGTACCAATTAGTCACTAAACTCGAGATCCTACTGTACATTCATCACATTCTATCCAATTGGCATTATGAAAATATGCATTTTTGGATAACTGATTGTACCTAAATGAAAAGCTTCCCAACCCAAAAGCCATGTTCTCTTGGAAATGATAAGTTGAATATTCAGTGGTTATATGGAATGGTGGGCTCTCAATTTTATGGTTGGAGTGTATTAAATACTGTAATCAGACAGTGAGGGCGACTACCAGGGTCCTGGCAGTCACCAGGCTGAGCCCATGAGTTGTTCTACTGTATACAGTACATCTTTGATAACCACAGCATAGAGGACACTTGGAAGTCCTTCATATAATGCTCAGTTTCCATTCTTCAAAAGTGGGTAGGCAATAGGAAGGGTACCTCGCTGTAAAGTTTTCTTCAAATTTTATTTGATGGCAGCTGAGACACCATGCCATCAGCTAATCACAGTTAACCCACACAAGCACAGATGGCTGATTCTATAATAATAATAATTAACATTTCATTGAAAAAGTTCTGCAGCCCGAAGGCTGAAAATATACATTGGACATAAATGACTTATTACACACATTGGTGGTTTAAAAAAAGCCTTCATTAGAGAAAGGTAAAGGAACATACAGTGAACATACAGATTAATGTAGGTGTTGAACAGCAAACACCTAGTGTAGTAACTCCTTCCCTCACTGTACTGTATGTCATAAATGAAGGATTGAAGTATGAAAGATCAATGCCGGACTGAGGAGATTCTCCTGGACTTTAGCCCTTATTCTAAGGGAATTGACTCTGGATTTGTTAGTTCTAAGGGGTCAGGAACTTGCAAGCCCACCATTTTGGCTCAATGATTATCAGGTGCAGTGAATTTTTCATAATTAATCTCCCAACTGAAGGACTTTAATGGCTGTTTTGGTAATCATCACACAAGTACAGTAATATCTCCGTTAGCCGGAATCCCTCAAACCTGGGACTCTCCGATAGCCGGAATTTAAATTTTCTGAGGGACACATTTTCCGGAAAATTCCAAGAAAATTTTCGCGTTACCCGGAAAATTCCGGGATGGGACATTTTTTTCCATGTTTGAGAGATGAAAGTCAGGATCATTTTCCGGAAATTCCGATAAAAATTTTGCGGTGCCCATAATATCCCAGGGATGGGGGATATTTTTCCAGGTTTGAGAGATGAAGTAATGCACAATTTCTGTAACCTCCAAGAAAATTTTTGTTACCCAGAAAGTTCCGGGAAATTCCAGGCATGGGGGATATTTTTCCGGGTTCAAGAGATGGTGTAATGGGCAATTTCTGGAACTTCCAAAAACATTTTTCTGTTACCTGGAAAATTATGGGGATTAGGGATTTTTTTCGGCTTTGAGAGAGTCCTCTCGTTACCTGAAAATCTCTCATTCCCAGAAGTGGTCTGCACCAATTGTTCTGGCTAATGGAGATGTCGCTGTCGATGCAGTATTTTTAAAAAATAATAGTATGACTCGATGAAAATCTATATTGGATCCAGTTGTATTATTCTCTCTAGTCTTGCATCCTGCTCTGTGATGTTAGTGAGTTCTTTCTTGGAGTATTCAGTGTGCTAGAATCCTAAAATGTGTCTCTTCTTTGGGATTTTATACTTCACTCCTTTGTTTTAGTATTCATTTATGTTTATGCCTGCTTTAACCTTAATATCTTCCAGTTAATGGTTATTCATAATGCTGCTTATAATTATTATCATGTATTTCAGGGAACATGTCCTGGATGATGAGACTTCAAAATAAGCAGACAGTAGTGACTCCTGGCAGTGAGCTTCCTCTACATGAACTAAGTAACCTCTATTCCCCTGCATCTTCAAGGGAGACAGGTGAACTTATTGGTTCAGTCATAAATCGGAGGCTTGATACATTCACCCATGAAGATGAGAAAACTGAGGTAGAAATGATGGTAATTAGTGAGAATATAAAAACAAGTTAATGATCAAATTATTACAGTATTAGAATATTTACAGATTTGAAGCAATAGCATGTTTTAACTTTCGAGTCATTGTAGTGGTTTAATGTAAGGTTGCTTTACTTTTATTTATTATAAAATATACATAGTTTCCAAAAAACAATAGGGGAAATAAGAACAGCAAATATTGATTAATTTTCAATGGAGAAAGAAATCTGGAATTTCAGATATCTGGTGCTGAATTATTTAGGAAATGGAACAAGTGGTTAATTTCATCACAAAATATTGGAAGGAGAGTAAGTAATAGGTACATAATGCTTTAAAACTTTTCTTTTGTGGAGAGACAACATTACCAAAGGAGAGAAAGATAGGGCTTCATTGAACTGGCATAGTGATATGGATGTGAAGTATGGACTCTAAATGTTTGAGGAGGAAGCATATGACTGGATGCAAGAAGAAAAAGCAAATTAAGAGGAATAGTTATGTTGTGCTTGCAACCATTATGAAAATTGAATAGAATGCAGAGAATAAGAACCTCACTAACAAAAATATCCCAACATCATACCCCAAAAACATGAAATCGGTTCACAAACAAGATAAACCTACCTAACTAATGATAAATAGTACACACCTACTGTAATTTACTACCTAACACATTAAAAACGTTAATAAAATACTACAGTATCTAGATGAAAAGATGCAGCTAAAACTATTAAAGAAAAGCTAAATCAAAGTTTAACACAGTCTCCAGTGGTGCCATTTGTGTAGATGCTGGCTGCTTCGTGCATAGCCACCCTCAAGCATCGTCATATTAACCAGCCCGGCCATCTTTGCTGACCCTTAGCAACGCTTCCTCCCCCGCTCTTACATACAAAGAAATGTTTACTCCCTTTAGATTTTTGACCTTATGATCATTATTTCTTTAAAAAAATAAAAAATTTACATTATGCTTGTAAGATTGTGTGTGCGTGTAACTGAATGAAAAAAAAAATGAAGAAAGTTATGTTTATACAGGTTGTACCTCTCTAGTCCGGCATTCTGTGGTTCGGAAACTCCCGTGGTCCGGAACGATTTTAGTTTGTCCAATAGGTAGATAGGCAGCTTTTTTTTTTTTTTTTTACTTATCTGAATTATTATTATTATTACAGGAGTATTAAATTTTTGCCCCTCAGGCCCTAATGTGGGTCAGTGACCTATGCCCGGGTGGGCTAATCCCCTTAAAAAAAAAGCCGCGGGAAATTAAGGTTTGTTTACATCCGGCAGTTCGGCTGCTCTCTCTCTCTCTCTCTGCTTGTCTATACAGAGTACAACATTTAACCCTTCAATATATATGAGCAGTAAATAAGTGTTGCTTTCATATTCTTATGTAGAGTAATGACGATATATTTTCACATGTGCGCACTTACATACGAGCAGTCTCACTTTTTTTTTACCATTAATGGTTAGCTACTTATATTGTTCCATTTATTAACATTAAATAACATTACAGGTACTTCAAGCAACCATATTCATTTTTTTACATTAATTTTACTACAGCTAAACTCAGGGTCTTATTTTCTTCAGTTTTATATGTAGAACCAATCAGTCACTGGTTTCGTAAGCTTTAACATAAACAATGCCGGCAGCCGTCTCGTCTCCTCTAATATTCCACGTATTATTAATAAATTGTATTGTTAATTTTGCACACACGTACATTAATTCAATAAAAACAAATTCAGAAACATTAATTAAAATATATATGAACAGTAAATAAGTGTTGCTTTCATATTCTTATGTAAAGTAATGATGATATGTTTTCACGTGTGCGCATGCGCACTTACATATGCGATCTCTCTTTTTTCTTTACCATTATCGTTAGCTACTTCTATTGTTCCATTTATTAACATTAAATAACATTACTTAAAACAACCATATTAATTTTACTACAGCTACAACCAAGGTCTTATTTTCTTCAGTTTTATATGTAGAACCAGTCAGTCACTGGTTTTGTAATCAACGAAACAATGCTGTGTCATTTCCTCGTGTGTTTTAATATTCTACGTATTATTAATGAATTGTATTGCTCATTTTGCACACATAAACATTAATTCAATAAAAAAGACATTCAGTAATAAACAATAATGAATCTTTTGTACATAAGAGAAATGACGCTGTTTACACGATTATGCACGTCGTCTGCACGTTGGCGGGCCGTTCAAACCCGTCGAAATTCAAGTTTCCGCCGTCAAAATTTTTATTTATTTATTTTTTGTGTGTTCCAATAAAATACGTTAAGAATTAAAAACTCGCGAAATTTGAGAAGCTACTATACGACATTTAACCCTTCAATATGTCTTCAAAGAGACCATGATGCAGAGGAAGTGGTGCTAGTGCTTCCAGGCATAAGCACAAGTCACTATCTATCCAGGAAAAGGGTGAATTTCCATGGTCCGGCACTGGTCAGGTCCCGAGGTTGCCGGACTAGAGAGGTACAACCTGTTTAAACAAAATTATGAGTTGAAAAATAACCAAAACAAAACTCCAACTCAGTCAGGTAGGGGGAACAGTAGGGGGATATGGCCATCCCATCTGACTCCCGGGGGTGCATGACTTGAATTTTTGCCGGGACCCAAATTTGTATAAGTGAGGGAAGCTTTCGTAGCACAAAAAAGAGGTGGTAGTTTAAGAAATTTGTATAAATGAAATTTTCTTATCTCGACATTCGTATCTCGAGAGATTCCTATACACAAACTTACCCTCTACTTCATTATTCTCTAACATTCTTAATGTTATTAAGGTTACAAATAAGCTTTCAATTTGTCATCATTCTCCCACGATCATCATATAACTTACTTCCCAAACTCATGTGAAGACGAGCAAACTTGTCCCTCACACCACCATGCATACATTTACTGAACGAGTTGCCCTATTGTTCAATTTATCCTCTAGTACTCTGATGTAATATGTGGAAGACTAAATGAAAGATTATTCTGTATTCTTAAACTTCATATGTATACTGTAGAATGCTCTAATTTTCATAAAATAGATTATCTTAAGTAGATTTTTGGTTGACATATACTTTACTGTACAATAATTATCACCCTGCCATGATATAAGAATAAGTACCCTAATTATGAAAAAGACATTTAGTCTAAATTAACACTTTGCAGGAACTCTTAAGCCAGCCATTCGAAGAACCAAGACCACGTGCATTTTCTGGTGCCTCGGATAAAACACAGGATTCAGACCTCGGTTCTCAGAGAGACTCCAGTGGTTGTAGTAGTGGTGCTCCCTCTCATGCATCATCAGACCTTCGAATAAACTCAGCTGATCCTGGGGATGATACCAGAGGCAGTTCACCACTTACCAACACCAGCACATCTGGTTTGTTACAACTGTATTATGTAATGTTCTAAATATTTTAAACATTTGGTCATGATTTTGAGGGTTAAAATGGGTGAATTATTTGAGAGGTATTTGGTAGGAGGAAGATTGCTATGAAAGGATGGGATGAAGGATAACCAAAAGTTTAGGGGATTGGACACTTAAGAAGCAGTTGTGTGCATGAATGGGTGGAAAGCATGATATCAAGCGATTTGAGGGGAAGCCCTTGATAATACTGATGGAAGATTCTGGGTTGTATGAAATGAGGAATAATACTGATGGATATTTTGGGACTGTAGGAGGTGAGTGCCATAGCAGAACACATCTTTTACAACAGTATGAATGAGATTGAATTAATGACAGCAAATAAAAGGAGAATGTTTGTGTAAATTTGCTCTTGATGCCAACCATGCTGCATTATGGGAGGAAAAAATGAGAGATTGCACATTATTAATAGTGTTATTATTATTATATTTATTTTTAGTATTCTCCATGGTGTTTCAAGAAGAGGAAGGTCAAAAATCAAACCTTGTTTGAATCCAATTCACGTCTTCACAGAAATAACAAATTTGCAAATATCAGGACAATTTTCCCCATAAGAATTACTGTAATGAAAATAGGAGGGAATACATTCCCATCTGGCACCTTTCATCACATATTTACCCCAATTCATTTGATTATATCATCTATTAACACATCTAAATGAGTAACAGGAACTGGGATCTTATATGCTTAAGAAAGAATTGTATTAGACTGGGCATAATCATCAGTCTTGGTTTCACTGTACACAGGGTCCCATGAAAATAATACAAAAGTTGCAATTTCAATAATCCTTGCAAATTGCTATAACGATATGGTGACATCTTGGTGATCCTCATCTTCCCTGATTGCAATGTTCTGCACAACATCCTCACATGAAAGTAAAAATGTAACTACAGTAGAACATCAATATAACACGAGATACGTTCCAATAGAGGTCCCTTTAAACCGAATTCGCACTAAATCGAAGTGTTGTTTCAATGGAATAATTTAGTTTGGTACTTGAGAGAAACACAAAATACTAAAAGACTGACACTACCCAAATGCACCTCAGCCCATCTCCTAGAATAAACAAAACATTGTTTTTTGTAGTACTGTATTATGTTAAATCAAGACAGCTAAAATTATGGGACGTGAATGGTCTGTTTACTCGCGATCAGCTGATGGGAAGATGGTTGGGGGAAGAGATATTTTTGACAGCTGTTGCCAAGGTCTAGTGGTTATTTATTTATCTGTCCTTAAGAGTAACTTTAAGTTTTTCTCTTATAAAATGTCACTGAACTGACATTTTCGAATTAATTTTATTACAAAGGGCTAAAATATTTATCTCTTGTGCAAAATATATGACGTTTACATTCAAACTATTCGCTGTCTTGCAAGGATTCTAGCAATGCAAATTTATTTCCCTAACTTTAGTCTGTAATATTTTATAAGATAAAAACTGTAAGCCTATAACCACCCAACCCTGGCTGGGAAGATGGGGGAGGGAGGTGACAGTGACACGTTTGACAGTAGGGGCCGAAGGTCTAGTGAAGTATTTATTTGTTTATTTATGTCCTTTAGATTGATTTTTTTTTTTTTTATAAAATGTCACAGAACTGACCGGGGACAATATAATTTACATTGCTGGAATTCTTATAAGATAGTGATTAATTTTAATATAAACATGCAATAGTTTGCATTACACATACAAATTTAGTTTTCATAAATAAACATATTACAAATGGCTAAAATTTTTATCTCCTGTGCAAAATATATGAAGTTTATATTCAAATTATTCACTGTCTTGCAAAGATTCTAGCAATGCAAATTATATTCTGCTAACTTTAGTCTGATATTATATAAGATAAAAACTGTAAGCCTATAACCACCTAACCCTGGCTGGGAAGATGGGGGAGAGGGAGGGAGGGAGGAAGGGGAGGTGACATGTTTGACAGTTGCACCAAGGTCTAGTGAAGTATTTATGTGTTTAATTATGTCCTTTATATTGAGTTTTTTCTTTTTTTTCTTTTTTATAAAATGTCACAGAAGTGACCGGGGAGAATATAATTTACATTGCTGGAATTCTTATAAGATAGTGATTAATTTGAATATAATTTTGCTATAATTTACACGAGACAAAAATTTTAGTAATCATTTAGTACATTGTTTTGAGTGCCCAGAGAAACATTAGGCGTGAATTTTAAAATGTGACGCACCAGATTGACTCGTGCAAAATAGGAAGAATTCACTTTAAATTAAAACATTGTCCTTCATTGTGGGTGTCACTTTAAATCAATAATCTTCAATTGAATCGCTTTAAATCAACGTTCTACTGTATGTGATAATCAACTTCCTCTGTGAACTTGCAACTGTGGTAATTCTGCGGCAACACTTTAAATACAACGGAAGTGTTAGTAAGCTGTTTGAGCCAGCTTTAGCCATTCTTAGTTGGTGTTTAGACAACCTCGATATCACTAGATGAATAGAGGATGCAGGAGGGAAATTATACTGTCCTGACACACTGGGGTTTGGTGGGTTGGGAGAATGAACTGAACCTAATAAGGTGTGGTATCATATATATGACCTGACTTAAGTTGGGTACGGTGTAAATCGCCATATGATTGATCAATGGAAGATTTTCACTGTACAGTATATGAATTTGTGTTCCATGCAAATCTTCCATAATACCAATAACAATACCAGCTCCAGTTGGGAGAACTGCATCAGTTAGTATTGCATTTGCTGTTTGTTCAGAGGTACTATTGTAATCTTTCTTTAAATGTGTAATGTCTGAACCAGATAAATTAAATAAATTATCCGTAAATGATGAATCAATAATACAAGATTATACGAAAAAAATAACCTTGCCCATCCATATAAAGTAACTGAATGAAAATATAATTAAATGAGTAAATAAAAATACTAACATTATATTACATTAATACTATACAAAGTAAGGCACTTATTAATTAAAAACCTAGCTTATCACGATGTTTGACGTGTGATGGTATGCTTTATAATATGTTTACTGTAGTAAAAATCTACTTCAAGTTTGTGATATACTTAGCACGAAGACTTGATTGAAGTTCTGGTAGGTATGTCCATAGAGTTCCGCTCGTTGTTGTAGTGTCACGCCTTATTTAAAAAATTTAAAATCCAAGATGGTGTCTTGCTGTGACGTTTGAGTGATGTTTCCAATATGGCGTCGATAACGTTATAGTTGCCAGGGGCTGGTAGTTATGATGATCTAAGTGATGTCGAAAACAGCTGTCTGATGTAAACTGGGTGCACTGGTTCACACGGTGAGAGCTGAGCCAGACGGTGACCAATCAAAAGAACACTGAGCTGTAGACTGTGGTAGGTTCACCCTGGAGGGCCTGGGGCTAGGGTGCTGCTTGATGCCGGGGTGTTTCTTGGTGCTCCTGCTCACTGGGAGAGAAGGCTGACTGATGTTGTTATGCTTAGTCGCTGAAAACAGTTGTGAGAGCATCTTGGAGGCGGGGTTGAAGAGACATTCAGGGTTTGGTAATGCTGCTTTGTACCGCGGTGCCACATATGAAGCTCATCAAATGTATTAAATCAATTAAAAAAAATAAAGATTGAAACTTGTACAGTACGTCAAACTGGGACGTGAAACAAGCGTTCCACTTAAATGTACTGGGTCTCAAAAAGGTAGATATTACAAGTGTAAAAAATGGAGAATGTCGAGTATTAACCAAAAATTTTCAGTTTTTGTATAAAACATTGGTTTTCGTTCATAGATTCGTTAACTGCTGCCACCATATGTTGCAGTTTCCTGTTACCTGTTGGAATCACTGATGATAAAATTTGTTGAGTCAGGATTACAAGTGAATTGGAAGTAACACTCAAAAATGTTTATAGGTTAAGTTTTCAAACCCAAATGGTCTTTTCTACATTTATTAAGAAAATAAACTATTGCACAATAACTGGGATATCACTGTAATTAACGCTGTGAGCTGTGAGCATTAATAAGGGATGAAGCTTGGGTATAACTAGCTTCTTAGAGCACATGTCTCAGTGGCTCAGAGACGGGAGTCGAACTGGCAACAGCCGGCTACTTATTTGACGACTGCGGTCAAGGTGTGAGCATTCAGTGGAAATACACTGTCACCGATCCAGTTGATGACTACTCACGGCTCATAGGAAAGTTTCTGTAGGTGATGTAATTATATAAACCTAATGTATGTAACCCACATTTATATAAGTATTACTGTATACTTGATAGGGGCTAATACAAGCACTCACCACCACCATTCCCCACCACCACCACTCCCCACCACCACCACTCCCCACCACCACTCCCCTTCACCACCAACGCTCTCCACCACGACCATCGCTCTCCACCACCGCCAATGCTCTCCACCACCGCCAACGCTCCCCACCACCACCAACGCTCCCCACCACCACCAACACTCCCAATCAACTCCAACACTCACTTTATGTTTTCACCTTATTGCAGTATAATCATTTTTTTTTTCCACATTCTGTATGAAAGATTGTGTGTGCATGTAACGATAAAAGAAATAAAGATAATTACATATGTCTACTCCACTCTATGAAAATTCCCATACCATACACATAAGGAAAACATTAAGGGAATAAACATTTAATGCTTTTGGCTTAATGATTTTTTTTTTTTTTTTTGCACATTCTGTATGTAGGATTATTTGTGGATGTTATTGAATGAAAAAAATATGAAGAAAGTTATGTCCATGTTCGTATCACAAACATTCGTATCTCGAAGGATACCTGAATATTAACATTTCATAATAATTGGTAAAATTTTGAATTATGAGAGACAATTATTAATACATATGATGCACATGTCGCCATGGGATGCGACCGCCAACTTCCCATCTCAGTGTAAATGAAGTACTACAGTATATGTGCCACAGGTGTTGGACCAGTCAGTTGTAGAGTGTACATGTACTGTCTACCACACAAGCTTTTTTCCACTTGTTTTTCCATCATTGCCCAGTGTTTGAGTTATTTTATCTGATACCATGGACCAAGCACCTAAATCTGGTACAGAGGTGCTGTACTGTACTAAAAAGATTTTAAACTTTGCTTGGGGCAGATAATGGAAAAATACTTCCCCTTGGGAGGTGTCCCTTTTATTTTGTAAAATCTCATTATTTTTAATGGCTAGAGACCCTATTATTCAGAATTTTGGGGTTTTACTGTATTCACTTTTAAGGTTAGGACTTAAATTTTCAACTCTCTGTAATGCAATTTTTCTCTTAAAGTATTAAGTTTGTCAATCACACATTTGAACAATATCTTAATGTATTTAAAAATACACACAGGTGAGAATCCTGATGACCCTCGTGTTCCTGTCCAGCGATGTCATTCTAGTCCCGAAATGAGTGAGGGTGTTGTAGCTGGTGGGGAAGAAATGGACCAGCAACCACTTCTTGATCCTGAAAGCCAAGTTCTGTCTTCCCCAAGTACTTCACCAGGACCCACTGAAACAACAACAGTGACAACCACATCAAGACCTCTCAAGCCAAAACCCAGGTTTGTTGCAGTTTGATATGTTTGAATTATATTACAATAATTTCCTGTGAACAGCTTGAAGGGGTGCCCATAATGGAAAGATATTCTGAAACACTATCAAATGCACATGCTTCACTAACCTGTTCCATTTCCTTTTCTAGAATATGGAATGCCTTTTCACCTATCTAAGTTCTTTTTCTTCTGTAATGTACATTTGTTTTGTTTTTTCACATTCCTCTCATCCATCTTCTGTCCACATGTCCAGATTGCTTCTGAGTATTTTTAACCCATTCTGTAACTCTGCTCTCCCTATTTTTGGCTGTAGCTATTCTGCACATTGTGTGCACCTTACTTATAAATTCACGTAGGCCACAGACTCATAAGGTTAGCTATTGTAATCTTGTCCTTTCCATTAAGATTTTTTTTTTCAAATGCCATTTTGTCTGAAATTACTTAGCATATTTTTATCAAACTTCTCAGTATCAACCTTTCTCAATGTCTCTTAAGTACAGTAAACCCTTGGCAATTTGGAATAATTGGGGATACAGGCAGTCCAATAAATCAAATTTCCAAGTAAGCCGGAGTTCTACCTAGGCTCGAGAATCTAAGGGTAATAGTCAGAAATGGAGTGTAAAGTCTGTGTGTAGCCTTAGAGATATCAATATACAGAGCAATGCGTAGATACAATCTAATTAGCCATTTTTTTTTAAATTTGTTGAGAATATTCATCAGCTGATCACGTGTTCTGACTCAGCTACAGGTGTACCCTGATAACCTACGCATATAGGGACCAGGAAAAGTCGTTGGTTAGTGAATCAACAGTTCTCGAAGCAATTAATCTCATATGAGGGGGTTAGGGACTGGCCACCCTCCAAAATCTTCCATCTACCCTTGATATATCTCTGTATTGTACACTGTCAAGCAAGAAAATAAAGCAGACATATAAAGAAAACATTATAAGCCTTAAATAAGAAATGTAAAGCATAAATTGAGACTGTTATTTACCTGTGTTGAGGATCGTAGAGACAGTCTTGGGTAGCAAGTTCAAGTCTCTGCCACTCTTTGCTGGTCCATCACCACTCTTATTACAATCATTATGCCTTATCACATCACATCAAGCTGCCCAGCACAAGAGGAACTATCACTGGGGCATTTAGGCATGATTGAGTAACACACTAAGTTGGAAATAGTGAAAAAACACGTCAAAGGCACATAGTCAGTGTAAACGAGAGCAAAGATGGTGGGAATGGGTCTAGGCAGTGTGCAGAGCCCTCTGGTGGTAAAAATTTTCACCATGTCACTGCCCGCCATATTCAAAACTGCTCTGCCGCTCCTCTCCCAATCATCTGATCTCCGGGATATCAACAAAACTTGTGAGGTATTTCCTTGATGTGAAATCGTCAGTTATACGAATCAGCGGTTATTGGGGGCGTCAGTTTTGGGGTATTCCTGTAATCTAAAGACATTATGGATGGACAACAATGCATTTGTATAGCAAACATGATTTGATAAAAACTGTTTTGAAATGATATAATTAGTGTTGGAGTGAGAAAAAATGCTGTCTTAAGAATTGTTTACTTTATTCTATTCCTGACTGGTTGCTTTTCTAATGTTCATACGGTATTGGAGCATATCCTCTCATCATTAGTGTAGAAACATTAAATATATCTTGAATGTTTAATTTTTTAGAGAAGCCCTAAAGGTTTTCAATACTGTATATACAGTGATCCCTCGGTTAACGAGCGCAGATTTCGGTTAACGAATTACCTTCCATAAGATTCTTAGCTCCGGTTAACGAGCAATCCCTCGATTAACGAATATTTAACGAGCGCCCCTCCACATGTTTTCGCTTGCATTTGGAGGTCCACCAGCTGTAGTATTAGTCCACCAATACAGTAATCGGTTCTAGGGCTTCAATTCCTTACTATTTTAGTAAATATCAAGAAGTTTGTACTATTCATCAATTTTAAAAGTTTTAAATTAAATTTTTTAGTCATTTTAACAATTATTGAACATAATTTAAGTATAGGAAGCTAGTTTTTTGCGCGCCAAAGAGCCTGTGAACACACCATACAGGCGTCAGTTTCTGTGTCTTTTCACTGGAGGTAACATCTTGCTTGAGACTCTCTTCAACTAAATGCTTTTTTTCTGTGTTTCCAAGCAAATTATTGGTCAATTTGAAATTTATTTTACCTATTGACAATATATAATGCAGTGCAGTGTTGATTTAAAGAAAATAATCTTGAATTACACCAAGAGAACTAAAATTTTATGGGTGAAATGGTGCCATGGGGTGACTTCTCTTCCACCCCAATGCCTTCTCTCCTCCCTTCTCCTCCACCCCCATTCTAATTCCCACCATCATCATCATCATCATCATCATCCACAAGCCTTCTACATACACACCTCAAAGTAAGTGTACTTTACTACATTTTTTGTTGATTTTAGGCAATTTTCGGTGAGCTGGAACCAATTACCCAAAAACCCATTGAAACAATGGTTTCGGTTAACGAGTTTTTCGGTTAACGAGCAACCTTCTGGAACGAATTGTGCGCATTAACCGAGGGACCACTGTATCATGAATTAATATGTTGATAGAAAAATGGAGGCTTACCACCTCTTCCACCCTATCCTACACAATCACTTTTATCCTAAATTACTTTCAGATACCTTACAGGTATTCCTTGATATACAAATGAGTTAGGTTAAAAAAAAAACATTCGAATAACAACACAAATGGGAAAAGAGGGTTCAGTTCCCCAGTGACAAAAATACCCCAAAACATGAAATCAGTTCATGAACCAGAAATATACCTACCGAATTCATGACAAAAAGTACACAACTAATGTAGTTTACTACCTAATACATTAAAAACATTATTAAATACTATCTATATGAAAATATGCAGCTAAATTAAAGTTTAACACAGCCGCCCCATTTGCTTAGGCGCTGACTGCTGCATAACACCATACTTTATAATCACTTTACACTAGCTTGTCCCAGAAGCCACGCCCTCATTTCTATAAGCGAGCTGATTGGTTCCTATCAAATGTTCATTTCGCTGTCTATTTATTCATACTAATGTGTTCACTATTTACTCTCAGACCTGTTCTCTATAATAATGTAAAAAATTACAAAAATAAAAATGCAAATGACTTTAAGGCACTTGCACATCAAAGAGGATGTTAAAAATTTTAAAATGTGTATAACGAACGGTTGTATGTCGAAAATGCAAAAATAATACAGTGGTCCCTAGATTAACAAACACAATTAGTTACAATTCACAGAAAAAGTGCATACAAAGTAAAGCCAAAAATGCATGAAGTCAGAAACACCTAAAAATCCCCGAATTGCCCTTACATCACGATAACTAACTATATATATATATATATATGTGTATATATATATATATATATATATATATATATATATATATATATATATATATATATATATATATATATATATATATATATATATATATATATATATATATATATATATATACACACACACACAGTAATACCCCGCTTAACACGGTTTCGCTTAGCGCGATTTCACGTATACCGGTGCCTTGCCAGAGCTGAACTTTCACTTAACGTGGGTTTTTTCCACGTATACTCGCAGAGTGTCCGGCTCGAGAGCTATTTTTAGATTCGCCCCACCCCCCCACCTGCCACCCTGCCTGACTGCCTGCCTGCCTGTTTTAGCTCATAAAATTCATACAAATTACCCGGCCAGAATATAATTTACATTGCTGGAATTCTTACAATATGATGATCATTTTGAATATAAACATCATAGATTTTGCATTAGACATACAAATTTTAGATATAATGTTTACTCTGAGTAAATATGTTATTTTTTGTGCAAAATATATGACATTTGTATTCAAAATATTCCTGGTCTTACAAGGAATCCAGCAATGTCAATTATATTATCCTAACTTTAGTTTGAGGTATTATTTATTACTAAAAAGGTAAATATTCTGGTTTTCCCACACATCTGGTAGGGACGGTTGGTGGGGGGAGGGACCGACCGACCGACCATCTGTTACATTGTGAAGAATATTTTTTTTTTTTTATTAACTGAAGATATTTGTTTTAGCTCATAAAATTCATACAAATTACCCGGTCAGAATATAATTTACATTGCTGGAATTCTTATAATTTGATGATCATTTTGAATATAAACATCATAGATTTTGCATTAGACATACAAATTTTAGATGTAATGTTTACTCTGAGTAAATATGTTATCTTTTGTGCAAAATATATGACATTTATATTCAAAATATTCCTGGTCTTACAAGGAATCCAGCAATGTCAATTATATTATCCTAACTTTAATCTGAGGTATTATTTAATACAAAATGTTAAAATTTAGTTTTTTCACCCAACATCTCTTGAAGGGAGGATTGGTGGGGGGTGGGGGGGAGGGTTGGGACTGACCACGCGGTTGGAAGAGGGGGGAGGCAAGGTGGGGTACTTTGATTGACAGATAGCGTCGTGAAGAATAATTTTTTTTATTAACTGAAGATATTTGTTTTAGCTCATAAAATTCATACAAATTACCTGGCCAGAATATAATTTACATTGCTGGAATTCTTACAATTTGGTGATCATTTTGAATAGAAACATCATAGATTTGGCATTAGACATACAAATTTTAGATATAATGTTTACTCTGAGTAAATATGTTATCTTTTGTGCAAAATATATGACATTTATATTCAAAATATTCCTGGTCTTCCAAGGAATCCAGCAATGTCAATTGCATTATCCTAACTTTAATCTGAGGTATTATTTATTAAAATTTAGTGGTTTTCCCCCCAAAATTTCTCAGAGAGGGAAGAGCCAGCAGTGTAGTGTGAGAAGAGGGGGAGGGAGTTGAGTCCATTATTTGAATGGACATTAACTTGGCGACTGTATTTCTCTACAGTTTTACCCCGCCTAACGCGGTTTCACTTAACGCGTTTTCGCATATACGCGGTGCCTTGCCAAAGCTGAACTTTCACTTAACGCGGATTTTTTCCACATATACGCAGTGAGTGTCCGAGACGCTATTTTTAGATTTGCCCCACCCGCCACCCTGCCTGACTGCCTGTTTTAGCTCATAAAATTCATACAAATTACCAGGCCAGAATATAATTTACATTGCTGGAATTCTTATAATTTGGTGATCATTTTGAATATAAACATCATATATTTTGCTTTAAACTTACAATTTTTAGATAAAAATTTTTCTCTAGGTAACTATGGTATCTTTTGTGCAAAATATATGACATTTATATTCAAAATATTCCTGGTCTTACAAGGAATCCAGCAATGTCAATTATATTATCCTAACTTTAATCTGAGGTATTATTTAATACTAAATGTTAAAAACTCTGGAAGGGAGGATTGGTGGGGGGTGGGGGGGAGGGTTGGGACTGACCGCGCGGTTGGAAGAGGGGGGGAGGCAAGGTGGGGTACTTTGATTGACAGATAGTGTCGTGAAGATTATTTTTTTTTTTATTAACTGAAGATATTTGTTTTAGCTCATAAAATTCATACAAATTACCCGGTCAGAATATAATTTACATTGCTGGAATTCTTATAATTTGGTGATCATTTTGAATATAAACATCATATATTTTGCTTTAAACTTACAATTTTTAGATAAAAATTTTTCTCTAGGTAACTATGTTATCTTTTGTGCAAAATATATGACATTTATATTCAAAATATTCCTGGTCTTACAAGGAATCCAGCAATGTCAATTATATTTTCCTAACTTTAGTTTGAGGTTATCCCACACATCTCCTTGGGACGGTTGGTGGGGGGTGGGGGGGGGAGGGAGGGACCGACCGACCATCTGTTAGCCGGCTGTGTAGTGTGAGAGGGGGAGGGAGTTGAGTCCATTATTTGAATGGACATTAACTTGGCGACTGTATTTCTCTATTTCTCTTAAGTATTAATTGTGTGCATGTACCATCATAAAATTAAGATGTTATTTTTACTACAACATAGGTATGTGCCTTCAAAAAGTGGAGTTTGGGGGTCGGGCCGGTTTCTATTGGAATTAATCCCATATGTTCTGTTGTTCACTTAACGCGGATTTCACTTAACGCGGGACCCTCTGGGTTCAATTGACCGCGTTAAGTGGGGTACAACTGTATTTCTCTTAAGTATTAATTGTGTGCATGTACCATCATAAAATTAAGATGTTATTTTTACTAGAACATAGGTATTGTGTCGGAAAAAGTGGAGTATGGGGGTCGGGCCAGTTTCTATTGGAATTAATCCCATATGTTCTGTTGTTCACTTAGCGAGGTTTTCACTTAACACGGTACCCTGTGGGTTTTATTGACCGCGTTTAGCGGGGTACTACTGTATATATATATTATTACCCCGCTTTACACGGTTTCACTTTCCGCGATTTCTCATTTATGCGGTACCTTGCCAGAACCGGACTTTCACTTTCCGAGAGTGCATCTACTCATATATGCGGTGAAGAAAATTTTTTTTTTTTTTTTTTTTATTTAGCTCATAAAATTCATACGAATTACCCGGCCAGAATATAATTTACATTGCTTGAATTCTTACAATATGATGATCATTTTGAATATAAACATCATGGATTTTGCATTAGATATACAAATTTTAGATCTAATGTAATAATTTGGTTTACACAAAGCAAATATTTTATCTTTTGTGCAAAATATATGAAATTTACATTCAAAATATTCCCTGACCTGCAAGGAATCTAGAAATGTCAATTATATTATCCTAACTTTAGTCTGAGGTATTATTTATTACTAAACGTTAAAATCTAGTGGTTTCACTCAAACATTTCTCAGAGAGGTAGGAGCTAGTGAGCTGGCAAGAGGGGGGGTGGGATTTGAGTCCATTATTTGAATGGACTGTATTTCTCTTAGATATTAATTGTGTGAGCATACCATCATAAAATTAAGATGTTATTTTTACTACAACATAGGTATTGTGTCGGAAAAAATGGAGTTTGGGGGTCGGGCCAGTCTCTATTGGAATTAATCCCATATGTTCTGTTGTTCACTTTATGCGGTTTTCACTTTCCGCGATACCCCGTGGGTTCAATTGACCTCATAAATCGGGGTACTACTGTATATATATATATATATATACACACAGTGGTCCCTCGGTTAATGAATTACCTTCCATAATAATCTTCAATTCGGTTAACAAAAAAAAATCGATTAACGAAATCCTTACGAAAATCACATTTTTGTTTTAACCATCTGATAAGCTGAGGAGGTACTCAGCCAATTCAGTGATCTCTTCTATGTTTACATTCAAATTAATTACTATTTTATAAGAATTCCAGCAATGCAAATTAAATTCACCCCGTTCACTTCTATTAAATTTTATTAGCAAAAAACAAAAACTCAATCTAAAGCACATAAATTAACAATTAAATACTTCACACCGCAGGCGCCAACTGTCAAACATGTCATCCCTCTCTCCCACCTTCCTGAGAAACGTTTGGGGAAAAGGACTAGGTTTACAGCTTTAAAAATAAATAATACCTCAGACTAAAGTTAGGATAATATGATTTGCAATGCTGAAATCCTTGCAAGACAGGGAATAATTTGAATATAAACGTCATATATTTTGCACAAAAGATAAAATTTTTGCTCTCCCTAATGAAATTTTAAATTAGATCTAAAATTTGTATGTCTAATGCAAATTTTAGCTTGTTTATATTCAAATTTATCACTATCTTATAAGAATTCCAGCAATGTAAATTATATTCTGGCCAGGTAATTTCTATGAATTTTATGAGCTAAAAACAAAAATCTCAAATAAATAAACAAATTATACTTCACCAGACACTATCTATCACCCAGGGCCGGATTCAGGAGTGGGCAAAGTGGGCAGCTGCCGAGGGGCCTCCGCAATCTGGGGGCCTCCACATATTACAATATTTTATTTATATGTTTATTCATTTGAATTACCAGGTATTTTTATTTTCATTCTTTAAAATTCATGTTTATCTATTCCATCATGTAAAACTATGTTCAGCAATAATAATATATTCTTTTCTGTGAAGTTTCTTGAAAATTTTTGACATGTGCGGTAGTAGCTATATCAGGGCTGGTCGACTTGAAACCACATGAATGACTCCAGTCATGTCTCACTTTTGTGTGTGTGTGTGTGTTTGTGTTGGGAATTTGTACACTATCAATAAATATACAGTTAATTAAAAATTTCTCAATGTTCTAATTCCCTCAATATAACTGCATATGGCTTCAAAATTCTCCGAAGAAGTGTTCAAATTTCAACATTTTCCCGGGGGGCTTACAGCGCCCCCCGGAACTCCCAGATGTTTAGGCTCGCTTCACTCGCCACCTCACCCTCTTGGGTAGTTATAATGAGGGGGGCCTCCACAAAGAGGCTGCCCATGGGCCTCCACAGGTCTAAATCCGGCACTGCTGTTACCTCACCTCCCGCTCCCCCCCTCTTCCCACTCGCTGGCTCCCTCCCTCCTTACGTTCCCAGACAAAAGTTTGGTGTTTTCTTTATGCTTTAAGGTGTTTATTTTATATAATATCTCAGACTAAAGTTAGGATAATATAATTTGCATTGCTGAAATCCTTGCAAGACGGAAAAATTTAAATATAACATCATATATTTTGTAGAGATAAAATTAATCACCTGTATCACATTACAGTAGTGATTTAAGAGTTCTAGTGTATATGTACATTATATATAGTGATTTAAGGGCAATTTAGGGGAATTTTAGGAGTGTTTCTGACTTTATGCATTTTTGGCTTTACTTTGTATATACTTTTCTGTGAGCTGGAACCAATTACCCAATATCCCATTGAAACAATGGTTTCGGTTAACGAAATTTTCGGTTAATGAACGACCTTCTGGAACGAATTGTGTTCGTTAACCGAGGGACCACTGTACTGTATATAGTATACAGTAATACCCCGATTTACGCGGTCAATTGAGCCCTCGGAGTAGCGTGTAAAACGTGAAACGCGTAAATGGAATAACATAACATATGGGATTAATTGAAATAGAGACTGGGCCGACCCCCAAACTCCACTTTTTCCGACACAATACCGGCATAATACCTACATTGTAGTAAAAATAACAAATTAATTTTATGATGGTATGCACACACAATTAATATTTAAGAGAAATACAGTCGCCAGGTTAATGTCCATTCAAATAATGGACTCAACTCCCCTCCCCCCCTTCCCACTCAACTAAAGTTAGGATAATATAATTGACATTGCTGGATTCCTTGCAAGGCCAGGAATATTTTGAACATAAACGTCATATATTTTGCACAAAAGATAAAATTTGGGCTTTGTAATCAAAATTCTTAAATTAGATCTGAAATTTGTATGTCTAATGCAAACCTTTGATGTTTATATTTAAAATAATCAAAATCTTATAAGAATTCCAGCAATATAAATTATATTCTGGCCGGGTAATATGTATGAATTTTATGAGCTAAAACTAATATCTTCAGTAAATAAACATGTTATTACTCACCCAGACACTATCTGTCAATCAAAATACCCCACCTCCCCCCCCCCCCCTCTCTTCCCATGCTGGTGATCATTTTAAATATAAACAACTTAACATTTGCATTAGAAATACAAATTTTAGATGTAATTCAAGGAGATCATGAAAATAAGCAAATATTTTATCTTTTGTGCAAAATATATGAAGTTTACATTCAAAATATTCCCTGACCTGCAAGGAATCCAGAAATGTCAATTATATTATCCTAACTTTAGTCTGAGTTATTATTTATTACTTAAAATGTAAATATACTGTTTTCTCCCAAACATTTCTCTGGGAAGGAGGGAGCTGGGGGGTAGGGAGGGAGGGACCGACCCAGCTAGGGCGGAAGTGGGGTATTTTGATTGACAGATAGTGTCAGTGAAGAATATTTTTTTTTTTATTTCCTGAAGTTATTTGTTTTTGCTCATAAAATTCATACAAATTACCCGGCCATAATATAATTTACATTGCTGGAATTCTAACAATATGATGATCATTTTGAATATAAACATCATGGATTTTGCATTAGACATACAAAGTTTAGATCTTATGTAATAATTTAGTTTACACAAAGCAAATATTTTATCTTTTGTGCAAAATACAGTTGTACCCCGCTTTACGCGGTCAATTGAACCCACAGGGTACCGCGTTAAGTGAACAACAGAACATATGGGATTAATTCCAATAGAGACTGGACCGACCCCCAAACTCCACTTTTTGACGACACACAACTATGTTGTAGTAAAAATATTATCTTAACTTTATGATGGTATGCACACACACATAATAATTAAGAGAAATATCAATAATATTAGGTTTTTTAACACTTACATTAGTAGAAAAGATGGCTGGGCACACGGGGATGGGGGGTTGGTTCCGAGGCAGAGGGCAGATAATTGGCCCTCATCTGTATCACTTGTATCAATTGTATCACTATCCACCACAGAGGCTTGCAGGGCTTCTTTGTCAAACCCCTCAAAGTCCATATAAGTCCATATCCTCACTATAATTATCACTATCACTGACTTGGGCCGGCTGTGGTGGGTGGCGGGTGATGAACTTGGTAATGTTTTGATGACTGGGCGACCTTGTGCGCATCGTGCCCGCGCCGCTTCCCGCGTATATGAGTAGATGAACTGCGTTAAGTGAAAGTTCGGTTCTGGCGAGGCACCGCGTATATGAGAAATCGCGTTAAGTGAAACCGCGTAAAGCGGGGTAATACTGTACTATATGAAGTTTACATTCAAAATATTCCCTGACCTGCAAGGAATCCAGAAATGTCAATCATATTATCCTAACTTTAGTCTGAGGTATTATTTATTAATAAAAATGTAAATATACTGTTTTCTCCCAAACATTTCTCTGGTAGGGAGGGAAGGTGGGGGGCAGAGAGGGACCGACCGACCCAGCTGGCATGGTGGGAAGAGGGGGGAGGCGAGGTTGGGTATTTTGATTGACAGATAGTGTCGGTGAAGAATATTTTTTTTTTATTAACTGTAGATATTTGTTTTAGCTCATAAAATTCATACAAATTACCCGGCCAGAATATAATTTACATTGCTTGAATTCTTACAATATGATGATCATTTTGAATATAAATATCATGGATTTTGCATTAGACATACAAATTTTAGATCTAATGTAATAATTTGGTTTACACAAAGCAAATATTTTATCTTTTGTGCAAAATATATGAAGTTTACATTCAAAATATTCCCTGGCCTGCAAGGAATCCAGAAATGTCAATTATATTATCCTAACTTTAGTCTGAGGCATTATTTATTACTATACGTTAAAATCTAGTGTTTTCACCCAAACATTTCTCAGAGAGGTAGGAGCCAGTGAGCTGGGAAGAGGGGGGTGGGGGCGTTGAGTCCATTATTTGAATGGACATTAACCTGGTGACTGTATTTCTCTTAAATATTAATTGTGTGTGCATACCATCATAAAATTAAGATGTTATTTTTACTACAACATAGGTATTGTGTCGGAAAAAGTGGAGTTTGGGGGTAGGGTCAGTCTCTAATGGAATTTATCGGGCTACTACTGTATAAAAAATGCAGAAATATTCAAGAGACCAACTTTCTTGATATTTACTCCACTGGAAACGAATGTGAACATAGAACCAATTACTGTATTGGCGGACTAGCCAATCAGCTGATGCGCACAACAAAACGTGTTTGTCGTAAGGATTTCGTTAATCAAAGTTTTATTCCTTAATCGAACTGAAAATCCTTATGGGAGGTAATTCGTTCAAGAATCCAATTCTAAAATTTGGGCTCCTTGTGATAGATTTGCCGCTCCTTCCGAGTTGCCCCCCTTTGGTGTAAAAGGTTATTGGCAGCTTTGCAATTTGCTCCGCCCTTATGGCTGCTCCCCTGAGCGTACCTCCCCACGTACTTCGTGTATGTTTATAATTTTTTTTCAGTTAAACAATGATTTGCGATATATCTAGCCTTTACAAACTGTAGGTAATTGTCTATTGTGCTCCATGTTTGGTGTTATGTGTTTCTGTTTGCTATAAAACAAAGAAATAATAGATAAGCTTCATCCGAATGCATCTTTTTTATCCTTGACTTCGACCATTCGGAATACGTACATATTTTAACATTTTTAACATCCTCGTTGAAGTGCTAATGCCTTGAAATCATTTGCATTTTTATGTTCGTAATTTTTAACATTATTATTGAGAAGAACAGGTCTAATTATAAATTGTGAACATATTAGTATGATAAATGCAGAGATAAACGAACACTTTTTATGGACCAATCGGCTACTTTTTAGCGTAGAAAGGGGGTGTGGCTTCTGGGCCTAGCTAGTGTAAAGTGATTATAGTAACATAACTTTCCCCAAAATCATTTGATGCCAAGCTCTCTGTTAAATCATTTGCACTGCTGCCTTCTTGATATCACTCCCCCTCTTTTATTGTGTATCCTTCACCTCATCCTTTCATCTATTTGGTCTTGTCCTCTCTCTACTACCACCAAACTCTTAATTTTACACTACAAATCTTTCTCACTTTCCATTCTCTTAATATGCATACCTGAGCAGACCCAGATTAATTTTTTTGGCATTTCCTTTGCTTCCTTATTTCTGCATTTCTTATCCTCTGCATCTTATTTACCCAACATATTGCTCTCAAGCACTCCTTTTTGGTCACTTCTAATTTTTTCCATCCCATTACATCTAGAGTCCTGCTTCCCACCCATGTATGGTAATCCTAAAAAATCCCCTGCACACCCATCCCCATTTTTGCCTTCTTTGACAAGGTTCTGCTTTTCCATGTCTTTCTCAGTCCACCCATTGTTTTCTCTCCTGCCATTATTCAGTGGTTTTTTCATCACACACACAGTAGTGATACATGTGTAGTTAACCATCATGCATAATATGATCCTTATTATAGAGAAACAGTTAAGATTATGAAGTGGGTTTAGAAATATCTTTTATTCACTAATTTTTTCTTCTAATATACTAACCAGCTTTGATTTTATTTATTTATTTTTTCAACAAATTCTCTTATAACTTTTTAATTTGTCTTCAAGTTTATTAAAGGTGTTTTCTTTCTTATAGGTTTGAATCAATGACAGGAGGAGGCAGTGTGGGCTCAACCTCACCACCACCTGTCCCATCTACTCGAGTGCGCCACACTTCAGCCTTCCAAACGGTACACTATTTTTATTTATAAGTCATCCTCTCTGTGGGTGGAATTACGAAGAAAATATTTTCCACATTTCTGAATGATTCAAGAGCTGGAAAAATAAGTGGATACATAACCTATCTCCACAAAATATTCATTTCAACTAATAGGCTATTTATAACCTCACATCTGTCCTAGGTGAGTCAAATATAGTCTATGAATTTAAAACTAGGAATACCCCAACATTGATGACTCGAACTTAATACATAAATTTTACCTTCCTGTTGCAAACATAATTTGTCAAGAGTTTCAGGTGCTACTGAAGGGTGAAGGTGTGACGTCATGATATCATAGTGAGTGACAGAACTATGCCTGTCAAATGTCATATCTTGAGGTTTTAATAATGATCTTGGGGACTCTTTATATTGTTCAATTCCACAAAATCACAGAGTAAACCTTACCACCACCATTTCCTTCACTCAATATTGCTGAATCTGTATTGCTAGATACTTGTTCACAAGTTCAGTATCAAGTTCTCATGTATTCCTATTCTTTCCAAATTGTTCATTTAGCATTTTAGTCCAGGGGATTTTGCCTAGTCTGAATTAGTAACTGGAGATAGGAAAGCTATGAATACAATATGCGAGATAAAAATTTGCCTCAGATTGGCAATGGTAAAGATTATCGCTGAAGATCTTTAAAAAAAATCAACAAATGGTAGAGGAGAAGGAAATCTTATACAGAAACAAAACTTTGATTATAAAAAAAATTAACAGAAGCAACACTTTGTAATTAATAATAGGCAATATAAATGAATTATAAATTCAGAAAACTAAAGACACCTTGAATTAACATTAATCACTTGATTAAGAAACAAGACAAGAAACCAGTGTGAACTTTAGACTGGTTGTGTACCTAAATTATGAGATAAATCATGCAGACCTTAGGTACATGAATATATAAACTTTTCAAGACTCGAGATATTATATGTACTTAAGTGATATGACAAATGAATCAGATGACTTTAGTTAAGAGATACAGGTTGTACCTCTCTAGTCCGGCAACCTCGGGACCTGACCGGTGCCGGACCATGGAAATTCACCCTTTTCCTGGATAGATAGTGACTTGTGCTTATGCCTGGAAGCACTAGCACCACTTTCTCTGCATCATGGTCTCTTTGAAGACATATTGAAGGGTTAAATGTCGTATAGTAGCTTCTCAAATTTCGCGAGTTTTTAATTCTTAACGTATTTTATTGGAACACACAAAAAAATAAATAAATAAAAATTTTGATGCCGGAAACTTGAATTTCGTCGGGTTTGAACGGCCCGCCAACGTGCAGACGACGTGCATAATCGTGTAAACAGCGTCATTTCTTTTATGTACAAAAGATTCATTATTGTTCATTACTGAATGTCTTTTTTATTGAATTAATGTTTATGTGTGCAAAATGAGCAATACAGTTCATTAATAATACATAGAATATTAAAACACACGAGGAAATGACACAGCATTGTTTTCGTTGATTACAAAACCAGTGACTGACTGGTTCTACATATAAAACTGAAGAAAATAAGACCTTGGTTGTAGCTGTAGTAAAATTAATATGGTTGTTTTAAGTAATGTTATTTAATGTTAATAAATGGAACAATAGAAGTAGCTAACGATAATGGTAAAGAAAAAGAGAGATCGCATATGTAAGTGCGCATGCGCACACGAGAAAACATATCATCATTACTTTACATAAGAATATGAAAGCAACACTTATTTACTGTTCATATATATTTTGATTAATGTTTCTGAATTTGTTTTTATTGAATTAATGTACGTGTGTGCAAAATTAACAATACAATTTATTAATAATACGTGGAATATTAGAGGAGACGAGACGGCTGCCGGCATTGTTTATGTTAAAGCTTACGAAACCAGTGACTGATTGGTTCTACATATAAAACTGAAGAAAATGAGACCCTGAGTTAAGCTGTAGTAAAATTAATGTAAAAAATGAATATGGTTGCTTGAAGTACCTGTAATGTTATTTAATGTTAATAAATGGAACAATATAAGTAGCTAACCATTACCGTATATCTCGGCCTACAAGACGGAATTTGAACAAAAAAAAAATCAGCCCAAAGTTAGGGGGTCGTCTTAAGCACCAGAGATAAAATTCTTACCTCTTAAATTTTGCGGTTTAGCGTGTCAAGAGTGGTGATGGAAACATGGTAAACCACTCACAAGGTCCTACCACTAATTATTTTATACTGAAACTTACATTTGGGAAGCTGGATTAAAATGAAGATTACCGGTATATTAAAATAATAAAAATGTATTATAAACCAGTCTAACATACCGTAAAAGAACAATATACCCCGGTAATAAACACAGCTGCTATCATCACCCCCCCCCCCATTTGCCAGTGACGAGAAAGGGAAAGCGACCTTGACAGTGACCGCCTGTGGCTATTTTTAGCCGTCCTTGTGTTCGGAGGTGGTCAGTACTGCATATCTGTATATTTACTGATCATAATACTTATCTCCTATAAATAATTAATTTAAAATTAATTTTTTTACAAAGAATATTCAGTAAATGACTGCGTTAATTCTTGACACTACCGACAGTGGTAAATTTAGGATGAGAATGATTAACAGAAGTCACGTCATGGATTCGGAGTTTGGTCCTTAATGATCACCTTAAATGTCTGGTCAACTTCACCTACCAGGTATAATGGTAGCCTCCCTTTTTCGCGAAACAAGTATATAAATTAAAGAAAATACTTGCAGTGTGTTTAATGTATTACAATATATTATAACTAAATAAATAAACAAATAAATCGGCAAATCTATTTCAAGTAAATGGAAATATTTTACTCACACCGACATTAGTTCCAGTTAAATAACTGACGCTTAAGTGAGTCACTAGTGTACACCAGCGGGTAAAATTTGATGCCAATACTTGAAGTGAATTGGCATTATTTTAAATAACCAACCATAAATAAATGGAAAAAAGATCAAAGGTGAAACATTATATTGTATGTATGTTGTGTTGTCAAAGGAAGAGAAACAATTGAAACTCAGCAATTGTGTGTAAATGAGGCAGTAAGATAAATCAGCAACCTAAGACTTGGTCAAAATTTTCGTGATGCCATATGGAAGTACAGTAGGGTCTACCTTTAGACAATACTGTACATTATGCTTCCAATATCTTCCCAGGCAGTAGAATCTCCCTGTTTGGTAGCTGCCTAAAACTTTTAGTAATATTACTTTGATACAACATGATAAATTTGACAAACAATGAAAATAAACAAACAAAAGTTATTTACCAAGACCTTCTCTCTCAGAACAGAGGGTAAGAGATGGAGGGGAGATAAGACGGCTATTTATAGCCCTCTTTGTGTAGGAAGTCGACCACACTAGAAATAATTCATTTAAAATTTATATTTTTTACATAGAATATTCAGTACATGACTGCAATTATAAAATATTGTGTGTATATATATATATATATATATATATATATATATATATATATATATATATATATATATATATATATATATATATATATATATATATATATATATATATATATATATATATATGTATATATATATTTGTGTAATAAATGTATGTAGTAAGTATGTACAGTAATCTTTTTCACTCAAATCCTAATGAAACACTATTGAATTAGAATACTGTAGCTCGCTGAAGCAAGCTTATAAATTAAAGAAAATACTTCCAGTGTGTTTAATATATTACAGTATGATATAAATAAACAAATAAATCGGTAAATCCATTTTAAGTAAATGAAACAATTGTATTCGACACCGACATTAGTTCAAGTTAAATAACAAACTTTTAAGTGAGTCACTAGTGTTTACACTACACCAACCGGTAAAATTTGATGCCATTACTTGAAGTGAATTGGCTTTATTTTAAAAAACCAAGGATGTGTAAACATCACTGGTCAATGGGATGGTTGGTAAAGGACTACTGGGTCAGTAAGCTCCCAATGGTAAGTGTCACATTTGGGGTACCGGTCTTATACAGCAAATAGGGCTCAAAAGCTACTTTTTAAATGGAAATTTTGGGGGCCGTCTTATACACCCTGTCGCCTTGTAGGCCGAGATATACGGTAATGGTAAAAAAAAAGTGAGACTGATCGTATGTAAGTGCGCACATGTGAAAATATATCGTCATTACTCTGCATAAGAATATGAAAGCAACATTTATTTACTGCTCATATATATTGAAGGGTTAAATGTTGTACTCTGTATAGACAAGCAGAGAGAGAGAGAGAGCAGCCGAACTGCCAGATGTAGACAAACCTTAATTTCCCGCGGATTTTTTTTTTTTTTTTTTTTTAAGGATTTGCCCACCCGGGCATAGGTCACTGACCCACATTGGGGCCTGAGGGGCAAAAATTTAATTCTCCTGTAATAATAATAATAATTCAGATAAGTAAAAAAAAAAAGAAAAACTGCCTATCTACTTATTGGACAAACTAAAATCGTTCCGGACCACGGGAGTTTCCGGACCACAGAATGCCGGACTAGAGAGGTACAACCTGTACTATACTATGCCAGTCTTAGGCTTTAGACAAGTTAGGTACTTTAGTAATAAGACAAATTATCTGGACATGATGAGATATACGATAAAATAAACCAGACTAGGCTTAATTATGAATCTTAGTTACAACACATGGCATGTAGCCACTTGAAACACATTATAACCATGGTCATCTCTTAGACAATGTTGGAACGTAGATGATGGGTCAAGATTCACTAATAATGTCTCTTCACTTAAACTTCTCAAAGACTTTAGTTAGTTTTAACTTTCTGAACAACAGCAGCAAATTTATATACAACTCAACCAAACTCACAATAAGTTATATGGCTGGAATTGACTGCTTTACACAACTAAATGTCGGTTTCAATATTGTAGTTCACAACACTTAGTACTCATGTCAGATGATACTTAGGTTATATAGCGCAGCTTTCAATGAGGGAAGAATCTCTGAGGAGAGAGATCACAGATTAGATTGAGGCCCGGCTCTTCTGTTCTGGGGTACTTATGTCCATCACACTATAAGAAACTCTGGGCAGGTTCACAGCATCAACATCTTGATTCGTTCAAAAGCGCTGGGTTGGTAAACTTACAAACTACCGTCCCTTGCCGAAAGGAGTTTTAAGGTAAGGGGAAGGAGAAGGAGCCAGACGTAAGAGGTGGAATTTAGTATATGTACCTCATGTCTGCAGCAGCCTCGTATATCTGAAATACTGTACGTGATACGTATCCAGCATAATTCTTCAAAATTTTTGACTGAAACTAAAACTGTGAATCCATTCCATCTGTACAGTGTATCAAACTCTTAAGAAACTAATAATTTTCAACTTATTCTATTTGTGGCTTAGTGTGGGCACTACAGCATATTTGGCTCTCTAGTCATGGGGTCATCCATGAATTGGGATTTCATAATCAATCCTTCTTTTGCCACTTACTTCAGTTCTCCCCTTCCTAATGAAACATAAGCTTATTGGATGCAGATGGTGGTAAATAATATCCCACATTGGACTGAAGTATGAACCAAATTAGTATGGATATTCCTGAAAACATCCACAAGAAATGATCAAAACATTTTCAAAGCAGTAAGTAGGTATGAAATACAAGTAAATTAAAGGAACCCCAAAAACATTTGATGATAGCACTGGCACAGCCTTGCTGTTTATTGAAATTTAAAACCCAGTTTAACTCTTTACAGAAAAGCTGTGGAAGTAATAGCAGTATTTCATCAAGCAGTGGTATCTTGGGTTCTTCAAACATTGAGGGAGTTGATGACAGTTCCCCACGACCCATGCGAAGAGATAGAGGACACACCATCTCTGACATGAATCCTGCTTCACGGAAACTACATTTAAGAGCAGCAGCTGCATCGAGAAAAAATAATTCTAGTAAAGATCTCAAAGGAGGCATGTCACCAAGGTATTCATTTGTGTCTATATACTCTATCTCTTTTTTCCTTCTGTTTCATTAACCTCTGACCTTTCTGTTTGCATTTATAATTTATTTTTAGTAAAAAAATTTGTGGTTTGAAACACATACAGTACATGAATACCTCGCTATTTGCAACCACGATGTTCACAACCGCACTTATTCACAAATGGTATTTTAACACCTCTATGTGATATTCACAAACCATACCCCACTTATTTGTAAAGAAAAATTGCAATACCTTACTGTAATATTTTTTATTTAAAATGTATTATCTTACTTAGTATTAAAATATATACTGTCCCTGTTTACACTGATGGCTCTTAAATCAAATGTAGGGGTGGGTTTTGGGGTAGTATTTCCTGACTTATATCAGGACAGTAGTCTCCTCATTATAGCATCTATTTTTAAGGCAAAGCTTTCAGGTATTTTACTTGCCCTCAAGATTATTTTTACCCAACCTCATAGTGAATTTGAAATTTATAGAGATTTTTGCAGTGCTCTCCTGGACTTTGCTTGTGTCACATCGCTACTTCCCTTACTTGTAGATATTTTACAGTGGCTGTTTCTTATCCAATGTCAGGGCCAGAAAGTGAGTTTTTACTGGATTCCAGCCCATGTGGGGGAGTAGGGAAATATGCATGGTGATGCTGTGGTGAAAACAGCTGCCTCTCGCCCTGTGGGATGCTATCGGAGCAAAAAGCACTGCTACATCCACCCTGCTTTGGTTGCCTGGGGATCAGAGTTGTAAAATAACGAAATAAATTTACTTCAGTACTGAACTCGAGTAACATTTTTGGGTGCAGTCAGTTCTGCTACAACGCGATAGTTGTGTTCTTGTAAAACATCGTGTTATAGAAATTCGCGCAATAGAAATAACGGCTTATGGAGAAAATAGGGTTCGGTGCAGATTACTCAAAATCGAAAAAATTTAGTAGTTAGCCTAACACAAAGGATAGCACAGTCTAAATAAATGTTACATTCATATCTAATAATGAAATCATACAGTAAATGTAACACTTTACCTTGAGAAAATATGAATATAACTTGATGGGGGAGAAGGGTGATTTTGAGGTTGATAACATCGAGCTTCTCTTCAAGTGTTATAGTCTTTCTTTTACGATCATCACCGGGAACGCGATCACCAGAACACTTCTTAGAGATATTCTTCTTTACCATATTCACAGTTAATACCACAAAATTGGAGAAATAGTAAGCAAAAATCGCGTTACAGCAAACAAGCGTTCGTGTTTTACAAATATCGTTCCTCTATTCATAAATCGCATTAGAGCCAATTCGTGTTGTCAAAACACACGTTAAAACAGAACTCACTGTATTTACTTTTTAAAAATTACTCAAATTTTTTTTGTACTTTTTTTAAGTACCGTATATCACGGCCTATAAGACGAAATTTGAACATTAAAAAAATCTGCCCAAAGTTAGGGGGTCGTCTAAACCACCAAGTTTAAAATTCTTACCTCTTAAATATTGTGGTTTAGTGTGTCAAGAGTGGTGATGAAAACATCGTAAGCCACTCACAAGGTCTTACCACTAATTATTTTATACTGAAACTTACGTTTGGCAAGCTGGATTCAAATTAAGATTACCGGTATATTAAAATAATAAAAATGTATTATAAACCTGTCTAACATACCGTAAAAGAGATTTATACCCCTGTAATAAACACAGCTATCATCACACACCCCTCCCCACGCCCCCCCCATTTGCCAGTGAGGAGACAAGAAAGGAAAAGTGCATTAATTCTTGAAACTATCGACGGTTAATTACAGACGCTCAAGTGACGTCACTAGTGTTTACACTACACCAGCTGGTAATATTTGATGCCATTACTTGAAGTGAATTGGCCTTATTTTAAGTAACTAACTATAAATAAATACAAAAATTAAAAAAAAAGATCAAAACTGAGAAATAATATACTGTATGTATGTTGTGTTGTCAAAGTAAGAGGAACAATTGTGTAAGTACGTAATATTTTTTCACTCAAATCCTAATGAAACACTACTGGAGAACATTCCTTTGTCGCAAAACAGTTTATAAATTAAAGAAAATAATTACAGTGTGTTTAATATATTACAGTATATTATAAATAAATAAATAAAACAAATAATTCGGTAAATCTATTTAAAGTAAATGGAAAATAAGCAAACATGTTATTTACCAAGACCCTTCCGTCTGGCTCAGGGTGAGATGGAGGGGAGATAAAGAAGGCTATTTATAGCCCATCAGAAGTGGCCAGTACCCTAATGCACCATAAATAATTCATTGAACATTCATTTTTTGTACATAGTATATTCAGTATATATATATATATATATATATATATATATATATATATATATATATATATATATTTGTGTAATAAATGTATGTAGTAAGTACATACTGGTAACCTTTTTCACTCAAATCCTAATGAAACATCACAATTAGAATACGGTGGTTGCTGTTGAACCACATGTTGTATAAATAGTCACACCACCGAGACGAGGGAACACTCCCACCACGCTTCAGTGACGTCACTAGTGTTTACACTACACCAGCGGGTATAATTTGATGACATTACTTGAAGTGAATTGGCCTTATTTTAAAAAATCAAGGATGGTTGGTAAAGGACTACTGAGTCAGTGGGTAAGTGTCACATTTGGGGTACTGGTCTTATACAGCAAATAGAGCTCAAAAGCTACTTTTTAAATGGAAATTTGGGGGGGGGCGTCTTATGCACCCCGCCGCCTTATAGGCCGTGATATACGGTATGGATTTCTAATACTTTTACTCCAATACAATTGAAAAACAAAAAAAATTTCTTGTTACATGCAAACTAAAATAATACAAGTCCACCACCGATTTTCTGGCACCCTTGATTCCAAAACCTTGATGGATTCTCCGTTTGCCGGACCAACCTAGGTCAGGTACAGTGGGGTATGCTATAACAAATCTAATTGGTTCTAGAACCTCATTCGTTATAGGATTAATCCGTTCCAGGCCCCCAAATACAACCACTTAACACTGAAAAAATTATGTGGAAAATGTAAAAAATACGGTACTTTATCTTACCTTAGTGTTGTTCAGCATGCAGGACAGGAGGCAGAGGGGAAGGGGGGGGAGAGAATTATGGAGAAGAGGTGGAAGGAGAGGAGTCATCCTTCCTAGCCCTCTTTGGTGACTGTCTCACAGGCACTTTGTCTGTAGGTTCTATTGTTACCTTTTTAAAGAAGGAATCCAGGGTTGGCTGCTTCAACCTTGATTTCTGGACCTTCCAAAAGCAGTTCATAACATTGTCATTAAACACACAGATGGCCTTTTGCACAGAACCAACATCAGGATGATAATCCTCAGCAAGTTTGGACAGTTTGTTCCAGCAAAAGAACGCATCCTTGAGATCTTTGGCTGGAATGATGCGGCTTTCCTCCTTGTCCTCATCCTCCCCTGACTCCTCAGAAGTTAAGCTCCGCTTCAGTGTCTCGTTTTGTTCTTTGTGAAGCTCAAGCAGCTCCTCAGTGGACAGTTCCTTACTGTGCTCTTCCACCAACTCCTCAACATCATCATCATCCACTTCCAGGCCCATGGAATTGCCCAGAGACACAATTTCATGAACAACAGCCTCTTCTTCTAACTCTTCGAAGCCTTCAAAGTCTCTTTGAAGCACACATTCAGGCCACAATGGCCTCCAAGCAGCACAAAGACACCTCACAGTAACCTCTTTCCAGGCTGAGGTAATTAAAAAAACAGCATCTGCTATATTGAAGTGACTCTTCAGAATTCCTTCAAACTAACATCACTGGAAGAAGTGGACACAAAACATTTTCTAAACAGTGCCTTTGTGTACAGCTTCATAAAGTTAGAAATTACCTGTTGATCCATGGGCTGGATGAGAGGTGTTGTGTTGGGTGGCAAGAAGTGCACAGTGATGAAGTTGAACTCCTCTGGCAATTCAACCATCAAATTAGGAGGGTGGGCTGGTGCATTGTCCATCACCAACAAAGCTTTCAGTGGAAGATTATTCTCCCTGAGGTATTCCCGAACACTGGGTCCAAACACCTCAATCACCCACTCAGAGAATAAATTCCTGGTCACCCAAGCCTTTGGGTTTTACCGCCATATAACACCAAGGCGGGTCTTCCTAATGTTTTTGAAAGCTCTGGGGTTTTCTGCATGGTACACAAGGAGTGGCTTTATTTTGCAGTCACCAGAAGCATCAGCACAAAGAAGGAGGGTAAGCCTGTCTTTCATTGGCTTATGGCCAGGGACAGAACTTTCCTCCTTGGTAATGTATGTACGGCGAGGCATTTTTTTCCAAAAAAGTCCAGTTTCATCACAGTTGAATACCTGCTGAGAAACAAAGCCTCCCTCTTTAGTCACATTCAAAAAAATGTCATGGTGTTCCTTAGCTGCTTCCTTATCTGTACTAGCAGCATCACCATGTCTCACAACACTATGTAATTTATTTCTCCTTCTGAAACCAGTAAACCACCGCTTGGTACCCCTAAACACTGGCACATCACTATCACTTGCACTGGGAGTCTTGGCTTTAAGGTCCTCAAACAATTGTCTGGCCTTCTCACAAATTATAGCTTCACTAATGCTATCACCTGCCATTTCTTTCTCCTTTATCCACACTAAGAGTAAATTTTCCGTCTCCTCAATCACATTATACCTTGCTTTGCTAAGTTTAGAGATTCCCTTAGCCACTTGCACAGTTTTCAACTCCTCTTTATTCTTTAAAATCGTACATATAGTCGATTTAGCCATCCCATACTCATCACTAAGTTTCGCAATGCTTGTTCCATCCTCACGTTTCTTTATGATTTCTTTCTTAGTTTCAAGAGTTATGAGTTTTCTCACTCGCTTTGGACGATTCATTGTTACAATTGTACACTTGTATAACAAAATATTTATACAAATAACTCTATTTCCACATCAAAAGACGAAATTTCAACAATAACAGTGGTGCACTGGCTACACAATGAGACAAAGATGGCGCCTGACGCTCTTGTTGTGGGTCGCGGTACAACAATATTAATGCGCCAGGCGAAATAGTCCCATATTCTTCCGCGTTCGTTGTAGGAGTTGCGTTCGTTATAGCATTCTCAATTTTATAGGTAAAACCATTCATTATAGGAATATTCGTAGTAGGATCCGTTCGTTATAGCATACCCCACTGTAATAATTATTCAACAATACATCTCTGACCCACTAATGATACATCCCCGTGTGTCTAAAGCACCATGGAATGCTAGAAACATGATTAAACAAATATTAGATATAAATTAAATGTGAAAAAGCCATAATTTTGAGCAACATTATTGTATTACACACTTTATACTCAAATGTACTACATTAGACTAAATATTTTATCTCGTGCAAACTATGTTTATGATCATATTAATCACTATCTTACAAGGATACCAGCAATGCAATTTATATACTGCTAAGTCTAGTCAGCTACATTTTATAAGATAAAAACTTTAAGCCTAAAACTACCTTCACCGTGGCTAGGATGGAGGGAAGTTAAGTGCCCTCTCATAATTTTTTCCAGACTAAAGGAGGTGTTGGACCATCAGTTCCCGGAAAATCGGTGGTGTACCTGTATAGTTTTTAATTAATTAATTAATTAGTAACCATAATAAAAAAATTGTGTTGGTGGAGAGTATGGTGTGGGTAGAGTCGTAAAGGGTACGGTGTGTATATGGGGAGACACCACACGGTCACAGACCTAAAGGTCTTGTGAGGTGAGGTAACGTCAGGTCGTGTTATTTTTACCAGGTATTCAGTGTACTGCTGTATTAATCATTATTAGTTCCAGCCTCTAATGTCAAGATTTGATGTGTGTATATCTAGTGACTGTACTCAAGTTGCCTATTATGGGAATTGTTCATAAAATGAGACTTTGGGATGATTTCTTCATTTGTGGCTGAAGTAATTGTCATCTTTCACTGTCAGTAACTAAGTGACTCCTAAAAATGAAATTAATCTTATGTAATGCACTCAATTTGATGATTATACCCATCTAATTATGATTTTTTTCTTCAGCTTTGTGTTCCTTCAGCTCTATTATCAGGGAAGCCTGGGTGGAGGTAAAGAGCGGCCACTCCTGCTTCCCACCCATCAACCTGAAATGCAGAGGGCAATGAGAGTGTTGGACTTTATGCGGCCTCAAGAAACTCACAAAATAGGTGTATTGTACGTGGGTCGAAAACAGACTACAGAACAAGAGATCCTAAGGAATTCTTTTGGTTCTCTGAGATATATGCTCTTCCTTCAGGTCAGTGAATGGTTTATGTGTAATTCCCGTATTACATTTACAAAGCAAGTCTGAGTAATTCATTAATTTCCATGAATATTTTTTTTTTCAGCAATTCTCTTCTATTTACAATAGTAAAAGCTGACATAATTATATAAAAATAATACAGGTACTCCATATATTGTGTTAATATAAGTTGAACCTCTCTAATCCGGCAACCTTAGGACCTGAGCAAGGCTAGATCATACAGTTTTCCATTGGCTTACAGTATCAAAACAATGCAGTCTCATGCGCTTTATACTGTATACTATAAACAGCGGTCAGTTTTTCAACCTTATCTAATTTAGCAAAATCGTCCACATAATTCATAAATATATCTCAATTGCCCAAAAATATCCAGACCTCAATATACCAACATTACCCACCTAGTCAGGATTTGAACCCAGAATCTTTGCGTGGGAACAGGGAGTGTTACCACGGCACCACAATGACAACAAAAGCCAAATTAGGCTTTGTACATGTATCCTCGATAATCACAGGACCCGATAATCGCTGATCTGGCTTATCACCGTATCCTCAATTGTGACCATGTGTTTGCTTATCACTTATTAATCTGGGTTATTACGGAATTATTATGGGACAGCGGGCAAGAACCAGCAGACAGGCCAGGAATCCAATGCTCTGTTCATTCATATGAGAGATAATAAGCATTGCATTAACTGGGATAATGCCTCCTCAGTATTACCTTGAAATTCAATTGTCAGTAGGAACATTATAGAATCCAGTCTCATTAAACATACCGAATTTGTCAACATGAATTTAAGTAATGGTTTGTACAAACTGGATAATTTTGTAATTAAGAAGATTTGTAACCAGGTGAGAAGGTTGGGTCATCTTACCCTATGACCTGACTGCGGACAGCTGCTGTGCATGGTTAACTTTTTTTTTTTTTTTTTTTTTTTTAAGAAGATTAGTAAGGGTCACTGCCTTATGACCGAAACATTGTGGACACCTGCTGTCCCCTAGGGACTTGATCTCACTCTCCTCTACTGTATATATTAGCCTTGTCAAGTATTTCTCCTTAGTCTGTACTCACCCCTGAGGATGTGAATTACACGAAAGTGCTTGGGAACTTCGTGTTTTCTTGTTTCCTTGTGGTTATGAACAGTAAATAAGTGTTGCTTTCATATTCTTATGTAAAGTAATGACGATATGTTTTCACGTGTGCGCATGCGCACTTACATATGCGATCTCTCTTTTTCTTTACCATTATCGTTAGCTACTTCTATTGTTCCATTTATTAACATTAAATAACATTACTTAAAACAACCATATTAATTTTACTACAGCTACAACCAAGGTCTTATTTTCTTCAGTTTTATATGTAGAACCAGTCATTCACTGGTTTTGTAATCAACGAAAACAATGCTGTGTCATTTCCTCGTGTGTTTTAATATTCTACGTATTATTAATGAATTGTATTGCTCATTTTGCACACATAAACATTAGTTCAATAAAAAAGACATTCAGTAATAAACAATAATGAATCTTTTGTACATAAGAGAAATGACGCTGTTTACACGATTATGCACGTCGTCTGCACGTTGGCGGGCCGTTCAAACCCGTCAAAATTCAAGTTTCCGCCGTCAAAATTTTTATTTATTTATTTTTTCGTGTGTTCCAATAAAATACGTTAAGAATTAAAAACTCGCGAAATTTGAGAAGCTACTATACGACATTTAACCCTTCAATATGTCTTCAAAGAGACCATGATGCAGAGAAAGTGGTGCTAGTGCTTCCAGGCATAAGCACAAGTCACTATCTATCCAGGAAAAGGGTGAATTTCCATGGTCCGGCAATTTCCATGGTCCGGCACCGGTCAGGTCCCGAGGTTGCTGGACTAGAGAGGTACAACCTGTGTATATATATATATATATATATATATATATATATATATATATATATATATATATATATATATATATATATATATATATATATATATATATATATATATATATATATATATGTATGTATGTATGTACACAGTATTACCCCGCCTAACGCGGTTTCACTTAACGCTTTTTTTCATATACGCGGTGCCTCGCCAGAAGCGAACTTTCACTTAACACGGATTTTTTCCACATATACGCGGTGAGTGTCCGGCTCGAGAGCTATTTTTAGATTTGCCCATGCGCCACCCGCCCGCCTGCCTGCCTGTGCTCTCGCCTCTCCCTCCTCCTCCCTCCGCTTGGGCAAGCGGCGCGGTAAGGTTGCGCAGTGTGTGTCTTTGTTGCGTTATCACTGACGTCATATGACGTATCGGACTGTGATTGGCCATGCATCCCTACCCCCCTCTGCTGCTAGCTGTAATTGGCTTAAAGTATTATGACGTGACCACCCGGGGGAGGGAGGGAGGAGGAGACGACGCTTGACCTAGCCGCGGCAGTTTCATCCCTCAAGGCCACACCGTGTAAACGCGCATCCATTGTTCCGTAAAATGGCTTCCGCCGGACCACCACCGCCACCAGAGAGAGACCTTTCCTTACCTGGACCCAGCGGCACTAAGCCAAAGAAGACACGACGTTCCTTAAGCTACGAGGTGAAGTACCAAATTGTTCAAGATTTGGAGAAAGGAACACGGCAAATTGGTCTCGCGCGCCAGCATGGCGTTAACGAATCTACGATTCGCACGATTAAGAAGGATGCAGCCAAGATCAAAGAGCACATGAAAATCACAAAGTCTGCAGGTGCTTCATCTGTCAGGTATTGCCAGAACAGGGTGCTGGCCAAAGTGGAAAATTTGCTGGTGAATTATTTGATTCGTCAGGCGCGACGCAACATGGCGGTGGACACGCGCTCAGTGCAGGAGTACGCACGTGAGCTATACGCAGCAGTGTCACGTAAGCTGGGAATTGCAGAGCCCAAACCCTTCAATGCTTCCTCTCGTTGGCTGCATAGGTTTAAGAAGAGGAATAAGATCACCAACATCAACATTGGTGGTGAGGAAGCGAGTGCTGACCGTGTGGCGGCTAGAGATTTTCCTCCGTTCTTACGTGAGATTATGGAGGAAGGACAGTACACTGACGACCAGGTGTTTAACATGGACGAATCTGGTCTTTTCTGGAAAAAGCTACCTTCCAAGACCTTCGTTGTCCAGTCTGCCAGCAAGGTAAGGGGTCGGAAGTTGCAGAAGAAACGCATCACCGTCCTGTTTACCACCAATGCCTCCGGTACATGTAAACCAAAGTTATCGGTGATTCACACAGCCCACAAGCCGCACGCCTACAAGAATATGGACATGAACAAGCTTAATGTCCACTGGCTAACCGCATGTAAGGCGTGGATGTCCTCTTCTCTGTCCCTCTTCTGGTTTGACAACTGTTTTGTTCCTGACGTGAAGAAATTCTGCGAGCAACAGAATGTTTCATTCAATATTTTGTTGCTCCTTGACAACGCACCTGGACACTCGCCCCTACTTATGGATCGTCACCCCAACGTAAAAGTGGTCTTCCTTCCTCCCAACACTACGTCATTAATCCAGCCCATGGACCTGGAGTTGATTTGCAATGTGAAAGCTGCGTACTCTGCAAAGAAGTTCAAGCTCCTGAACGACTCTACCAACACCAAGGATGAGTTGCGTATGCTGGGTGACACCGACAGCGAGAGCAAAAGCGACGAGGACAAGGAACAAGAGGTGGCGGCTCAAGAACTTCTCGTCAAACAATTTTGGAAGAAGTTTAACGTTAAACAAGCTGTAGACTTCTTGGTGGAGGCATGGGATCTGCTGACTATTGCTACAATTCGTCACGCATGGAGACATGTGTTGCATGGCATACCAGGTGAGAGGAGGAGTGAACCTGTGACTGGTGAGGTTCAGACTGTTGCAGTAGCAGTGCACCTTGCCAGAGAAGCTGCGCTCAATATTACTGCTGAAGGCATCTCCGAGACCACCAACGAAGACATCCTGGAGGTGATCAGAGATCCTGAAGTGACTGCCGACGAGTTGTTGGAAGAAGAACACGTCAGTGAAGAGGAGGAAGAAGGTGCGTCATTCTCCGAAGAACACAGTTTAAGTCACAGTGATATTAAGTGTGCCATAGAGTTTGCAGAGAAAATGAAGTCCGTCCTTTTCCGCGACAATGACGATGACCGCTATGAAGTCTTCCATACCCGGCTGGTGCAGGCTATGGAGCCGTACATCACGGTGTACCAAGACAACATAAACACCAGCCGTCAAAAAAACATAACCGAGTTCTTCGCCCGCAACCCACCACAGCCAGCCCAAGCCAGTGATAGTGACAGTGAAGTTGTCTTTGAGGGATTTGTCAGGGAAGCCCTGACAACTGTAAGTGACAGTGATGGTGATTCACCTAGTAATGGTGATTCACCTGAGGGCCAGTAATCTGCCCTCTGCCTCGGAACCAGCCTCCATCCCCGTATGCCGACCCATCTCTTCTACTACCGTAAGTGTTCCACCTAACTTTTAGTTTCTCTAACCTAACCCTTATTTTTCCTATGTTAACCTTTATTTTTCCTAACCTAACCTCTTCTATATTACTTGTTTTTTCATACCATCATAAAGTTAAGATAAAATTTTTACTACAACATAGTTATGTGTCGTCAAAAAGTGGAGTTTGGGGGTCGGGCTGGTTTCTATTGGAATTAATCCCATATGTTCTGTTGTTCACTTAACGCGGATTTCACTTAACACGGTACCCTCTGGGTTTTATTGACCGCGTTAAGTGGGGTACAACTGTATACAGCGGGGTATGCTATAACGAACGGATCCTACTACGAATATTCCTATAACGAACGGTTTTACTTATAAAATTGAGAATGCTATAACGAACGCAACTCCTACAACGAACGCGGAAGAATATGGGACTATTTCGCCTGGCGCATTAATATTGTTGTACCGCGACCCACAACAAGAGCGTCAGGCGCCATCTTTGTCTCATTGTGTAGCCAGTGCACCACTGTTATTGTTGAAATTTCATCTTTTGATGTGGAAATTCGCGTTATTTGTATAACTATTTTGTTATACAAGTATACAATTGTAACAATGAGTCGTCCAAAGCGAGTGAGAAAGCTACTAACCCTTGAAACTAAGAAAGAAATTATAAAGAAACGTGAGAATGGAAGAAGCATTGCGAAACTTAGTGATGAGTATGGGATGGCTAAATCGACTATATGTACGATTTTGAAGAATAAAGAGGAGTTAAAAACTGTGCAAGTGGCTAAGGGAATCTTTAGACTTAGCAAAGCAAAGTGTAATGTGATTGAAGAGATGGAAAATTTACTCTTAGTGTGGATAAAGGAGAAAGAAATGGCAGGTGGTAACATTAGTGAAGCTATAATGTGTGAGAAGGCCAGACAATTGTTTGAGGACCTTAAAGCCAAGACTCCCAGTGGAAGTGATAGTGATGTGCCAGTGTTTAGGGGTACCTGCATGCTGAATAACACTAAGGTAAGATAAAGTACCGTATTTTTTAGATTTTCCACAGAATTTTTTCAGTGTTAGGTGGTTGTATTTGGGGGCCTGGAACGGATTAATCCTATAACGAACGAATGCTATAACGAACGAGGTTCTGGAACCAATTACGTTCGTTATAGCATACCCCACTGTATATATATATATATAATATATAATATATAATATATATATAATATATATATATAATATATATATAATATATATATATAATATATATATATAATATATATATATATAATATATATATATATATAATATATATATATATAATATATATATATAATATATATATATATATATATATATATATATATATATATATATATATATATATATATATATATATATATATATATATATATATATATATATATATATATATATATATATACATACAGTATATATATACACATACATATATATACATATATATACATATACATATATATACATGTAGCCTACATATATATACATGTACATATATATACATGTACATATATATACATATACATATATATACATATACATATATATACATATATATACATATATATACATATACATACATATACATATATATATACAGTTGTACCCCACTTAACCCGGTCAATAGAACCCAGAGGGTCCCGTGTTAAGTGAAATCCGCGTTAAGTGAACAACAGAACATATGGGATTAATTCCAATAGAAACCGGCCCGACCCCCAAACTCCACTTTTTGAAGGCACATACCTATGTTGTAGTAAAAATAACATCTTAATTTTATGATGGTACATGCACACAATTAATACTTAAGAGAAATAGAGAAATACAGTCGCCAAGTTAATGTCTATTCAAATAATGGACTCAACTCACTCCCCCTCTCACACTACACTGCCGGCTCTTCCCTCTCAGAGAAATTTTGGGGGGAAAACCACTAAATTTTAATAAATAATACCTCAAACTAAAGTTAGGATAATACAATTGACATTGCTGGATTCCTTGTAAGACCAGGAATATTTTGAATATAAATGTCATATATTTTGCACAAAAGATAACATAGTTACCTAGAGAAAATTTTTTATCTAAAATTTGTATGTTTAATGCAAAATATATGATGTTTATATTCAAAATGATCACCAAATTATAAGAATTCCAGCAATGTAAATTTTATTCTGACCGGGTAATTTGTATGAATTTTATGAGCTAAAACAAATATCTTCAGTTAATAAAAAAAAAAATAATCTTCACGACACTATCTGTCAATCAAAGTACCCCACCTTGCCTCCCCCCCTCTTCCAACCCCGCGGTCAGTCCCAACCCTCCCCCCCACCCCCACCAATCCTCCCTTCAAGAGATGTGGGGTGAAAAAAATAAATTTTAACATTTTGTATTAAACAATACCTCAGATTAAAGTTAGGATAATATAATTGACATTGCTGGATTCCTTGTAAGACCAGGAATATTTTGAATATAAATGTCATATATTTTGCACAAAAGATAACATAGTTAATTTGAGAAAAAATTTTATCTAAAATTTGTACGTATGTCTAATGCAAAAATATGATGTTTATATTCAAAATGATCATCAAATTATAAGAATTCCAGCAATGTAAATTATATTCAGACCGGGTAATTTGTATGAATTTTATGAGCTAAAACAAATATCTTCAGTTAATAAAAAAAAACAATAATTCTTCACTGGGTAACAGATGGTCGGTCGGTCCCTCCCTCCCCCCCCACCCCCCACCAACCGTCCCAAGGAGATGTGTGGGATAACCACTAAATTTTAATAAATAATACCTCAAACTAAAGTTAGGATAATATAATTGACATTGCTGGATTCCTTGTAAGACCAGGAATATTTTGAATATAAATGTCATATATTTTGCACAAAAGATAACATAGTTACTCTGAGAAAATTTTTTATCTAAAATTTGTATGTCTAATGCAAAATATATGATGTATATATTCAAAATGATCACCAAATTATAAGAATTCCAGCAATGTAAATTATATTCTGGCCGGGTAATTTGTATGACTTTTATGAGCTAAAACAGACAGTCAGGCAGGGTGGCGGGTGGGGCAAATCTAAAAATAGCGTCTCGAGCCGGACACTCACCGCGTATATGTGGAAAAAATCCGTGTTAAGTGAAAGTTCAGCTCTGGCGAGGCACCGCGTATATGATAAAACGCGTTAAGTGAAACCTGCTAGGGCGGGTAATACTTGTATATATATATATATATATATATATATATATATATATATATATATATATATATATATATATATATATATATATATATATATATATATATATATATATATATATTATACCGGGTAGTATGTATATAATTTATTTTTTTTATTTTTTTATTTTTTTCTCAATGTGTTTGGTTGGTAGTTATGCTACAGTATTAGTTGAATGTGTGCATTATTATTATCTACCTGATTGTTTCTGTATTCTTATACCAACCAGTTTGAATAGGAAACCAAAATAGAAATACTCACACACACATACACACACACACATAGTAATTTCAGTGCATTTTATTGTCTTTTCAGGGTTTGGGTTCTGTACTTGAACTGAGCTCTGTATTGCAAGATGAGGTGTTTCTTGGTGGCCTTGACACAAAAGGCAATGATGGCAAGCTAGTTTACATTTGGCATGATGATGTAATGCAGGTTTGTTTCTCTCATTTTGCAATGTTTAGATTCTGTAACTTTGACAGTTATAACATTTAACCCATTAGGGTCTCAAGAGAGAGAGAGAGAGAGAGAGAGAGAGAGAGAGAGAGAGAGAGAGAGAGAGAGAGAGAGAGAGAGAGAGAGAGAGAGAGAGAGAGAGAGAGAGAGAGAGAGAGAGAGAGAGAGAGAGAGAGAGAGAGAGAGAGAGAGAGAGAGAGAGAGAGAGAGAGAGAGAGAGAGAGAGAGAGAGAGAGAGAGAGAGAGAGAGAGAGAGAGAGAGAGAGAGAGAGAGAGAGAGAGAGAGAGAGAGAGAGAGAGAGAGAGAGAGAGAGAGAGAGAGAGAGAGAGAGAGAGAGAGAGAGAGAGAGAGAGAGAGAGAGAGAGAGAGAGAGAGAGAGAGAGAGAGAGAGAGAGAGAGAGAGAGAGAGAGAGAGAGAGAGAGAGAGAGAGAGAGAGAGAGAGAGAGAGAGAGAGAGAGAGAGAGAGAGAGAGAGAGAGAGAGAGAGAGAGAGAGAGAGAGAGAGAGAGAGAGAGAGAGAGAGAGAGAGAGAGAGAGAGAGAGAGAGAGAGAGAGAGAGAGAGAGAGAGAGAGAGAGAGAGAGAGAGAGAGAGAGAGAGAGAGAGAGAGAGAGAGAGAGAGAGAGAGAGAGAGAGAGAGAGAGAGAGAGAGAGAGAGAGAGAGAGAGAGAGAGAGAGAGAGAGAGAGAGAGAGAGAGAGAGAGAGAGAGAGAGAGAGAGAGAGAGAGAGAGAGAGAGAGAGAGAGAGAGAGAGAGAGAGAGAGAGAGAGAGAGAGAGAGAGAGAGAGAGAGAGAGAGAGAGAGAGAGAGAGAGAGAGAGAGAGAGAGAGAGAGAGAGAGAGAGAGAGAGAGAGAGAGAGAGAGAGAGAGAGAGAGAGAGAGAGAGAGAGAGAGAGAGAGAGAGAGAGATTACCACTCAGAAAAAGAGGTAAGAACACACATAAATAGAGTAAGCTCAATCCTCAACCTTTTCACAATTGAGAAAAAAAAATCTGGCTAGGCCTTGTGAGCTATCAGAGTGTCTTAGATTAATACTAGTGCCATATCAGAGCAATTTCACCTTCTCAGATTTTCCAACTGTTATTGAGATTAAAGAATTTATCAGGTATATGATGTTTGGTGTAAGTCCCTCTTACGCATGGTTATTCAAGTTTTCTACTGTGAAAGAAAAAAAGAGGAGCAGTTGAAAAATAGAAAGAAGTATGTCTCAAGTTTTTAAGAGAACAGGCAGTTGTTCTGAAGGGAACTGAATAGAATGAGAAAATCATAGAAACAATCACTATTACAGTTAAGAATGAAGAGTGGATATACTGTATTACAGAAGAAAAAATGTATATATAAAATTAGAGGGAGATATGAAGAATTCTTTGAGCAACTGCTATGTTATGAGATGTGGTGAAAGAAAAGTGTCATACTCATCATCATCATCATCATCGTTAACATCTTACAACCATTTTTCACCCTTGCGTGGGTTAGAAGTGATTACCTGATGACATCTGTCCATGTTGAGGGATCTCTTGCATCCTCTTTCATCAGTTTCTTAAGTCTAACATCATTTTTTACAACCTTTCTCCATGTCATTCTTGGCCTTCTAGCTCTCCTCTCGCCACATTTAGACTTGTTCATTTATTGACCCAATTGGTCTGCTCCATTCTCTCTACATGCCCAAACCATCTTAGCCTACCTCTATACAAAATATTGCCAATACTTTCAATACATAGTCATATTGCACAAACACCTCACCATTTTCATTTTAACTCACTCCAGCCTTCCTATGTCATTCTCTTTAACCACCCGTATTTTACTGCCATACAACTTAACAATATCATTCTTCTCACACCAATTCCAAGCATTTTTCCTTTCAAGAAGAAGGAAGGATCTCTTGCCATCAATAAAGGCAGCATCTTCCTAAATTTCCCCCAGCCATTTCTGGCTCTTGCAATTGAGCTAGCTTCAGCACTGCCTCCAATATTGATCATGTCACCTAGGTACTAAAAACTCAGGAACACAGTCCAGGGATATATCCCCAGTGTTAAATTTCTCCAGCCTTGTTAAGGACACAGATTACCTGTTCGTACTGGACTTTTAAACTCAGTAACATCCTGCAGTGTGCCATCTACTCCACTAGACCCCTTGTGTACCCACCTTCCACATTATTGAGTTGCTGCCAATACCTTTCTTACAGACAGCACATGGCCATATTCACTCTCAAGCCTTCGACTCCTTTCCTTTCTTCCACTTTTAAATTTTTCTACTGCCACTTCAATAATATCTGCTGTTAGCACAAAGCCATCAGCATGCAAATACTCCCAGGGCAAACCACCTGAAGTCACGTGATATTGCCTCAAGGATCATGATAGACGGTAGGGGGCGTAAGATAGACCACTGATGAGAACCCCTATTTTCACCTCAGATTCCTCACTATCCTCACCATTTAATCTCTCAGCAGTTTTTGAGTCTTCAGATAATGCCATAACCACTTGAACAAGATATTCTTCGGTCAACTTACAGTTGAGGACATAATTAGATATAGGGTATTTCTTTGTGTTTAATGATAATTTCAGACAAAAACAAGATGATTTTCTTCTATGACACTCTTGGCGCATTTTACCGAGACATCGGTTATATGTGTAGTATCTTACATGATTTAATGGGAGAATGAGAAGCCACATGTTCAGTCTTACTCAGAGCGTTTATTCGTTGTTGTTGTGTACCACGTGCCTAACACATTTGTGACTACACAGGCCTAAACACATTCTAACTTTGGTAAGAAGTAACATAATATATAATGCATATATAATAATCAATAAAGGCAGCATATAAACATACAGTGGTCCCTCGGTTAACGAACAAACATTCGATTCACGAAGTCCTTACAAAAATCACGTTTTGTTGTGAGCATCAACTGATCAGTTGATGGGGTACTCTGCCAATTCAGTAATCTGTTCTATGTTTACATTCGTTTCCAATGGAGTAAATATCAATAAAGTTGTGCTCTTTAATGTTTTTGCATGTTTTATATTAAAATTATTTGTCATTTTAACATTTATTTAACATATTGATAATATATGCAGTACAGGGACTAGTTTGTTGTGTGCCCATCAGATGCGTGAGTCGGTCACAAGGCGTCAGTTGAATTTTGATAACAGTGGAGAGAGCATCTATTTTGTTGGTGTCTTGAATATTTTTGCATTTTTCATTGAAATTATTGGTCATTCTGAACTTTAGTTAAAATATTGATAATATATAGTGCAGTGCAGTGTTGATTTAAAGAAAATGATCTTGAATTACACCTAGTGAACTTAAAATTTTATTGGTGAAACTATTGTGTCAAGCATGGGTCCCTTGAAAGGTGATTTCTCCTCCATCCCCACTTCCTTCTCTTCTCCCTTCTCCTCCACCCCCACTTCTAATTCCCACCATCATCATCAACCAGGAACCTTCTACATACACACCTCAAAGTAAGTGTACTTTACTGCATTTTTTTTTACTTTGTATGTACTTTTCGGTGAGCTGGAACCAATTACCCAATATCCCATTGAAACAATGGATTCAGTTAACGAAATTTTCGGTTAACGAAGGACCTTCTGGAACGAATTGTGTTCGTTAACCGAGGGACCACTGTACGCATATATAACAATATGGTCCAACTGTATCACAAATTTTTTACCCCAACTGTACAATACAGTACAGTATAGAAATTATATTGGGTAAATGGAAAATTGTTAAATAAAGGATAAAAAATTAGGGTAACATCACTGTCCAGCTGACAGAAATAATTACCTTCTTAATTATCAAGCATTACCTTAGCTGTATTTTCGAATGTCAAGCATACCAATTCACCAGCTAAGCAAACACATTTAAAATTTAACCTAATCTACTCAAGACAGATTCATCCCTGTGATCATTGAACTTACTGGTTTTTGAGGCAGTCACAGGAATGGATCTCAAGCACATTTCAGAAGCCATAGTTTGGATGGGAAAGTGGTTGTTTAACATCTTGTATTCAGTGCCACCTCTGACCTGAATAAAAGTGGCATCCCCATAGCGAAGGGGTTAATAAAACAATTACATTATCTGACAGGATATTGGCCTGCTTATTGAATTTATTTAGTTTGCTCGAGTCTCACAGGTAATTTATATCACTCTCAGCCATAAAATAGAATTTTATAATTTTGTTTATGTTGCTTTTAATACTGTATGTACCCTACTGAGAACTACAACCCCCAGCTTAGTTTTTCTGTCATTTCTAGCAGTTCATATCCAGTAGTCTAATGCATATAGATATGAAATAACCTAAACAAAAGGAAGATATTTCACAAAAATAGCTTTGGAACACTAAGGAAATGGGAAAGTGAATATGGTTGTCATTCATAGAACTTTTTTATATCAACTTGATATTGGTCTTTTCAGGTTGTCTTCCACATTGCAACCCTGATGCCAACGAAGGAGTCGGATCCAAATTGTAATGGGAAGAAACGTCATATTGGCAACAACTATGTTACTATTGTATATAATGAGAGTGGTTACCCATACAATATTAATACAATTAAGGTAAGGAAGTGTAATCTTTTTATAGCAATTATTTTTAATAAAAAAACAGGTGTGTTGTAGAAGCTGTTAATTAACCAATGTTGTAACTTTTATACAGGACTTGGCTTATTAATAAAAAGATTACTTACTTTTGAAATGATAAGTTAGATAAGAAAATAAACTTACAGTATATGTAGTGTCAGAGCATAATGTACAAAGATTATGGCAAGGTAATAATTTTCACCTCCACTACAAAAGGGAATATAGTCATCAATGAGTGAGAAGAGAGAGTAATTGATTAATTGATTGTGGTAATTACATCCCTGGCGAATCAACAACTTTGGTCATATATTGCCAAATAAAATTTAAGGCTTAAAAGACCAAAATCATTTAATGCAAGGTAATAAATAACAGAACTTTCATAAAAGCTATTCAAATGTTAATAGATAAAACTCAAAGTTTGTGTAGAAGGCCGGCTTCCTCCACAAAGGAGAGGACGTCCCCTCCCACGCTACCCAGTGGTAGGGTCGTGGTAGTTGGGGACAGCCAGGTGAGGTTCTTAGATAGGACTTTTTGTTCAGGACATGGGAAACGTAGGACTAGGGTGTGTTTTCCTGGGGCTGGGATAGGGCATGTAGCTAAGAGAATAGATAGGGTTTTGTCAGGGGAGGGTACCAAGCCAGTAGTGTGTCTTAGTGTAGGAGGTAACGACATAGGAAAGGTTAGGAGTGAGGAACTTTTGAAGAGGTATAGGGAGGTGCTGGGGAAGATTAGAGATAGGGGAAGGATCCTGATAGTATGTGGTGTCTTGCAATGTAAATTATATTCTGGCCAGGTTATTTGTATGAATTTTGAGCTAAAAACAAATTTCTTCAGTAAATAAACAAATTATACTGCACCCAGACACTATTTGTCGATCAAAATACCCCACCTCCCGCTTCCACGCTCGCTGGGTCTCTCCCTCCCGACCCCCCCACCTTCCCTCCCTACCAGAGAAATGTTTGGGGAAAAACAGTATACAGTAAAACCTCGATTAACCGACCCTCGATAAACCGACTTTCGGAATAACCGTCAATACCGAATCCCTTAAAAATAAATAAATAAATAAATAAATAAATGAAATAAAATAAAATATGGGGATTAGCCCACCCAGGCACAGGTCACTGACCCACATCGGGGCCTGAGGGGCAATAATGTAATAATAATAATATTATTAATAATAATAATAATAATAATAATAATAATAATAATAATAATAATAATAATAATAGTAATAAAGAACCATAAAGAAATACAAAAATTAAAAAAAAAATCAAGAGTGAGAAACAATGTACCTGTATGTATGTTGTGTTGTCAATAGTAAGAGAAACAATTGAGACCCTGCAACTGTGTGTAAATGAGGCAGAAAGTCAGATGAGCAACCTGGCACTTGGTCACAATTTTTGTGATGACATGTTCTGTGACTTTTCCATTTATTATTCACTGTTTCTGTGCTGGTTCATATTTATTTACTGAAGTGGTTAATGTTTTAAAGCAAATTCTATTGATATGTGAATGGCAAATGAACAAAAATGAATAGAGGGACTTAAATGAGGTAGGTTAGGGAAAGGTATTTTGAAAATGTATGTTTTATTTCCGTAGATTTTATGACTATTAACCGACCTTTTGGATTACCCGTCGGCCCCTTTCCCCCATATGTGGTCGGTTAATCGAGGTTTTACTGTATTTACATTTTTTTTTATAAATAATACCTCAGACTAAAGTTAGGAAAATATAATTGACAATGCTGGATTCCTTACAGGACAGGGAATATTTTGAATGTAAACGTCATATATTTTGCACAAAAAATAAAATTTTTGCTCTTTTTCATAAAATTCTTAAACTACATCTAAAATTTGTATGTCTAATGCAAATTTTAGGATGTTTATATTTAAAATGATCACCATCTTGTAAGGCTTCCAGCAATGTAAATTATATATTTTATGAGCTAAAAACATATACAGTATTACCTCGCTTTACACGGTTTCACTTTCCGTGTTCTCATTTACGCGGTACCTTGCCAGAACCGGACTTGGACTTTCACTTTCCGCGGTGCATCTACTCATATACGCGGTGAAGTATAATTTTTTTTTTTTTTTTTTTAGCTCATAAAATTCATACAAATTACCCTGCCAGAATATAATTTACATTGCTGGAATTCTTACAATATGATGATCATTTTGAATATAAACATCATGGATTTTGCATTAGACATACAAATTTTAGATCTAATGTAAGAATTTGGTTTACACAAAGCAAATATTTTATCGTTTGTGCAAAATATATGAAGTTTACATTCAAAATATTCCCTGACCTGCAAGGAATCTAGAAATGTCAATTATATTATCCTAACTTTAGTCTGGGTTATTATTTATTACTAAAAATGTAAATATATTATTTTCTCCCAATCGCTTCTCTGGTAGGGAGGGAAGGTGGGAGGTAGGAAGGGAGGGAGGGCGGAGGTGGGGTATTTTGATTGACAGATAGTGTCCTTGAAGAATATTTCTTTGTTTATTTACTGAAGATATTTATTTTAGCTCATAAAATTCATACAAATTACCCGGCCAGAATATAATTTACATTGCTGGAATTCTTACAATATGATGATCATTTTGAATATAAACATCATGGATTTTGCATTAGACATACAAATTTTAGATCTAATGTAATAATTTAGTTTACACAAAGCAAATATTTTATCTTTCGTGCAAAATATATGAAGTTTACATTCAAAATATTCCCTGACCTTCAAGGAATCCAGAAATGTCAATTATATTATCCTAACTTTAGTCTGAGGTATTATTTATTACTAAACATTAAAATCTAGTGTTTTCACCCAACCATTTCTCTCAGAGAGGTAGGAGCTAGTGAGCTGGGAAGAGGGGGATTTGAGTCCATTATTTGAATGGACATTAACCTGGCGACTGTATTTCTCTTAAATATTAATTGTGTGAGCATACCATCATAAAATTTAGATGTTATTTATACGACAACATAGGTATTGTGTCGGAAAAAGTGGAACCAGTCTCTATTGGAATTAATCGCATATGTTCTGTTGTTCACTTTACGCGGTTTTCACTTTCCGCGGTACCCTGTGGGTTCAATTGACCGCGTAAATCGGGGTATTACTGTATACTGACAAACTTGAACTTAGGGAGAATCCACAGAGAGGCACTAGGGAACTACATGGGGCATATCTGAACAGGAGGAAGAAAAAGAATACTCACAGATTTCCTTACCCTGAAGTCATAAGGTTGTGGGAGGCCCAGATTCTGACTGTAGTGTGGGAACATAGTCTCGTTAACTACACAAGTGTTGGTTACAAACTGCGGAAGATGATGCAGGCGAAACCAACACTGGACCTGAAGAACAAAGATCAAAGGGTGATTCATCAACATCAACTAGCAGATTCAAGATTGGCAAAAACCTGAAGGCACCGGTTGCCAGGGATACCCCCAGAACGGTGAATAGAGTTCAGTGTATTGAGTCTAGCCTCAGTGGCTGAGGAGTATACCTCACACCCATAATCCAGTTTGGGTCTAACTAACATGTGGTAAAGGAAAGGTGTAGCAAAGCTCCTCTGTCAGTACCCCACGATGTATGCCGCAAGACTCTCATTATTATGAGAGCATGCTGGCAAGACTCTTTGGCAACCATAGAGCTGTAGAGCAGGATCTGGGTGAACACCTCGAAGGCGGCTGAAATACATGGCAACGGTCTTCAAGGGAGAAAATCTGAAACCATGTTCTATGGTCCAACGTGAAACCTTGTCTAGTGCAAGTTGCATGCAATGTTTAGCCCCTGACATGTAGGAAGCTGCATACCAAATGGCAAAGTTGCCTACATACAATGAGATTGATACACCACCTGGAACCAATGCTGCTACCTCATTTATTGTGATGGCAAATAGGGTCACACTCAAGACACTGCCTTGAGGAGCCCCGTCCTCCTGGATATGTGGTACTGACATTTCTGTAGCTACGAGGACCCTAAAAGTGCGACATCCCAAAACCTGGCCTATTATTGATGGTAAATATCCTCGCAATCCAAAATTATGAAGCTCCTTAAGGATGTCAAATCTACAAACTGAGTTGTATGCTTTCTCTACGTCAAAAAAAAAAAAATGCAGACTAGATGCTGGTGATGAGCAAAAGCCTCACAGACCAAGGACTCAAGACAAACTTGAGCATATATTGTTGAGTGCACCTTCCAGAAGCTAGATTGATATGGTCAAAGAGGGCATTCTTCTCCAAGTAGTATAATAATCACGAGTTGACCATCTTTTCAAACAACTTGCAGATACAGAAGGTCAGAGCTATAGGGCGATATTCTAGTGGGTGAAGACCCTCTTTTCCAGTCTTCTTGAAAGGCAGGACAGTATCCTCCCGCCATAGGCACGCTCTCTCTAAATCAGGGGTTCTCAACCAGGGGGGAATTTCCCCCCTCAGGTTTTCAGGGGGGGAAACTGATACTAATATGGAAAAAATAAAGGATTTTCAGTATTATATGCATATTATTTGGAATGCACTTTTTGAGGCAGACAATCTTGGAAAGGAGGGGGGAATGACATTCTGACATATGGTGAAAGGGGTGCATGGGGCAAACAAGGTTGAGAACCACTGCTCTAAATCCTGTAATATAGCTCCAATAGAAAGGTCTGTGCCTCAACTTCAAGGTGGTGGAGCATTGAAAATGGGATATCATCAGGCCCTGGTGATGTATCTCCAGTGAGTGAGAAGGCAGTTCTTATTTCTTTCATTGAGAACATGTTGTATGTCTCGCCGTGTCCCACTCCAAAATGTAGGGTTTGCAACTCCTCTACTCTACACACCCGTTTAAACCTTGAGAATCGAGCTGCCATAGAAGACACCCCTGCAAACGCTGTGGCAAAAAACTCTGCTACTTCTTGAGGGGCAACAATGGAGTTGCCATCATTAGCTTTGAGAACTGGGGGAGGATTAGATCAAAACTTGCCTGCTATTTTCTGCTATTTTCTGTGAATAACATAACATATGGGATTAAATGAAATAGAGACCAGCTGACCCCCAAACTCCACTTTTTCCGACACAATACCTATGTTCTAGTAAAAATAACATCTTAATTTTATGATGGTACATGCACACAATTAATACTTAAGAGAAATAGAGAAATACAGTCGCCAAGTTAATGTCCATTCAAATAATGGACTACTCCCTCCCCCTCTTCTCACAGTACACTCACTGGCTCTTCCCTCTGAGAAATTTTTGGGGGAAAACCAGGTATAGTAATAAATAATTCCTCAAACTAAACTTAGGATAATATAATTGACATTGCTGGATTCCTTGTAAGACCAGGAATATTTTGAATATAAATGTCATATATTTTTCACAAAAGATAACATATTTACTCGGAGTAAATATTACATCTAAAATTTGTATGTCTAATGCAAAATCTATGATGTTTATATTCAAAATGATCATCAAATTGTAAGAATACCAGCAATGTAAATTATATTCTGGCTGGGTAATTTGTATGAATTTTATGAGCTAAAACAAATATCTTCAGTTAATAAAAAAAAAAATATTCTTCAGACACTATCTGTCAATCAAAGTACCCCACCTTGCCTTCCCCCCTCTTCCAACAGAGCCAGATGGTCAGTCCATCCCAACCCTCCCCCCCACCTCCCACCAACCCTCCCTTCAAGAGAAAAGGTGGGTGAAAAAACTAGATTTTAACATTTAGTATTAAATATTACCTCAGATTAAAGTTAGGATAATATAATTGACATTGCTGGATTCCTTGTAAGACCAGGAATATTTTGAATATAAATGTCATATACTCAGAGTAAACATTATATCTAAAAATTTAATGTCTAATGCAAAATATATGATGTTTATATTCAAAATGATCATCAAATTGTAAGAATTCCAGCAATGTAAATTATATTCTGGCCGGGTAATTTGTATGAATTTTATGAGCTAAAATAAAAATCTTCAGTTAATAAAAAAAAAAAAATATTCTTCACACATGCCAGGTGGTCGGTCGCCGGTCCCTCCCTCCCCCCCACCCCCCCCACCCCCCACCAACCGTCCCTACCAGATAAATGTGTGGGAATACCAGACTGTTTACCTTTTTAGTAATAAATAATAAATCAGACTAAAGTTAGGATAATATAATTGACATTGCTGGATTCCTTGTAAGACCAGGAATATTTTGAATATAAATGTCATATATTTTGCACAAAAGATAGCATATTTACTCAGAGTAAACATTATATCTAAAATTTGTATGTCTAATGCAAAATCTGTGATGTTTATATTCAAAATGATCATCAAATTGTAAGAATTCCAGCAATGTAAATTATATTCTGGCCGGATAGTTTGTATGAATTTTATGAGCTAAATAAAAAAATTATACTTCACCCGTGTAAAGGGGTACACCCACTGCGGAATGTGAGCATCCTGGGTTCTGGCAGGGCAACATGGAAACGCGGAAACGCGGAATGTGGGACCGCGTAAAGTGAGGGTTGACTATAAAAATTATAAAATACCCTATAATAATAATAATAATAATAATAATAATAATAATAATAATAATACTGTAGAACCATAAATATATATGAAAAAAAAATTCAAGAGTGAGAAAAAATATACTATATGTATGTTGTGTTGTCAAAGTAAGAGAAACAATTGAAACCCTGCAATTGTGTGTAAATGAGGCTGAAAGTCAGATCAGCAACCTGGGACTTGGTCACAATTTTTGTGATGTCATAAAAAACCATGAAAGTTGTGGAAATATTATTTCAATGCTCTGATGTGACTTATAAATAAAATATAATATGAAATTTTAAAATTAAATGGCTGGAACGGAAAATTACTCTCCTCCTCCTCTGCTAACTGTCCCTACGTCACCCCTGAGACCCTTTTATAATCACTATGCAGATTCACCATAATTACCATATTATTTAGGTTCATTTGGTGTTGGGTTAATAAGACATAATTGTAAAATAATTCCTTCCCCCTCCCCCCCCCCCAAAAAATATAAATAAAGTAATAATAATAATTCTCACACTCAACCTCAAATGAGTTACAGGTAACCCCTGAGATACTATATCCCGAGATGCGATATTTCACTTCAACGATGGTTATAAATTAATGCCATCTCCCTATATACGATCAAACCAACTCTCTTTAACGATATCCATCGAATAGCCATTGACATACATTGGTTGGAACTCATGCAAACTATGGGTTGTTTATATTGTACTCAAATTAATTGCCATCTTGCAAGGATCCAGCAATGGAAGTTATATTTTTCTCTGCCAAGTCAGTGACAATTTATAAGGAAATAATATTTAACCCTATACAGCTCCTTCCCGACTTACGGCGGGGTTAGGGACCCAAATCCAGGCCATAAGTCAAAAATGCTTAAATAATACATAGAAAATCTAAAATGGGTGTCTCTTTTTCTTCTCAGCACCAGAAAACTTTCACTTTTAAGCTTGCCAGCAATTTTAAAGTGAATTACAAACAAAAAAATTTTCAGTACACAGCGCAATCACTGACGTTGGGACTCAAAAATACGTAATTTGACAAAATTTTGGTACAACTGAGGAGGTCGTATGTCCGGGTGGTCGTAAGTCGGGGAGGAGATGTACACCATAAATCTCTACCTTCACTTGTCAGCCTCCCATGTGCCGCCATATGGCCCACCCACGCAGTATAGCCCTGTGTCTGGTTCTTTGTCAATCGTAAAACCTGGCATCGTACGGCTCAACAATTATCGGCCATCATCGTACATTGTACTTATCATTGTTTTGTTTTTGTTTTCTCGTATAGTGAGAGGACAGCACTAACATTTACATTGAATTGTATTATGGTGACTGTGAAGTGATATTTTCTGTGTTTGTGTGACTGTAAGGCGTGTTTATTCTGTTGTTTGGAGAATGTGAGCAGTGTCAGCCGCTATCATTTTTTTTTTTTATCGTTTGCTCTGTTTTTGTGACTGTAATGTGAGCAGTGTAACTTTGAAAATATCTAGGAAGAGGCCAAGGCATCAAAGACAACTATGTCTCTGAGGTGAAGCTTAACATTGTTGAGCACCATGAGACTCTCCAGAGGCTGTGTGAGAGTCAGAGTAACATATCCACTTCATCTTCAAGACTCCCTTAGCTTCGAAGGGGACATATGATGATGACCAGACTTATCCAATATGATGTGGTGAATGATGTTTACTTGATTGTAGGAAATTTTTTGCCGGTGATACATGTGTGTTTGGGGACTGGCTGGGAACATATCCCATTGAACCCCTTGTTATAATGCTCCCTATTTACGATAATTCACCTAGCAATGGGTTTTTCAGGAGCTTAACCCCATCATATCTTGGGGTTACCTGTATTTTGTTAAATTCCTGGTGGTTTCTTAACAAGTTTGCATAATAGGTGAACAGCAGAGCAGCCAGCCTGCCTGTCTCCATGTGGGTGCAATGGTGTCACCCAGAGGATGATTATGAGAATAAAGGGAGCTGTTTTTGTAATATCGAACAATATTATATTTTTTATGTTTTATTTATGATATTTAGTGTTTATTAAAACAATTTTTGAACAGCTTATGCACAGTTTTGGGTTTCAGGAACCTAAATAATTATTTTCATTTAAATCGGTTAAACTATTGTACAGTGGTCCCTCGGTTAACGAACGGTTCGATTAACGAAATTTCAGTTAACGAATTACCTCCCATAAGGATCTTCAATTCGGTTAACGAATAAAACTATTAACAAAATCCTTACGACAAACACTTTTTGTTGTGAGCATCAGCTGATCAGCTGATGGGCTAGTCTGCCAATTCAGTACAGGTAATCTGTTCTATGTTTACATTGGTTTCCAGTGGAGTATACATCAAGAAAGTTATGCTCTTAAATATTTTTGCATTTCTTATCCTGTATTAAAATTATTAGTCATTTTAAAATTTAGTTAACATATTGATAATATTTGCAGTACAGGGAGCTAGTTTTTTTTGCGCCTATCAGCCGCTTTACCCACCCACCAGGCGTCAGTCTGGCTTTGTTTACAGTGGAATGAACATCGATTTTGTTGGTGTCTTGAATATTTTTGCATTTTTTACATTAAAATTATCGGTCATTCTGAAATCTTGATTTACACCTAGTGAACTTAAAATTTTATTGGTGAAATTACTGCATCAAGCATGGGTCCCCTGAAAGGTGATTTTTCCTCCATCCCCACTTCCTTCTCTTCTCCCTTCTCCACCCCCACTTCTATTTCCCATCATCATCATCAACCAGGAACCTTCTACATACACACCTTAAAGTAAGTGTACTTTACTGCATTTTTTTTTTTTTTACTTTGTATGTACTTTTCTGTGAGCTGGAACCAATTACCCAATATCCCATTGGAACAATGGATTCGGTAAACGAAATTTTCTGTTAACAATCGACTTTGTGGAATGAATTGTGTTCGTTAACCGAGGGACCACTGTATACTTTACTGTTTCATAATTCACAGTCGTCTTGTACCTAACCTGCGAATTATCGCAACTTCTTTGTACAAGAACTGTTTTGATCTGGATTTGGTTATAAAATTGGATATCAGAATAAGTCCTCCATTTATTTTATATATTTTTTATTTTTAATGGTAGAATACTGTACCTTGATTTAGAGGATTATTCCTCCAATTCAGGTTTTATTTACCCAGGCCTCCCCTAGGCTGAAATAGGCTAGAATGGCTGGTTTTAGTGTATAGTTTATAACTTCATATAAAATATAAGAAAAATGAGAACTAAGATAAATTTGAGAATGATGGTGCCTAATTGTTCCATTTGCATTAACAATATTTAAAAAGTATTGCAGGCATATCATTTATTATTTGTAACTTTGCATCAACAGGGTCAGTTCAACCACACAGTTGTAGAAGTGGTTCCAGAAGACCACTCCACCAACAGTGTTGGTCTTTTGTGCCGTCCAGAACTGATGGAATTTGTTGGTGGTGGAAGTGATCCTAGGCTAGTTTCAGACACCAACCTTCCCATCTTAGTGCGTCAACTTGCTCTTCATGCTGACGTGAGTAAATAAGTTCCGTACTCGAATTATTTGTTTGAGATAGAGGCAAGAAAATTTTAAAGATGATTAGCATAAAAGAATCAATTGTTAATTAATTGAGGAAAAAGACTTAATAAAATGGTAAAATGTAGCTTTTGAATGTAATATTACTTGCTGATGAATTTAATACACAGATCTTTAGTTCTCTTCATGGATCAATCCTCCAGTGAATATGATAAATTTTATATTTGATAACTACTGTATTGCATTAAATATACAGTAGATGTAAATTTTACTTTCTAGTCTTAAATGTGTAACATGAGATCTTTTGTTGTTGAATATGTAGAAAATATATATTTTCTTAATAACACCATAGAGTACTGTATTTTTATTTTTTTAAGCTGGCATCTACAATCTGGGAGTCACTGAATCGTCCACCAGGCAACCCATATGCTAGCAATTGGCTGGAGAGGATGAGGAAGATCAGAAAGATTCGACAGATGGTGCTTTCTGAAAATGAAGGACAAACAACCTCCATGGATTTCACTGATTTGACAGATCAAGATAAAGGGGACAAAGGAAGGGGTGGAGGGTCTGGTTACTGGCATCAGTTCCTATCTTGAGGTCAAAGAAAAACCTAAGGCTGGCATAGTAGTAAGTTTTTTTTCCTTCAGATATTAGCCACCTTTTAAAAGCCCTCAATATTTTTTTGCAAAGCTTGGTGATAATGCATTCATTGTGTAAGACTGTGGTCCTAAATTAGGATCCTTAATGGCCAGTGCACAAAGTTGTTTAGATAAGTTATAATTTTTATCTACCTACAAAGATTAAACATTTTTTAATTTTTTTATGATTTTTTTTAAGGAGTGTAGATTTGGCAGAATAAATTTTTGTTCTTAGTCCATAAATATAGTATTTTGGTGAATATTGCTCAATAGTACATTTAATGTACTCTTAAAGACATTATATAAACCATGCTTCTTACATGTCACTTTTTATATTTTTGCTTGCTAAGTTTTTTTACACTATTACTAAGATATACAATATACATCCACTAGTTAAAGATATGTATTATGGAATGAAGTTACCACTAAATATATAAAGTGTGCATATTATTATATATACAGTACAGGATATATGTAAAGCATCATTTTAATTTATGTTAAACGTTTTGCACCGTAAAAACGTTGTGTAAAAAAATGTTTTTTTTACTACCCTTTCATTTACTGTTAAATGCACCCACCATAACTATGGTGTCCTTCTTTCTCTTGCACTGGTGGTGATACAAGCAGTGTTGGCAAACTGCTACTACAATCCTTACTTCCTAAACATCACACTGCATTCACTTTCTTTCTCATTTAATTTATTTTTCTTCACACACGATACATCTGTATAAAGCAACTGTATCTACCTATGTTGTATTTAGAGGGCTTAAAGTTTTTTGCTCTATGATTTCTTTAGCCTTTGGTCCCTAATTTAAGGTATGGTAATAAAGGTAGGGTACTAACAAATGTTATTCACAAAATTTTACATTTGTCAGCATCCCAGGAACCTATCCTTTGCAAATGTAAAGCACCCATTCCCAGTCTCACTACAAACTAAGGCGACAATAAAATTTGTGTTCCTACTGCAGACCTAACAAGTTAATCAAATACAGGTATCCCTCGTTTAGCATAAATTCACTTAACGTTAATTCATTTAGCAATAAAAAAAATTGACACACTTTCTCACTTAACATTGGGTTAAAAAATATTTTGACGATAGTTTTACTTGCTGGGAAGGGAAAAACTGGGGATGAAGTGTCCTGTGAGATGGCATGTTGCCATTGTTACATGTGATGAAACTAAAAGTTGTGGAGAAACCATTACAATACAGTACTCTAATGTGTTTTAGAAATACAAAAAATGTATAATATAAAACTACCTGTATAAAGTAAGAAAAGCGAAGAGCAGGGGTGGATTGGACGTATGTGTGGAGGCAGTGGGCTGTAACAGCATCGCCAACTCGCCACCCAGCCACTCTCCCTTTCCACTAATGTGACATCATGGCACACACACGTCACTGACTCATCTCGGTGACTGCCTGGCTGAACTGTTTCACGTCGCCCAGAGGATGGTTTGTATGTGGAAGGAGCTATTTTTTAGACATAAAATGAGTGCAATTGGATTTTATGACATGCTTTACAGTGATCCCTCGGTTAACGAGCCCCTCAGTTAACGAATTACCTTCCATAAGATTCTTCACTTCGGTTAACGAATTCCTTACGAATTTTTCCCAACATGTTTTCGCCTGCATTTGGCTACCCACCAACTGTAGTATTAGTCCACCAATACAGTAATCAGTTTTAGGGCTTAAATTCCTTACCATTTTAGTAAATATCAAGAAGGTTGTACTATTCAATAATTTTAAAAGTTTTATATAAAATTTTTTAGTCATTTTAACAATTACAGTGGTCCCTCGATTAACGAGCACAATCCGTTCCAGCAGGTTGTTCTTTAACCGAAAAACTCGTTAACCGAAACCATTGTTTCAATGGGTTTTTGGGTAATTGGTTCCAGCTCACCGAAAATTGCCTAAATTCAACAAAAAAGGTAGAAAAGTACACTTACTTTGAGGTGTGTATGTAGAAGGCTCCTGGATGATGATGATGATGATGATGGGAATTAGAATGGGGGTGCAGGAGAAGGAAGAAGAGAAGGCATTGGGGTGGAAGAGAAGTCACCCCATGGCGCCATTTCACCCATAAAATTTTAGCTCTCTTGGTGTAATTCAAGATTATTTTCTTTAAATCAACACTGCACTGCATTATATATTGTCAATATGTAAACTATATTTCAAAATGACCAATAATTTGCTTGGAAACACAGAAAAAAAGCGTTTAGTTGAAGAGAGTCTCAAACAAGTTTTATCTCCACTGAAAACAGAGAGAGACTAACGCCTGTCTGGTGTGTTAACAGGCTGGATGGCACGCCAGAAACTAGTTTCTTTACCTTCAATTATGTTCAGTAATTGTTAAAATGACTAAAAAAGTTAATATTAAACTTTTAAAATTATTGAATACAGTTTTACCCCGCTTAACGCGCTTTCACTTTACGCGTTTTCGCATATACGCGGTGCCTTGCCAAAGCTGAACTCTCACTTAACGCGGGTTTTTCCACAGCTACGCGGTGAGTGTCCGGCTCGGATGCTATTTTTAGATTTTGACCACGCGCCACGCGCCACCCACCCGCCCGCCTGCCTGCCTGCCTCTCCCTCCTCCTCCCTCCGCTTGGGTAAGCGGCGCGGTAAGGTTGCGCAGTGTGTGTCTTTGTTGCGTTATCACTGACGTCATATGACGTCTCGGACTGTGATTGGCCATGCAGCCCTACCCCCCTCTACTGCTAGCTGTAATTGGCTTAAAGTATTATGACGTGACTACCCCGGGGAGGGAGGGAGGGAGGAGAGACGACGCTTGACCTAGCCGCGGCAGTTTCATCCCTCAAGGCCACGCCGGGTTAACGCGCATCCATTGTTCCGTAAAATGGCTTCCGCCGGACCACCACCCCCAGAGAGAAACCTTTCCTTACCTGGACCCAGCGGCACTAAACCAAAGAAGACACGACGTTCATTAAGCTACGAGCTGAAGTACCAAATTGTTCAAGATTTGGAGAAAGGAAGACGCCAAGTTGATCTCGCGCGCCAGCATGGCGTCAACGAATCTACGATTCGTACAATAAAGAAGGATGCAGCCAAGATAAAGGAGCACATGAAGATCACAAAGTCTGCAGGTGCTTCATCTATCAGGTATTGCCAGAACAGGGTGCTGGCAAAAGTGGAAACTTTGCTGGTGAGTTATTTGGTGCGTCAGGCGCGACGCAACATGGCGGTGGACACGCGCTCAGTGCAGGAGTACGCACGTGAGCTATACGCAGCAGTGACACGTAAACTGGGAATTGCAGAGCCCAAACCCTTCAATGCATAGGTTTAAGAGGAGGAACAAGGTCACCAACATCAGCATTGTTGGTGAGGAAGCGAGTGCTGACCGTGCGGCGGCTAGAGATTTTCCTCCGTTTTTACGTGAGATTATGGAGGAAGGACAGTACAGTGACGACCAGGTGTTTAACATGGACGAATCTGGTCTTTTCTGGAAAAAGTTACCTTCCAAGACCTTCGTTGTCCAGTCTGCGAGCAAGGTAAGGGGCCGGAAGATGCAGAAGGAACGCATCACCGTCCTGTTTACCACCAATGCCTCCGGTACCTGTAAACCAAAGTTATCGGTGATTCACAAAGCCCGCAAGCCGCACGCCTACAAGAATATGGACATGAACAAGCTTAATGTCCACTGGCTAACCGCACGTAAGGCGTGGATGTCCTCTTCTCTGTCCCTCTTCTGGTTTGACAACTTTTTTGTTCCTGACGTGCAGAAATTCTGCGAGCAACAGAATGTTCCTTTCAATATTTTGTTGCTCCTTGACAACGCACCTGGACACTCGCCCCTACTTATGGATCGTCACCCCAACGTAAAAGTGGTCTTCCTTCCTCCCAACACTACGTCATTAATCCAGCCCATGGACCAGGAGTTAATCTGCAATGTTAAAGCTGCATACTCGGCAAAGAAATTCAAGCTCCTGAACGACTCTACCAACACCAAGGATGAGTTGCGTAAGCTGGGTGACACCGACAGCGAGAGTAAAAGCGACGAGGACAAGGAACAAGAGGCGGCGACTCAAGAACTTCTCGTCACACAATTTTGGAAGAAGTTTAACGTCAAACAAGCTGTAGACTTCTTGGTGGAGGCATGGGATCTGCTGTCTATTGCTACGATTCGTCACGCATGGAGACATGTGTTGCATGGCATACCAGGTGAGAGGAGGAGTGAACCTGTGACTGGTGAGGTTCAGACTGTTGCAGTAGCAGTGGACCTTGCCAGAGAAGCTGCGCAGACTGTTACAGCTGAAGGCTTCTCCGAGACCACCAACGAAGACATCATGGAGGTGATCAGAGATCCTGAAGTGACTGCCGACGAGATGTTGGAAGAAGAACCCGCCAGTGAAGAGGAGGAAGAAGGTGCGTCATTCTCCGAAGAACCTAGTTTAAGTCATAGTGATATTAAGTGTGTCATAGAGTTAACAGAAAAAATTAAGTCCATCGTTTCCCGCGACACTGACGATGAACGCCATGACGTCTTCCATACCCGACTGGTGCAGGCTATGGAGCCGTACATCACGGTGTATCATGAAAACATCAAAGCCAGCCGTCAGCAAAGCATAACCGAGTTCTTCGCCCGCAACCCACCACAGCCAGCCCAAGCCAGTGATAGTGAAGTTGATTTTGAGGGATTTGTCAGGGAAGCCATAACAACTGTAAGTGACAGTGATATTGATTCACCTAGTAATGGTGATTCACCTAGTAATGGTGATTCACCTGAGGGGCAGTAATCTGCCCTCTGCCTCGGAACCAGCCTCCATCCCCGTATGCCGACCCATCTCTTCTACTACCGTGAGTGTTCCTTAAAAATTTTCGTTTTTTAACCTATTCTTTATTTTTCCTATGTTAACCTTTATCTTTCCTAACCTAACCTCTTCTATATTACTTGTTTTTCATGCCACCATAAAGTTAAGATAGAATTTTTACTACAACATAGTTATTTGTCGTCAAAAAGTGGAGTTTGGGGGTCGGGCTGGGTTCTATTGGAATTAATCCCATATGTTCTGTTATTCACTTAACGCGGGACCCTCTGGGTTCAATTGACCGCGTTAAGTGGGGTACAACTGTAGTATAAACTTGATATTTACGAAAATACAGTTAACCCTCACTTTACGAGGTTAATGTAACCCGGAGGGTACCGCGGAAAGCGAGAAACGCGTAAAGTGAATAACATAACATATGGGATTAATTGAAATGGAGTCCAGGCCGATCCCCAAACTCCACTTTTTGACGACACATAACTATGTTGTAGTAAAAATAACATCTTAATTTTATGATGGTACATGCACACAATTAATACTTAAGAGAAATAGAGAAATACAGTCGCCAAGTTAATGTCCATTCAAATAATGGACACGACTCCCTCCCCCTCTTCTCACACTACACTGCTGGCTCTTCCCTCTGAGAAATTTTGGGGGGAAAACCAGGTATAGTAATAAATAATACCTCAAACTAAAGTTAGGATAATATAATTGACATTGCTGGATTCCTTGTAAGACCAGGAATATTTTGAATATAAATGTCATATATTTTTCACAAAAGATAACATATTTACTCAGATTAAACATTACATCTAAAATTTGTATGTCTAATGCAAAATCTATGATGTTTATATTCAAAATGATCATCAAATTGTAAGAATTCCAGCAATGTAAATTATATTCTGGCCGGGTAATTTGTATGAATTTTATGAGCTAAAACAAATATCTTCAGTTAATAAAAAAAAAAAATATTCTTCACGACACTATCTGTCAATCAAAGTACCCCACCTTGCCTCCCCCCCTGTTCCAACCGTGTGGTCAGTCCCAACCCTCCCCCCACCTCCCACCCATCCTCCCTTCAAGAGAAAGAGTGGGTGAAAAAAATAAATTTTAACATTTTGTATTAAATAATACCTCAGATTAAAGTTAAGATAATATAATTGACATTGCTGGATTCCTTGTAAGACCAGGAATATTTTGAATATAAACGTCATATATTTTGCACAAAAGATAACATACTTACTCAGAGTGAACATTATATCTAAAAATTTTGTCTAATGCAAAATCTATGATGTTTATATTCAAAATGATCATCAAATTGTAAGAATTCCAGCAATGTAAATTATATTCTGGCCGGTTAATTTGTATGAATTTTATGAGCTAAAATAAAAATCTTCAGTTAATAAAAAAAAAAAATATTCTTCACACGGTAACAGATGGTCGGTCGCCGGTCCCTCCCTCCCTCCCCCCCACCCCCCACCAACGTCCCTACTAGATAAATGTGTGGGAATACCAGACTGTTTACCTTTTTAGTAATAAATAATAAATCAGACTAAAGTTAGGATAATATAATTGACATTGCTGGATTCCTTGTAAGACCAGGAATATTTTGAATATAAATATCATATATTTTGCACAAAAGATAACATATTTACTCAAGAGTAAACATTATATCTAAAATTTGTATGTCTAATGCAAAATCTATGATGTTTATATTCAAAATGATCATCAAATTGTAAGAATTCCAGCAATGTAAATTATATTCTGGCCGGATAATTTGTATGAATTTTATGAGCTAAATAAAAAAATTATACTTCACCCGTGTAAAGGGGTACACCCACCACGGAATGTGAGCATCCTGGGTTCTGGCAGGGCACCGCGTAAACGTGGAAACGCGGAATGTGGGACCGCGTAAAGTGAGGGTTGACTGTAGTAAGGAATTTAAGCCCTAAAACCGATTACTGTATTGGCGGACTAATACTACAGCTGGTGGACCGCCAAATGCAAGCGAAAACTTGTTGAAGTAGGCTCGTAAAAAACTCGTTAATCGAGGGATTGCTCGTTAACCGAAGTTAAGAATCTTATGGAAGGTAAATCGTTAACCGAAATCTCGTTAACCGAGGCGCTCGTTAACCAAGGGACCACTATATTGAACATAATTGATGTACAGGAAACTAGTTTTTTGCGCACCAAACAGCCACTCAACACACCAAGTTTGGCGTCAGTTTGTTTACCAGTTCAGAGGAAGGAACATCTTGTTTGAGACTTCAACATAAATGCTTTTTTTTTCTGTGTTTCCAGCCAAATTATTGGTCATTTTGAAATATATTTTACTTATTGATAATATATAGAGCAGTGCAGTGTTGATTTAAAAAAATAATCTTGAATTACACCAAGTGAACTAAAATTTTATGGGTGAAATGGTGGCATGGGGTGACTTCTCTTCCACCCCAATGCCTTCTCTTCTCCCTTCTCCTCCACCCCCATTCTAATTCCCATCATCATCATCATCAATCAGGAGCCTTCTACATGCACACCTCAAAGTAAGTGTACTTTACTGCATTTATTTTTAGTTTGTATGTAATTTTCGGTGAGCTGGAACCAATTACCCAAAAACCCATTGAAACAATGGTTTCAGTTAACGAATTTTTTGGTTAGCGAGCAACCTTCTGGAACGAATTGTGCTCGTTAACCGAGGGACCACTGTATATCAATTTTATTGTTTGTCCCACCAACTTGTTAAATTTTGACATGCTATTTGAAATGTTGAATTATGGCTCACTTTTTATTTACTAAATCATGTAACTCTGAATCGCTTCATTTGTATAGAAGTTAAGTGTTAACAAATCAATCGTTGAACTTTGAAATCATCTATAACAAACTCTTTTGTTATTATTAGGGAATACTGTACTCTACTGTACTGTACTGTACTCTACTCTACTCAGTGTTTACTGTCCTGCTATTTTCTGTTATCCCTCGTTAAGTGAAAATTTTGTTTAATGTCTGGAATGCAACTCCACTGTTTACAGTAATTATAATTTTCAAAGTACTTCACTGTACACAATTGTAATTTTCAAGATTCAGTCACTCTTGCAGTGTTCACAGTCGCTCATTTTCAAAATTCACAACTTGCTCTAGACATGAAAGCACTCTGATAAGTCCATCCAAAACTTCTTAATACTAGCACTGTTTACTGTTACATGCCTGGCCCTGGGTGAGTAAATGTTGGGCATCAACTCCTGGACTGTCTAAACACACTTCATTACTCACATCTGTGATTAATGCTGGGAACCGACTCCAACAGATGTCACTCTGGAGAGACAGCAGCAATGTGGTGAATCTTTCAGAGGAGTGTCACCCTTCTTTTTTCTGTTACTGGATAACTGTAATTATTATTATGTGAACGAGGGGTGAGTGGCTGATGTCTGTCTGAGTACTGTTGCTCCTAAAGTCATTTAAAGTGATGTGGCAAGTCTTGAGGAAATTGCTTATATCAGTAAAAAACAGTCAGTCCCTTTCTCAATACTGGATAATGATAATGAATGACTTGTGAAGGCAGGGATGAATGATGAGAGAAGAGAGCAACAACACAACACCCCCCACTGGTGTTTCTAGTCATAATATCTTCACAAGAATTTTAAAAAAGGAGCTGGAGTTAGTTGTCTGGCCACTTTCCTCTTGTTAAAACATGTATTCTAGGTCATTATCATAATCATCACCTTCAATATCGCTATAACTACATGCCTCTGTCAATACCATGTTCATCTTCACCCCTACCAAATAATTCAGAGTATATCTTATCCTGATTGAGTGACTGGTTACAGTCACATGCCATGACAATTGAGACTACTGCCCAGGTGGGCTAATCCCTGAAAAAACAAAGAAGTTCAGCAGCCTTGACTATGGGAAGAGACTGAAGGGTGGGGACCCCTGGGGAGTTTTCCTCAATGCCGACTGGTGGGAAATGTCTACACAAGATGTCAGACACGACCAGCCAACAGATTATGGTAGCTAGACTCCGTTTCAAAGGTGCGAGAAAAGTATATTTGAAAAACATTTTAGTGTGTAAATGACCGGAGATAGTATCATTGGTGATCACGTACTTGAACATCAATGACCAGTTACTGATTAAAGTAATAATCCTGACACACACGCAAGATGTTGAATTGATGTTAAAAGGATACTGTAACACTTTCAGCACCAATTCAATGTGGAAACTTGTCAAATGCTGACTAGAATGCTAAGTTGGAGCATATACTGTATTTGTTTAAACATTAGTCTGCATCACTACATAGAATTCACTCAACTGAATGTAATATGTAACTGTAATCATGTCTTAACACTTATTTGGTCATGTCACTGACCTGACCTGATGCAATGTCAGGTCACCCATTGTCAGGGTGGGGGATTATTGGGTCTTATGACCTAAAGATGTCTTGCATAAAGACGAAAGCTAAGATACTCCAGTGTTTTCCACTTACTGAATGTACTGTACTGTATAGTATACATAACTGTAATGACTTTTTACATTCTTACACTGCTTTAACACTATTCTTGGTTGATTTTGTTCTGGTACAGTAATGTACAGCACTTCACAACACAAATTGAATGCAAAAACAGCAGCTAGCGAGGGAACAATCTTCTACAATGGCAGCAGAATATGAACTTAAGCGATCCAAGTAGCTAGGCCCTCCATGTGCCTGGCACATGGGGATGTGTTGGAGCATGATGCAATCTCCTGGAATTCCCTGAAAATTTATTCCTTGGCCCAGAATGGAAAGATTTGGAGAGAATTTCTGGAAATTTTATCATAATTTAAGAGAAAATGCACCTGATTTTCAACCTATGAAAATTTTTCTCAAACCTGGTTTTGAGAGAAATCTGGAATTTTTTTTTAGCAAATTTCAATTCCGGCTATTGGAGTTCTGGCTAATGGAGATATTACTTTGTATTTCCATTAGTATTGTACAGTATTCTAAAATGAATACCCTGAAATGCTATATTCGAATGCATTCAAATACGACTAATTAACATAAATACAGTGAACCCTCACTTTACGCGGTTAATTAAACCCACGGCGGCCTGCGTAAAGTGAGAAAAGCGTAAATTGAACAACATAACATATGGGATTATTTGAAATAGAGACCGGGCCGACCCCCCAAACTCCACTTTTTCCCGACACAATACATACGTTTTACTAAAAATAACATCTTAACTTTATGATGGTATTCACCCACACATAATATAGAAAGGAACAGTCAATAAACTGAAGGTTAGGTTAGAAAAAAACAAGGTTGGGGTTAACACTTACTTTAGTAGAAGAGATGGGTCGGCGTACGGGAATGGAGGCTGGTTCCGAGGCAGAGGGCAGGCTACTGGCCCTCAGGTGAGTCACCATCACTGTCATCCACACTTGTCAGGGCCTCCCTGACAAATCCCTCAAAGTCATCATCACTGTCTCTACCTCTGTCACTATCACTGGCTTGGGCTGGCTGTGGTGAGTTGCGGGCGAAGAACTCTGTTATGCTTTGCTGACGGCTGGTGTTTATGTTGTCGTGATAAACCTTGATGTAGGGCTCCATAGTCTGCAACAGCTGGGTAGTGAAGATTTCATACCTGTTTGCGTCAGGGTCGTCGGAAAGGAGGAGCTTGACTTTCTCGATACACTCGATGGCACCCCTAACATTACTATGGGATAAGCGGCATTCTTCTTGGGATGACGCACCACCTGCCTCTTCACTGACGTCATCATCATCTACCATCTCATCGGTAGTCACATCAGGATCCCTTATCACCTCCAGGATGTCGTCGTCGGTGGTCTCGAAGAAGCCTGCAGCTGTAACACTCTGTGCAGCTTCTCTGGCAAGGTCCACTGGTACTGCAACAGTCTGAACCTCACCAGTCACAAATTGACTCTGCCTAACGGCCGGAATGCCTTGCAACACATGTCTCCATGCGTGACGAACAGTTGCTACAGACAGCTGATCCCATGCCTCCACCAAGAAGTCCACAGCTTTCTTGATGTTGAATTTTCTCCAGAATTGTTTTAAAAGCACTTGTTGCTCTGCCAACTGTTGATCCTCGTCGTCTTCGCTCTTGCTATTGGTGGTGGTGTCACTCAGGTTACGCAACTCTTCCCTGGTGTTGGTGTAGTCGTTCAGGAGCTTGAATTTTTTAGTAGAGAATGCAGCTTTTACATTACAAATTAACTCTTGGTCCATGGACTGTAATATAGACGTAGTGTTGGGAGGAAGGAAGACCACTTTTACGTTGGGGTGACGATCTAACAGTAGGGGCGAGTGTCCTGGTGCGTTGTCCAGCAGCAACAAAATCTTGAATGGCACATTCTGTTGCTCACAGAATTTCTTCACATCGGGAACGAAACAGTCATCAAACCAGGAGAGGGACAGCGTAGAGAACATCCACGCCTTACGTGCGGTCAGCCAGTGGACATTTAGCTTGGTCATGTCCATGCTCTTGTAGGTGTGCGGCTTGCGTGCTGTGTGAATCACTGATAACTTGAGCTTACAGGTACCGGAGGCATTGGTGGTAAACAGGACGGTGATGCGCTCCTTCTGCAACTTCTGGCCCCGAATCTTGCTGGCATTCTTCACAACGAAGGTCTTGGAAGGTAGCTTTTTCCAAAAAAGACCAGATTCGTCCATGTTAAACACCTGGTCGTCGGTGTACTGTCCTTCCTCCATAATCTCACTTAAAAACGGAGAAAATTCCCTAGCCGCAACACGGTCAGCACTAGCTTCTTCACCACCAATGTTGATATTGGTGATCTTGTTCCTCTTCTTAAACCTCTGTAACCACCCAGAGGAAGCATTAAAGGGTTTGGGCTCTGTAATTCCCATCTTTCGTGACACTGCAGCAGACAGTTCACGTGCGTACTCCTTAACTGAGCGCGTGTCCACCGCCATGTTCCTTCGAGCCTGACGCACCAAGTAGCTCACAAGTAATTTTTCCGTCTTGAGTTGCACCTAGTTGTGGAAATACTTGATCATAGAAGCACCTGTAGACTTTGTGATGTTCATGTGCTCCTTTATCTTGGCTGCATCCTTCTTAATTGTCCTGATCGTAGACTCGTTAACACCATGCTGGCGCGCGAGATCAACCTGTCTTGTTCCTTTCTCCAACTCTTGTATGATCTTATACTTAATTTCGTAGCTTAAGGAACGTCGTGTCTTCTTTGGCTTAGGGCGGCTGGGTCCAGGTAAGGAAAGGTTTCTCTCTGGGGGCGGTGGTCCGGCGGAAGCCATTTTACAGAACAATGGATGCACGATTACATGGCGTGGCCTGGAGGGATGAAACTGCCGCGGCTAGGTCAAGCGTTGTCTTTCCTCCCTCCCTCTCTCCCGAGGGTGGACACGTCATATTACTTTAAACCAATCACAGCTAGCAGCGGAGGGAGGTAAGGATGCATGGCCCAATTACAGTCCGATACGTCATATGACGTCACTGATAACGCAACAAAGACACACTGCGCAACCTACTCGCGCCGCTTACACAACATGGCGGATGGCAGGAGAGATGGCGGGAGGTTTGGATCCAAAAATGGCGCGGCTCGCCAGCCGCTCTCCGCGTAAAGGGGTACACGCACCTCGGAATGTGAGTATTCCAGTTTCGGCAGGGTACCGTGTAAACGTGGAATGTGAGACCGCGTAAAGCCAGGGTTGACTGTACTCCATACCTGGTCCCAACCCAGCATCTTTCTGTAAGGCTTTCTTCCATTTAGAAAACCCTCATCTACCAATGGTGGCTTATCATTTGAAATGCCTTTTGTAGCACAGAAATTCTACAGGAAAAAACAATATACAGTGAGTTCTGCTATAACGCGTGTTTTGATAACGCGAATTTCCTCTAACGCGATTTATGAATTAGGAACGATATTTGTATAACGCGAACGCTTGTTTGCTATAACGCGATTTTTGCTTACTATTTCTCCAATTTTGTGGTACAGTGGGGTATGCTATAACGAACGGATCCTACTACGAATATTCCTATAACGAACGGTTTTACCTATAAAATTGAGAATGCTATAAAGAACGAAACTCCTACAACGAACATTATTTAAATTTTTTTTTTTTTCTTTTTCTAATTTATTGTTTTTTTATTACAAATATTAATTATATTCTTTATTTCAGGGGTTTAGATGCATATTTACGCACTTTTTTACAATTTTTACAATTTTATATTATATTTTTCAGTGTTAAGTGGTTGTATTTGGGGCCTGGAACGGATTAATCCTATAACGAACGAATGCTATAATGAACAAGGTTCTAGAACCAATTGCATACCCCACTGTATTAACTGTGAATATAGTAAAGAAGAATATCAACAAGAAGCGTTCTGGTGATAGAATTCCCGGTGATGATCGTAAAAGAAAGGATATAACACTTGAAGAGAAGCTCGATTTTATCAACCTCAAAATCACCCTTCTCCCCCATCAAGTAAAGTGTTACATTTACTGTATGATTTCATTATTAGATATGAATGTAACATTTATTTAGACTGTGCTAGCCTTTGTGTTAGGCTAACTACTAAATTTTTTCGATTTCGAGTAATCTGCACCTAACCCTATTTTCTCCATAAGCCCTGTTATTTCTATTACGCGATTTTCTATAGCACGATATTTTACAAGAACACAATTATCGCGTTATAGCAGAACTACCTGTATGCTATTGGTACTTGCACTATACTCAACCCAAGGAAGATTTTGTACCATTCCTGTTTCATACTTAAGTAGTCTTGTGGATAGCATCTATGATAAGGTTGCTTTGGACCCTCGGATAAAGTTTGAGAATTCTTCTTCAGCATGATGTCTTTCGAGTTTCACTGTCAGACAGTTTGTCTGTATTTTGTGAGGAAGGGACTTGTAAACATAAGACATCGATGATGATCTTCAGAACTTACATGTTGTTCGGAGAGCATACATAAGCATAATTACTGTATGATGTGTGAGCCTGCCCAGCAAAAGCAAACTCATCCGAACTGGACCTGTCAACCAGCTACACTGGCCACCTGGGTTGTACAGACCTGGTACAGCTTCAGATGCTGTGCCAGGTCTGTACAACCCAGGTCTAGGTTCCCTGCAGAGAAGACATCTGTATACTTCAATAATAACTGTTTCAGTTGTATTACCTGAGCCTCATCCAAGCACTGGAAGCTCCTGGCAAACAAGTCCTGTAAACGGTTGGGCAGACCATTTTTCTGCTTGATCATGTTTCTCTTGCAGGTCCTGGGCTGCTACTTCTGGTTGACTTCTTGGCACAGTCCAACTGCCACTCCTTGCTGTATTTTCTTTGGTAGGAGAGTGAAATTGGCCACAGTTACAGGTACCTTCTCGGCAGATGGATCGACTAAAGTTTTTCCCACCATCACTCCATCTTCTACTCTACATGTTCCTCTTTGTATTGCCCTTCTCTTCCTCTCGTTTCTGCTTGTACCAGTCCTCCTGTTTGTGCCCAATCTTCTCACAATACCAGCAGGTTCCTTTAAATCTTTTTGTCTCTTGTACTTGATCTTTTCGTGCTTTAAATCCAGGAGCTAAACTCCGCCTTGAAGCTTGGTAAACTTGACCTCACATAAGATTTAAACTCCAGGACTCTAGCCAAAGCTTCCTGTTGAGTTGCTGGTTGGAACTGCTTCACCTGAATCTTGAGCTGCGTGCTGTCCAATGCATGCACAAATCGGTCCCTCAACAACACGGTTAACAGATCAGGTGATGCTCCAGGGTATGCCTTGTGAGCCACACTTTCCAGGTCTTGAACAAGCTGTTGCAGTGTTTCACCTCGATTATGGGTACAAGTGCAGAATCTGGGCCTGTAAACCTCATTTTGATGCTTGGTTCCATACCTTCATTCCAGTACCTTTACCAGTGACATGTAACTGCTTCGCTCTTTCGTCAACTGGCTGAGAACCTCCATAGCTGCGCCCTTAAGACTTGTGGCTAATTGCGCTGCACAATGCTTGTCGTCCCACCCGTTTTATTCAGCTATTAACTCAACTTGTACTTGGTATGCTTCCCATGAGACGTTGCCATCGAATTCCTGTGGTTTCTTCTTCTCTGGCTCTATTGGATAGTTCATCACTTCATTTGGCATAGATTGGGGTCTGAACTCAGGTGCTATGTAATTCAGTTCAACACTTCCTTTTTCCACATACTCATTGTATTTTCCATCCTTTTCAACACTATTCACTCTACTCTGAGCGAGCACAAACGATGTTTCACTCACACCATCACAATTATAGGGGTCACTAGAACTTGGCTGATGCCCTGGTCTTAGACAATTCTCCAGCACTTCCATCCTGCTACTGACTTTTTTAAGTTCACTGTTCACTACCTGTATTGTTAGCTTTTCAAGTACCTCTGTCATCTCACCATCCACTTTTTGTTTGTGCAGTTTTAATTTTTCACCCACTTCCACTTGCACCTCATGAAATGCATCATCCCATCTGTTAGACATCACTTACAGAGCCTCATCCTGTTAAAGAATTTTCTTGTCGATATCTTCCTGCAGCTGCTGTAGTTTTTGCTTCTGTTCTTCTCTCTGTTGCTGCAGTTGTTCCTGAATTTTCACTTGCAGCTGCACATTATCATGTTTCTGTTTTTCTCTTTGTCCTTGCAATTGCTCTTGCAACCTTGTTTGTTGCTTCTTCTATTCTTTTCACTGTGATCATAGCTGTTCTTGCAATCTGGTTTGTTGCTCCTTCTGTTCTTCTCGTTGTGATAGTAGGAGTTGCATCTGATCAGCCAAGGAAATCTCCCCTTGCCTGGCTTGGCTTCTGGTCTGGACACCTTCACCTTCCATCTTACCTAATATCTCACTGCTAGGCTATCCCACCCCTGACACCAGTGTTATGACCCTCTTTTCGCCGCTTACCTATCTTCCAGCCAGGTCTTACATACAGAAGCAGTAGATATATCACAAGTATCGTCGAATTACCACTGGCTCTCCCACCAATCTCCAGTAATTTCCTGACGATCAGTATTAATGTACCAACAAACAACTGGCCGGTAGATTTCCTCCACGTCACAGAAACACCCTTGTGCACTGTAGTCCCTTTAGTAATCACCAATTCTTCACAACACTGTTCACAGGGTATATATTTGCAACTAGGTTTCTCATTTCTAATATGTATACAGTCAGCACACTACCAGTGTACAATTCCTTAGTCTTTTCACTTTATATTCTTCACAACAATTCCACAATACTTGCACAACATTTGTCTCCGGTTATCACTACAAGGCCTATACTTCACACTCTGATCAGAAACGATCGACTGACTGACTAGGCCGCATGCTGCCACTTATATACTGTACCTCATCAGATGCCTCTAGAATATCCCAGTGTCACCCTGATATGCCTGTGAAGTTCTAAAACGTTCTACTCTGATCGAGGCTTACAATAAGATGTAAATCATAACTAAAATGCTGTAATTTATTCCAGAAAGTTTTTGCATAGGTAATACTGTACATCAATATTTACAAGAACATCTCCCTAAACTTGCCAAATTAACTGTTGCTTGGGATAGAAAATAATTAAAATGCCTAGTTTACAAACATTATAATATCAAATTATGCCTTGGCATAACAGTATAATTTGTCTCTAGCCACAATGAGTTTTGTGTGTGAAAAAATAAATATTTTGCAATCTGCACAGTGCACAAATATTACTCTGGCAGAAATCTCTACGTTCTTACAACCTCGTGAACTAATTGCATTGAGTTGAATGAGTTCAGGGCAATAGTGGGGGCGATTGCCACATCCCCTCCCCCTACATACGCCACTGGGTACAACCACATTATCTTTGCGCGCTGGGATTAATCAATGTGTAAATGCATCAGCTTCCTGAAGAGGTCAAAGCTGAATTTGAAGCTGGAAACTTAGTGAAGCAATCGAAGCAGAAGTTCAACCAAGTAGACCCAGATCAAAGTCAGAAAGGCTCAATGTAACAGGAAAGAAAGGTGGTGGCTTTGTGTGCTTCACAAAAACACCATCAGCTTTGAGTAAATGGGCCTCTCCCACAATATGCAGTCCCTTATGGCCAGTGAAACAAGATAGTGTTTGGCTCAGCTCCTGACTAGGTCATCATTCACAATAAATGCAAGAGAGGAAGGAGAAGACAAAACAAGAAAGAGGAAAACAACCTGTTGAACACTGAAGAACTTTAAACTGTTCTTCAGAGACCTGCAAAACATTGCAGAAAAAGACACATTTGCTGAAAAGAAGGTGAAGTTTTGTGATACTCTGCCAAAAACAAGCCCTTGACATTTGCTAGCCTGTGGGCCTGTGGCATATTCTGAATGAATGCAAGGTATGCATTGCATGCCTAATAGAAAGCAAAATATATTTTTAATTAGTATCTTCAATAATACAGATTTAATTTTAGAGTCTTCACAGTTTTCACTCAGGAAAGTCGAGGAGACTTAGCGTCCCTCATTGCCTGCAGAAGGATAAGCTGCATGCCATCAATGGACATATAGACATAACCATCCTATCAATAACATGCTAAAATGAACTATTTATTAAGGTTTCTGTAAATACTGTATAATGGGTACAAATGCATGCAATTGTATGTAAAGGAGGCTGAAAGTCAGATCAGCAACCTGGGACTTGGTCACAATTTTTGTGGTGCCATGTGGCAGCAGGGTCTACCATTAGACAATACAGTAGTACCTTCCTGTTTGGTAGTTGCAACCATGGTACGCCACTGCTGTTGGCAAGTGTGCACTGGCTCTTGAATGTACAGTAGAACTTGCTCCAGTGGTGGTCAAGTCTGGTCTTGAAAGAGCTTACTCGGTGCCATTAAAACAGTCTCTGGTAGATTGTTCCAAGAAGTTTTTTTTTTTTACGGGGATTAGCCCACCTGGGCACATGTCACTTACCCACTACAGTACAGTAATTCATAGTAAATAAAATTTATAATAAAAATAAAAATAAATTATAATGATAACACTAGTAATAATAACAACACACTAATAATAATAATTAAGAATCACACTATAAAGAAATACAAAAATTAAATAAAAATCAATAGTGAGAATTCCTATACTGTATGTATGTTGTGTTGTCAAGTAAGAGAAACAATTGAGACCCTGCCATCACTCCGAAAAAATTTGCCCTCACACTTTTCTGGACTTGTGGCTTAATTTGAGCCTTGAGCTGTGACCTCTAGTGGGGAAGGCTTCCGCCAGCTCCAGAGGAATACTTTTGTCCTCTTCACCACTGATCGGCTCGTTAGCCACTTGGGTGATCGGTCACGTCTCTGTTACGCACTGTTGGCAAGTACTGGGCATGCACCGGCTCCTGAATGTACTTTAACCTGCTCCAGTGTTGGTCAAGGCTGGTCTTGTTTGAGCTCACACTTGGTGCTGTCACTTTCTGGCACATTGTTCCAAGAGTTCACAACTCTCACTCCGAAAAAGTTAGTGCCCCTTGAGATGTTTATACACCTCAATTAGGTCGCCTCTTGCCCATCTGCAGTATAAGCTAGGCAAGTTCAGGTGCTCTAATCTCTCAGGGTAGTTGAGGTGCCAAAGTGCAGGCACCAGTCTGATAGCCATCCTTTGAACATTTTCAACCAACTGACAGTCCCTAGCATATCTTGGGGACCAAACAGGGTGACAGTAGTCCAGATGGGGAAACCCTTAACTCTTTAAGATCGTAACGAGGGATGGAACGTCTAGATATCTGAACGAACTTCGTATAAATAAAACCTCATAAGTTATTTTCCTGATTTACCTTCTTCTCGCAATGGCCCAAGAACTTTAGTTCATTGTCAACATACACACCTAGGTCCTTCTTACATTCAATCTCAAATAGTGCAGTTTCTTCAACCCGTTAGGACATATGATTCGCCTCCTTACCGTTGGTGCGCCCCAGGTGCATCCTCTTACACTTCGTGACACTGAATCTCAGCAGCCATTTCTTCGACCATTCTTGGACCTCACAGCGATCCTTTTGCAGCTCTTCACAGTCCGCTTGGTTCTTGATTTCTCGAAATAACTTGCCAAAATCCGCAAACATTTGTTTGGAGGAGTGTACAATGTCAGACACGTCATTTATGAAACAAACAAACAACAGCGGGCCCAATACATTGCCCTGTGGTACCCCACTTGTGACAGGTACAGATGATGATTTTGTGCCATTAATCACCACACACTGCTTGCAGTCATATAGAAAGTCTTCAATCCACGCTAGTACTTTTTCCCGAATTCCGTACCCTTCTTGTCTGGTTTTCAGCTTTTTTTGGGGTAGACTGTCAAAAGCCTTGACAAAATCTAGGTATATTTTGTCGATTTTACCACCCCGTTCCATAATATGGGTCCAAATATCCAATATTTTGAGGAATTGTATTAAGTACGAGCACCCCGGCATAAAACCGTGTTGGCAGTCCTTAACAAGGTTGTTTCATAGTAGATGTTCCATCATGGCATCTCTTATAATGCTCTCTAACACCTTACACACTATGCTGGTTAGACTCACTGGTCTATAGGTGTTCGTGGAGTGACGATCGCCCTTCATAAAGATAGGACTCGCATAAGCCATTTTCCGATCACTGGGGACCTTTTGTTCATGCAGGCATTTACAGAGCAGGACTCTTCAGGGGCTCGGCAAGCTCGTTACACAACTCTCTTAGCACTCTGGGATGCACCATGTCAGGGCCGGGACTCTTATGGACGTTTAACTTTGACAGTTTATTTCTTATAACCTCTTCTGTGAACACAATGTGGGTCAGTGCTGTGTCGAACCGTCTGTCCTCAAACGCAGGAAGATTAATCGCATCCTCTCTTGTGAACACCGAAGAAAAGAAGCTGTTCAACGCCTCAGCTTTATCCTGATCAGAATATGCGTAACTACCATCTTCAAGCCTCAGGTCTGATACTCCAACTTGCGTTTTTAATTTTTACTTTGCATATTGGTAAAACGCCTTTGGTTTGATTTGACCTCGCTTGCAACCAGCCTCTGGAACTCCTTTTTAGCCCTTCTACACTCTGCCTTTGCTTGGTTTCTGGCTCTTCCATACATTCTCCTGTCCTGCTCATCGTTTGACCTAACCCACGTCTTGAATTTCTGGATTTTCTTCTGAAATTTGTCGACCGCCGCATGCTTCATGTGTAGGGATCCCCTCGCATTCCTAGAGGCACTGGGTTTGGTCTTGGGTATATATTTATCGATCAAGTGGGTCACTTTACTAGTTATGATATTCAGCATAGTGTCTGAGTTCTTGTGCCTTAGTGAGTCAGGCCAGTTGATACCCCTTATTTCTTCCCTCATCCTGTCGTAATTTCCCCTATAATATTTCCACTTTGGTCTGGCTTTATCATGAACTAGGTAACAGTTAAAACTGAATGACTGGTGCCAACTGGGGCTAGATGTTCCAGTTCGGCCACCATACCCTCCTCATTTGTTATAATGAGGTCTAGTGGCTTGGGTGTTTGCTCCCCTCTGTAATGTGTCGGGTCTTCAACATGTTGGAACAGAAAATTATCTCAGAATTTCAACAAAAAGAGTTTCTCCAGTCGATGTTGCCATAGTTAAAGTCCCTCATGATAAGGAGGTGGCTAGGATTGAGCATCGCTGCATTGTATATTATGGCTTTTCAGCTCCTTTGATTTAGTGGGCTACAGTTTGGGGATCTGTAGATACACCCGATAATAAGTAAGTCCCCTCCCTTTAATTTAATTTTACACCACTTGGACTCTTCAAAAATATCCTCTCCCTGTACCCTCGCCTGGTTGGCTCTAAGGTCTTGCCTAGCATAGATAACCACACCCCTCTTGCAAGTTTCTTGAGAAAGGTTTGTAAATTAGTCATATCCAGCAATACTGAACTCAAATTCCTCTGGGTCGATTCTCCTGTTCTTGTACAACAGTTATACAACTACAATTTCTGGTTGGTGTACCTTCAGTAGTGTTTCAAACTCCTCTCTCTTATCAAGGAACGTGTCAGTATTAGTGTAGATGACATTCAAGCCAGAATTTGTTCTCGGTAACGTCTCTGCTCTTAGTAGTAACTCCAGCCAGAAGCTGCAGTATTTTGCAGGGTGTGGTTAAAAATTTCATTGTTTACACGGAGCTCGCCTGCTCCTGTCTGGTAGGCGGAGCTGGTGCCACCTCTCGGGTGGGGGGTAGAGCAGGTGGAGGGTGCGCTGCTGCCCCCTGGCTCTGTGTCGGCACACTTGCTTCCACTCCCCTCCTGAATATAACCCATGTACACACATCCCCGTTCCGCCTTGACTCCTCCCTCTTCTGCTTCAAGCCCTGCAGGAGCCTCTTGTGCTGTTCCCTCTGTATTACCATGCGATCTGGGTGATTGAATACATTCCAAAATGCCTCGCTCCTTGCTAAGTTTTTTGCCTGCCAAATAACCTCTCATTTCTTCTCCTCACTCAAAGCTTGTCCCCCTGCTTTTGTCCCAGCCTCCTCACATCCTGAGGGGTTGATGGTATCTTCAGAACCTCTGTACAAATACAGTATTCTTAAACTGCATCTTATTGTGTGTTATCCTACTATCAGTTCCCTCCGCCTGGCTCTCAGGGGCTCCAAAAACTATTAAGTTGTTCCTGTAGAAACGTTCCCGTTGTACCTCCTCTTCCCTATCAATATGTCCGCTAATTGCCATTTCTTCGACACACTTCTTCAGAGTCCCTTGTTGTTGTAGAATCTGTTCTGATCCTGCATTACTCTCCGCCACCTCCTGTGACCCTGTTAAAGCCTGAGCATAATTCCTGTTTGCTACTGTTATATATGTGTATGTTTATATGCTGCCTTTATTGACTATATATACATTATATAATATGTTACTTCTTACCAAAGTTAGAATGTGTTTAGGCCTGTGTAATCACGAATGTGTTAGGCACGTTATACGACAGCAACAACAATAAACCACCTGAGTAAGGAGTCAGCATGTGGCTTCTCCTTCTCCCATTAAATCATGTAAAATACTACACTGGCGAAGAGGATGGGATTCACAAAGTGTTGGTGAAGTCTTTGAAGAGAGGATAGTGACCCCTGAAGGGAAGGCTACTCTGAACCTGGCTGGCGTCAGTGGATACATCGGACGAGTGGGGGAGTATGATGCAGAAAATGAGAACTTCACATCATATTGTGAGAGAATGGACTTCTTCTATCTGGCAAATGAGTTAATGGATGACGGTGGTGATGCTCAGAAGAAGAAGGCCCTAGAAGAGAAAAGGAAAGCAAGCTTTTTGACAGAGGTAGGAGCTAATGTTTACTCTATTCTGGTCAATCTGCTTGCTCCAGACAAACCAAAAGACTCCTCACTGATTCAGATTACCAAGATTCTGAAGCAACATTTTGATCCTGCTCCACTTGAGATCGCTGAAAGTTACAAATTTGGCACAAGACATAGAGGGAAAGATGAATCAGTAAGTGATTATATAGTAGCTTTGAAGAAGTTATCCATTCACTGTAACTTTGGACAGTTCTTGAACCTAGCTCTAAGAGACAGGTTTGTGATAGGTCTGAATTATGAAAAAATACAAAATAAGTTAATGAACATCACTAACTTAACTTTTGAAAATGCATGTCAGATAGCTACAATCATGGAATTAGCAGAGAAAAACACCAGCGAATTTGTTCCCAATAACGGTAGTGAAACAGTTGGCAGTAGTGGCTCAGTGTGTAAAGTAACTAGATAAAAGGAAGAATTATGCCACAAAAGGAACACATGCTGATTTAAAATGTAAGAGATGCCCAGGGAAACATGAAAGCTTTCAGTGTAAGTTAAAAAATTCAAGATGTACAATTGTCAGCGTATTGGACATATTGCTCCTGCCTGTGAGATAGAAATTACAGCCCCTGCCAGAAGTGATAAAGGTAGAGTATATGTCGTTGAAAGTGATGAGAAGGAAATGAAAACAGTATTCATGAGTGTTTGTAATTTTTAACCTGATAATGATGAGAGTGCCCATGCATTTACTATTTACACCAGTCATGAAGAGAAAGTTAAACAGAGGTATAATGTGGACTTGTGCATTAATGACACACCCGTAACCATGGAAGTGGATACTGCAGCTGATTTCTCCATAATGAGTAGAGATATGTATGAGAAGCTATGTGCATATGTGCCTTTAGAAGACTCGGGTGTCAAGTTGAGAACCTATACTGGAGAGATTTTGAACACAGAAGGTAAATTAGAGTGTAAGGTAAAGTACAAAAATCAGAATTTGAAGTTGCCATTAATTATAGCTAGTTATGTAAATAGACCAACTTTGTTAGGTAAGAACTGGTTGTGTGAACTTGAGATGGACTGGAAGGAGATATTTAGTGTTAGAATGTGTAAAAGTGTTCCAGGTCTTGAGAAATTGCTTGAAAAATACTAGATTTTATTTGTTAAGGGACAGGATGGTATAAAGGGTTATGAAGCTCATATCACCATTGACAAAGATGTTACACCCATATATGCTAAGTCCAGACCTGTTCCTTATACGTTGAAAGGTGAGGTTGAGAAGGAATCAGACAGACTTGTGAATGAGGGAATTATTGTGAAAACTGCCAAGAGCAATTGGGTTGCTCCTATAGTAATTTTACCTAAAGCTGATAAATCTGTTAGACTATGTGGTGATTATAAAGTTACCATTAATCAAGCTGTTGAGGACGAGCAATATCCCTTACCCACGTCTCAAGATTTGCTTGCTACACTAACAGGTGGAACCATTTTTACTAAGTTAAGACTTGTCCAAAGCATATACTCAGGAAAGCAGGTGAATGACAATTGGAAGGTTGTAAAGAGAGGGACGACCAAACTGGTGGTGAGAAAAGACACCAAGGAAACGACAACAACAGCTAAGTGTACCAACTCTTTCAGTCCTTTGATAGACGAATTGGACATTAGTATAGTCATGGACAAGGCTGACAAGGAAGGTAAGAAAATCTTGATTGTTGGCGACTCGCAGGTACGGTACATGGACAGAGCTTTTTGTGGTAAAGATAAAAATAGAATGAGGGTGTGTTTGCCAGGAGCTGGGATAGGGGATATAGTTGACAGGATGAACAATATCTTGTCTGGTAATGGGAACAAACTCATTATCTGCCTCAGTGCAGGAGGCAAAGATATTGGCCAGTGTAGGTGTGAGGAGCTTCTTGATAAGTTCAAGACAGCTATAGAACGTGTTAGGTCTAGGGGAGGGATCCGTATCATATGTGGTGTCCTGCCTAGAAGGAGAGTTGGCAATGAATGGTTGTCAAGGGCAGTTGGTGTCAACGGCCGTCTTGACAGATATTGCAAGTCAATATCAGTCCCAGTCATTGATAACTGGGACAACTTCTACGGCAGAAGGGACCTTTATGCTAGGGATGGGGTGCATCTGTCTAGGGATGGAGTGGCTACCTTGGCTGGGACTCTTGAAAGGGCAGTCCAAAAGATGTCGAAATCTTTAAACTGCTAGGGGAACATGTGAGCACTGGGGTGGAGGAAACTGCAGTGGGAGCGGGTAAACAAAGTGAAATGTTACAGGGAAATAGTGTTAGGAATGACGACAAAACTAAATTAGACCGAGTTAAAACCTAAACGCGGCAAAGGGAGGACTCAGAACACGACTAACTTAAATGTCTACTATGCGAGCAGTAGAAGTATTAGAAACAAAATGGATGATATTAGGGCCTTGGTATGTACCGAAAAAATCGATATAATAGCATTCACTGAAACATGGATCAACCTAGACTCACGTGAGTTACCTGTCAAATACCAAATTGCAGGTTACAAATTATTCCATACCAATAGGCAGATTAGGAAAGGAGGTGGAGTAGCAATCTATGTCAGGGATAATCTGAAGTGTGAAATAAATAAGGAAATAAAAACTGAGCGGAATACAGAAACAATTTGGATACAACTAATCGATGGTAGGGAAAAATTAATCACAGGAGTAATATATAGACCTCCCAATCTTGATAGAGTAAATGAGCGACATATCTGGGATGAAATGCGCAGGGCTTCCATACACAACAAAGTCTGTACAGTAGGCGACTTTAACTTTGGCCAAATAGATTAGATTGACCTTGCAGGTAACTCAGAATTAGAGGATTTTCTTGAAACAATCCAGGACTGTTTCCGAAGTCAACATATAACCGAACCCACCCGGGGTAATAATATACTCGACTTAGTTCTGTCGAACAGAGAAAATCTCATTAGTCATGTTGAGGTAGGGAACGAACTTGCAAACAGCGATCACAAAGAAATTAGATTCCAGTTAGATTGTCAGGACAGCCGTAAGGAAAATTCCACAAAAGTCCCAGATTTCAGAAGGGCAAACTTTGATAGTTTGAAGAGGCAGTTGAGAGAAGGGGTATCACACTTGGGGGTGAACTACTTGGACCTGATGATTGAAACCAACCTGATAACGAGATCTAAGGTTGCCGAGTTCCACGACAAATTAAATAATGAGTTACTTAATGCACAAAGGCAGAACATACCATTCAAAAAACTCAGATCAAACAACAATGACCCTAAATGGATAAATAATTATTCAAAGAACATTATTGGTCAAAGGAAGGCTATAGGTAGGAGGATAAATCGTGGCGACATTTACCTCCGGGATTATTATAAGGTATTGGCCGGTCGGGATAAGACCTAGATAAGGAAAGCAAAGAGGAATAATGAGCTGAGGATAGCAAGGGAGGCGAAGACAAACCCCAAGGGATTCTACCAAATGTATCAAACTAAAACACGAGAAAAGATTGGGCCAATACAGTCAGATACCGGCGAGCTAACTGATAACGACGGAGAAATGAGCAATTATCTGAATAAATATTTTTCAACAGTTTTCACCACCGAAAATTTAAACATGATACCCGAGGCACCGACTCTTTTCAGAGATAGTGAAGAAAACAAATTAACCGAGATAGTAGTGACTAGTAACGATGTTTGTAAGCAAATAGACAAACTAAAGCCAAATAAGTCGCCTGGTCCCGATGAGATATTTGCCAGAGTATTTAAGGAATGTAAGGAAGAGCTTAGTATGCCCTAAGCAAAGTTGTTTAACATGTCCTTAAAAACAGGTGTAGTACCAGAATCCTGGAGGATAGCGAATGTTATACCGATTTTCAAGAAGGGGGATAGATCACTATCCTCTAACTACCGGCCAATCAGTCTAACATCAATTGTAGGCAAATTACTGGAATCAATCCTTTCAAACTCTATTCGAAACCACCTGGAGAAGCACAAAATGATCAATGATTCCCAGCATGGCTTCACAAGCGGGCGTTCATGTCTAACTAATCTATTAACATTCTTTTCATCAGTTTTCGAATCGGTGGACGAGGGGCACAATTATGATGTGGTATATCTCGACTTTAGCAAAGCCTTCGACAGAGTCCCCCACGAAAGACTAATAAGAAAGGTAGAAAGAAGCACATGGCATTAAAGGTAATATTCTAAAATGGATTAGGGCGTGGTTACAGGACAGGAAACAGCGAGTGAGCATTAACGGCACTAAATCCCATTGGAGCAAAGTCACTACTGGAGTTCCCAAGGCTCAGTACTTGGACCATTATTATTTATTATATACATAAACGACATAGATATCGGCATAGACAGCAACATAAGTAAATTTGCTGATAACGCTAAAATAGGACGTGTAATTAAATCTGACGAGGAATCCGCAAAACTACAGGAAGATCTAAACAAATTTTTCGAATGGTCTGAAAAATGGCAGATGAAATTCAATGTGGACAAATGTAAAGTACAGTACTCAGTATAGGAGACGTAAACAGGGAAACCAGTTACCAGATGAACAACGATGCCATTGAAAAATCCGACTGCGAGAGAGATTTCGGAGTAATGATAAGTAGGAATCTTACGCCAAGTAAACAATGTGGTTTTGATCTTAACAAGGCTAATAAAGTACTTGGTTCATACAAAGGAGTGTTAGTTACAAGAATAGCGAGGTCATCTTAAGATTATATCTTGTGCTTGTGAGACCTCACCCGGATTACGCAGTGCAGTTCTGGTCACCGTATTACAGAATGGATATAGAATCCTTGGAAGGAATCCAGAGGAGAATGACAAGACTAATCCCGGGCATTAGGAACCTTGAGTACAGAGACAGGTTAAAGTGTCTTAATTTGCACTCCCTCGAGAGACGTAGAGCGAGGGGCGACATGATAGAGGTGTATAAATGGAAGTCAGGGCTAAACAAAGGGGACATTACAAAGGTACTCAAACTATCCAACCAGGAGCGAACTCGTGACAATGGTTTTAAATTGGACAAATTTAGATTTAGGCGCGAAATTGGTAAACACTGGTTTTGAAACAGGGTAGTAGATAAATGAAATAAGTTACCAAATATCATCATTAACTCGAATACGCTGGATAGCTTCAAACATAGGTTGGATGCTTATATGAGCAATAGGGGTTGGGTGTAAATGGGACTGGCCAGTACGGGCCAATAGGCCCGCTGCAGTTTCCTCCATTCTTATGTTCTTATGCAGTCGCGGCAATACCAGCAACAGCCTTCATGCATTACAGCCCTGACATGGTGCATCCTAGAGTGCTAAGAGAGTTGTGCAACGAGCTTGCCGAGCCCCTGAAGATCCTGTTTTGTAAATGCCTGGATGAACAAATGCTCCCCAGCGAATGGAAAGCAGCTTATGTGAGTCCCATCTTCAAGAACGGGGATCGTCACTCCACGAACAACTATAGACCGGTGAGCCTGCCCAGCATAATAGGTAAAGTACTTGAGAGTATTATCAGAGATGCCGCAATGGAACATCTAATACGAAACAACCATGTAAAGGATTGCCAACACGGTTTTATGCCGGGGCGCTCCTGCTTAACACAATTGCTCAAGGTATTGCATATTTGGACCAATATTCTGGAACGGGGTGGTAGTGTCGACAATATTTACCTGGATTTTGCCAAGGCTTTCGACAGTGTACCCCATGAAAGGCTGAAAATCAAAAGGGAAGGGTACGGAATTCGGGGAAATGTCCTAGCGTGGATAGATGACTTTCTACATGACCGCAAGCAGTGTGTGCTGATTAATGGCATGAAATCGTCATCCGTACCTGTCACAAGTGGGGTACCACAGGGCAGTGTATTGGGCCCAGTGTTGTTTGTTTGTTTCATAAATGACATGCCTGACGTTGTACACTCCATACAAATGTTTGCCGATGACGCCAAGTTATTTCTGGGAATCAAGAACCAAGCGGACTGTGAAGAGCTGCAGAAGGACCTCTGTGGGCTCCAGGAATGGTAGAAGAAATGGCTGTTGAGATTCAATGTCACGAAGTGTAAGAGGATGCACCTGGGGCGTACCAACGGTAAGGAGGTGTATCATATGTCCCAACGGGATGAAGAAACTGCACTAGTTGAGACTGAATGTGAGAAGGACCTAGGTGTGTATGTTGACAATGAGGTGAAGTTCTCGGGCCATTGCGAGAAGAAGGTAAATCAGGCAATTAAATTATTGGGTCTTATAAAAAGGTCGTTCAGATATCTAGACGGTCCGTTCCTCCTAACAATCTTCAAGAGTGAAGTGCTTCCCATCTGGAGTACTGTCACCCCGTCTGGTCCCCGAGATATGCTAGGGACTGTCAGTTGGTTGAAAATGTTTAAAGGAGGGCCACCAGACTGGTGCCTGCACTTCGGCACCTCAGCTACCCTGAGAGATTGGAGCACCTGAACTTGCCTAGCTTATACTACAGACGGGCAAGGGGTGACCTAGTTGAAGTGTATAAGCATCTCAGGGGGCACTACTCAGACGAGCGTCCTTACTTGGATCTGGCGGACGCTCGCCCCACAAGGGGTCACAGCTCAAGATTGAAGAAGCCGCAAGTCCAGAAAAATGTGAGGGCAAACTCTTTCGGAGTGAGGGTTGTAAACTCTTGGAACAATTTACCAAAAAGTGTTGTGACGGCACCGAGTGTGAGCTCTTTCAAGACAAGCCTTGACCAACACTGGACCGGGTTCAGGTACATTCAGGAGCCGGTGCATGCCCAGTACTTGCCAACAGTGCGTGACAGAGACGTGACCGATCGCCCAAGTGGCTAACGAGCCGATCAGTGGTGAAGAAGATAAAAGTAAAAGTGAAAGTATCGTCCTAAACTCTGTATTGGTCAGGTCTGTACCATCTACTGTATATCCGTTGTCACCCTGCAGTAATTACATGTCAACAGATTTCCTGGTGCCACTTCAACCCCAGGTTTCACACCCCTCATGGTTGTTGCTGTTGAGGAGGGGGGGGTGCAGACTGTGTACAGATCTACACCTATTTAAAAAGAAAGAAAGGAACAGTACTTAGCTGCCCTCTGCTGGTTTCAACCTCCCTTCATTCGTCCAGTGTTGCCCTCCAAGACAGTTTGAGTTATCTTCTGATTTCCTTTTTTTCCAGTTCTCCTCGATGAGTTGTCGGTATCTATGTGCTATCTCTATGTACACTGCATTTTGCTATGAATAACCGATTATATATGCCCACTCGGTCCCTTAGAAACACACACACACACACACACACACAAAAAAAAACTTTCTTTGGGGCGGTAATAGAATGCCTTTCAGGATAGCCAAGCTTTTTTATTTTTTTATTTTAACTATTATTTCCTTTTACTTTATTTTCCAGTTCTCATCAACGAATATATCTCTTTGCGCTATCACTGTGTACACTGTATCTCCCTATGAATGTTGGATTGTAGACCCAGTTTCAGTCCTTGAGAGAGCACACAAACAAAATAAAAATAAGAGTGTGGCACCAATAATACGACTTGGTTTTTGCTGGCAGTGGTGCCTTACCAGCTTGTTTGCCAATTTGTATTCGCTTTAAGTTATTTATAACCTCTTTTGTGGTCACTGATGACACAATGAACTGATTTAACTAAAGGCATAGTACTACACTCCCTGGTTGGCCTTTGGGTGGTCAATCACAGCCATGACCACAACTCGGTAAAATTAAATAAATAAAAGTTTTGTCACATGACAATAATTTTGTGGTTATAGGCCTGAGGGGTATGGGTTGTTTGGTTCACACTCAGGATGGGATGGAGAAAGGAAATTCACAAAGTGCTCTCTGTATACATGTTGTATTGGATGTACAATGCAGCTTGGTGCTGGGAAGGCAGCATGGTTACAAGCGTGATGTAGAGAGAGCTGGTTGGTGAGGGTGCTCAGAGGAGGACAGCTTGTGGGTCGCCATGCTCGCCGGCGGAGGCGAGGACTGCCAGGCAGGCGGAGGAGGAGGAGGTGTTGCTGGCTGGTTGGTGGAGGTAGAAAGAGATCGGTCACCACGAGGTCAAGTCTTAAATAGCGAGGGTAGGCGTGGCTTAGTAGTTGACCTCCGTGATGTATGGCGGCGCTGGTTGACCCAGACCACGAGGCATACACTGGGGAATTCGTGGGGTCGGCTACCCAGCGACAAACAGCGTTTGTAGGGAAGAAATCCACTACAATACTCCCTCCTTCCCTCCAGGCGGTGTAGGAGACTTGTTGTCTGCAGGGTTGCATGGCACATGTGAGGCAGAACGGGCAGTGCATGCCTCATGTGGGACATAACGGCAGGGCGTGGATGAGCCGGCCGCTAGAAGAGACAACTGTCTAGATACACAATATCTGTGGGAGAAGAGAGGGAGAAAGAGGGTGTGTGGAGGCGATGAATGTTGTGCTTCCTTCAAGGCAGGTACAGAGTCGTCAGATGCGCCTGCTGGGGTGTGTGGGCCTGGGTCAGGAGCAGGGGCTGCGTCAGCAGAAGCAGATGAGGGCTCGTGACAGCAGATGGGTCCACGACAGCAACAGGGTGCAGGAGAGTAGCAGGGAGTACCTGAGGGAGAAAAGAGGGGTGTGTGGGTCCGCACTCAGGCGCATGGGCCGCGTCGGGAGCAGGGGCTGCATCAGGAGAAGCGGCAGGGGGTACTGCTGGGCCGGGGGCGGCGTCTGAGGCAGGACGGGTGTGTTGGGATCGGTAGGACGTTGTGCTTGGGGCAGGAATAGGAGCGGCAGTCTGCTTAGAGTAGCAGAGCTGCTCTAGGGTGTCTAACCTACTGTTTAGAGACAGTACCTGTAGAGCCGATGAGAGCTGCTTCTCGGTGGATAAGCCAGTCTTCCATGTTGCATGAAGACTGGGTGCGTGATCTGTTTCTCCTCCATCCTGTGTGAGTGTGAATCTCCGGGGGTCACCATTTGTGGGGTATGGGTTGTTTGGTTCACACTCAGGATGGGATGGAGAAAGGAAATTCACAAATTGCTCTCTGTATACATGTTGTATTGGATGTACAATGCAGCTTGGTGCTGGGAAGGCAGCATGGTTACAAGCGTGATGTAGAGAGAGCTGGTTGGTGAGGGTGTTCAGAGGAGGACAGCTTGTGGGTCGCCATGCTCGCCGGCGGGAGCGAGGACTTCCAGGCAGGCGGAGGAGGAGGAGGTGTTGCTGGCTGGTTGGTGGAGGTAGAAAGAGATCGGTCACCACGAGGTCAGGTCTTAAATAGCGAGGGTAGGCGTGGCTTAGTAGTTGACCTCCGTGATGTATGGCGGCGCTGGTTGACCCAGACCACGAGGCATACACTGGGGAATTCGCGGGGTCGGCTACCCAGCGACAAACAGCGTTTGTAGGGGAGAAATCCACTACAATACTCCCTCCTTCCCTCCAGGCGGTGTAGGAGACTTGTTGCCTGCAGGGTTGCATGGCACATGTGAGGCAGAACGGGCAGTGCATGCCTCATGTGGGACATAACGGCAGGGCGTGGATGAGCCGGCCGCTAGAAGAGACAACTGTCTAGATTCACAATATCTGTGGGAGAAGAGAGGGAGAAAGAGGGTGTGTGGAGGCGATGAATGTTGTGCTTCCCTCAAGGCAGGTACAGAGTCGTCAGATGCGCCTGCTGGGGTGTGTGGGCCTGGGTCAGGAGCAGGGGCTGCGTCAGCAGAAGCGGATGAGGGCTCGTGACAGCAGCTTGGTCCACGACAGCAACAGGGTGCAGGACAGTAGCAGGGAGTACCTGAGGGAGAAAAGAGGGGTGTGTGGGTCCGCACTCAGGCGCATGGGCCGCGTCGGGAGCAGGGGCTGCATCAGGAGAAGCGGCAGGGGGTACTGCTGGGCCGGGGGCGGCGTCTGAGGCAGGACGGGTGTGTTGGGATCGGTAGGGTGTTGTGCTTGGGGCAGGAATAGGAGCGGCTGTCTGCTTGGAGTAGCAGAGCTGCTCTAGGGTGTCTTACCTGCTGTTTAGAGACAGTACCTGTAGAGCCGATGAGAGCTGCTTCTGGGTGGATAAGCCAGTCTTCCATGTTGCATGAAGACTGGGTGCGTGATCTGTTTCTCCTCCATCCTGTGTGAGTGTGAACCTCCGGGGGTCACCATTTGTGGGGTATGGGTTGTTTGGTTCACACTCAGGATGGGATGGAGAAAGGAAATTCACAAAGTGCTCTCTGTATACATGTTGTATTGGATGTACAATGCAGCTTGGTGCTGGGAAGGCAGTATGGTTACAAGCGTGATGTAGAGAGAGCTGGTTGGTGAGGGTGCTCAGAGGAGGACAGCTTGTGGGTCGCCATGCTCGCCGGCGGGAGGGAGGACCGCCAGGCAGGCGGAGGAGGAGGAGGTGTTGCTGGCTGGTTGGTGGAGGTAGAAAGAGAGCGGTCACCACGAGGTCAGGTCTTAAATAGCGGGGGTAGGCGTGGCTTAGTAGTTGACCTCCGTGATGTATGGCGGCGCTGGTTGACCCAGACCACGAGGCATACACTGGGGAATTCGTGGGGTCGGCTACCCAGCGACAAACAGCGTTTGTCAGGGAGAAATCCACTACAGGCCTCTTGACCTGGTGAATGGAAATAAAGTTACAGGAAAAAAGTCACATGACTTGTACACATTGGCAACACAATATACATATGATGGCATTGCACGTAGGTTAGGTTAAGTTACGTTAGGTTAGGATTTTTCCGTGCCTTTTTTTCTGTGAATTTTTTTCTTGTGACTTTTTCCTGGATTCCTTGACCTGGGTTGTACCTTCAAATCGGTGGAGATTGAGTTTTCAAATGTACAATCGCGTCTAGCATAAAAAAATCCTACTTCGATTTACACTTTCATATCACGAAGATGATCATGATGATCTTATGCAATCACTAATCACTGTCCAATTTCTGCCGCTCAACAGCGAAGGCCCGAGTGCCAAACACGCTTTGTTACAGAGACGCAACACGACCTGGGCAGCAACTGACTTCGATGGTTAGAGGAATGGACACTTGACTGAATAGTGTGTTCTCTGAGATTTATATATACTTCAATTAGGTCACCCCTTGCCCATCTATAGTATAGGCTAGGCAGTAACAGGCGTTCTAATCTCCCCGAGGTGCTGTAGTGCAGGCACCAGTCTGGTGGCCCTCCGGTGGACATTTTAATCAACTTACAGTCTTCTGTCTTCCCTGTAAGGTTTTGCGTGATGTATCGAGATTCGGTCATCCAATATAAATGGTGTGTGTATCAAATACAGTAACAGTGTTTACTACACGACTAAAAAATGAGACGGGATCACCAAATGGTGGCATTCATCGTTTTTTTTTTTTTGTCTGCCGTTGATCACTATTATCCATCTTATGGTGTTCAATTGTTTTATTGTTCATTTCTATTAATAACCTCATTCTTTTGTAGATGATTATACTTATACCGTCACAACACTTTCTGGCAGATTGTTCAAAGAGTTCACACTCTCACTCCGAAAATGTTTGCCCTCTGGACCTGCAGCTTCTTCAATCTTGAGCTGTGAAGCCTTGTGGGGCGATCGTCCACCAGCTCCAAGTAAGGACACTCGACTGAGTAGTGCCCCTTGAGATGCTTATACATCTCAGTTAGGTTGCCCCCTGCCCGTCTGTAGTATAAGCTAGGCAAGTTCAGGCGCTCCAATCTCTCAGGGTAGTTGAGGTGCCGAAGTGCAGGCACCAGTCTGGTGGCCCTCCTTTAAACATTTTCAACCAAGTGACTGTCCGTAGCATATCTTGGGGACCAGACGGGGTGACAGTACTCCGCATGGGGAAGCACTTCACGATTGAAGATCGTTACAAGGGACAGGCCGTCTAGATATCTGAACGACCTTCTTATAAAACCCAATAATTTATTTTCCTGATTTACCTCCCTCTCGCAATGGCCCGAGAACTTCAGTTCATTTTCAACAGACACACCTACTGTAGGTCCTTCTCGCATTCAGTCTCAAATAGTGCAGTTTCTTTAACCCTTTGGGTCATATGATACTCCTCCTTACCATTGGTACACCCCATGTGCATCCTCTTGCACTTCATGACATTGAATCTTAGCTCACAGAGATCCTTCTGAAGCTCTTTACAGTCCGCTTGATTCTTTTATTTCCCGAAATAACTTGGCGTCATCGGCAAACATTTGTATGGAGGAGTGTACAACGTCAGGCATGTCATTTATGAAACAAACAAACAACAGCGAGCCCAATACACTGCCCTTTGGTATTCCGCTTGTGACAGGTATGAATGATGATTTTGCGCCATTAATCAGCACACACTGCTTGCGGTCATGTAGAAAGTCTTCTATCCATGCTAGGACATTTCCCCAAATTCCGTACCCTTCTAGTTTGATTTTAAGCCTTTCGTGGGGTACACTGTCGAAAGCCTTGGCAAAATTTAGATATATATTGTCGATATTACCACCCCATTCCAGAATATGGGTCCAAATATCCAATACCTTGAGCAATTTCATTAAGCAAGAGCGCCCCGGCATAAAACCGGCAATCCTTTACAAGGTTGTTTCGTATTAGATGTTACATCGCAGCAGGTGTTCGTGGAGTGACGATCACCCTTCTTGAAAATAGGACTCACATAAGCCACTTTCCATTCACTGGGGACCAGGCAGACTGTGAAGAGCTGCAGAAGGATCTCTGTGAGCTCCAAGAATGGTCGAAGAAATGGCTGCAGAGATTCAATGTCACGAAGTTTAAGATGATGCACCTGGGGCGTACCAACGGTAAGGATGAAAAAAATGCACTATTTGAGAGAATGTGAGAAGGACCTAGGTATGTATGTTGACAATGAGGTGAAGTTCTCGGTCCATTGCGAGAAGAGGGTAAATTGGGCAAATAAATTATTAGGTCTTATATTAAGGTCGTTTAGATATCTAGATGGTCTGTCCGTCCTAACGATCTTCAAGAGTGAAATGCTTCCCCATCTGGAGTACTCTCACCCCGTCTGGTCCCTGATATATGCTAGGGACTGTCAGTTGGTTGAAAATGTTTAAAGGAGGGCCACCAGAATGGTACCTGCACTTCGGCACCTCAACTACCCTGAGAGATTGGAGCGCCTGAACTTGCCTAGCTTATACTACAGACGGGCAGGGGGCAACCTAACTGAGATGTATAAGCATCTCAAGGGGCACTACTCAGTTGAGTGTCCTTACTTGGAGCTGGTGGACGCTCGCCCCACAAGGGGTCACAGCTCAAGATTGAAGAAGCTGCAGGTCCAGAGGGCAAACTTTTTCGGAGTGAGAGTTGTGAACTCTTTGAACAATCTGCCATTAAGTGTTGTGACGGCACCACGTGTAAGCTCTTTGAAGACCAGACTTGACAAACACTGGAGCAGATTCAGGTACATTCAGGAGCTGGTGCATGCCCAGTACTTGCCAACAGTGCGTAACAGAGACGTGACCTATCGCCCAAGCGGCTAAAGCCCGATCAGTGGTGAAGAGGATAAAATTAAAAAAGTAAGAAGTTCCAGTCAACAGACGGCACTTTACACCACCGCGAAACATCACATTTTCAAGTGTAAGCTATTTACACTGCATTTACCGATTAATTTCGAGCAAAGATTTTTTTTTTTGCTATTATAATCTATGATACCTGTATAATGTGATAAAATGAGATTCATACAAACGAAAGGATATGTAACGAAACATAAAAGTATTCATAGCTTTGTTTCTTCTTTAACGCCTCGGAATTCCCTTATAAAAATGTTTCGGGTCACAATGAATCAGCATTTGAAACCTTAAGACGAGGTAACTCTTAATTCACACCATGTTAACGTGTATGTAATAACACTACATAGCGTTGAAACCAGAAGAGCAGTATCTAAAAATAATAATCCCTACACACACAAGATGTTGAATCGATGTTAAAATGATATTGTAACACTCGGTATTAATTCAATGTGGAAACTAGTCAAATGCTGACTAGGTTAAGTTGGAGTAGATATCTGATTTGTTTAAACAAGAGTCTTTATTACTAAATACAAATATAATTATTATTAAGCCCAAAGTGAGGTGGTATAAGGGCGGGGCGTTTTTTCTTTTCACTCGAGAGTGATCTGCGTCATGAGAGCCACGCCACCCTTTAAATGTCATGGTCACGTTGACTGCTGATCTATTTAACTAATGATTCTTATTAAACTCCACGCCCGCAAAACATGAGTGAGTTAGCGACCCCTGAGAAGACGTGTTTTTCCCCATAGACGCTACACATGTGTTCCCTCCCAGAGTCCCGCCTTTGTGAAGACAGTTATCAATGCGTTGTTATTCCACTTTCTCCTGGGAAGCTCAATCTTGAATTAGTCTGTGTAAATCAACTCAAGTAATTCGCCAGACCTTTGTCAACTGAGGGTCATCTTTGAATGAGTAACAGTTAGTTTGTTTGTAATTATTGTCATTGCGTGAGTAGCGATCACTGGCAACTCAGGGGTATATATACCCTAAGACGAGCCAAGGAAAGCGTTCCCTGACTCTGCTTCCATGTTTCTCCAGGTATGTTTCGTGTAGCCATTCAGTTAATTCAGTCAATTGTAGTGAATATCAGTGTTCACCAGTGTTCATGATTTAACAGTTGAATTGTCCTTCACCCAGTGTAGAAGTAATATAACGTAAATACGTCTGTCGTCTAGACAAGAGAGTTGTTTGTGTTGTCATGTTCCCTGACGCTGCTTCCATGTTTCTCCAGATTCCATTGTGATTCTTGAATCGCTCAACCATTCAACAACGGCCTCGGATGTAGTAGATGGCCAGCCGGGATCATATACGAAACGATGGCACCGATGCGGCCTGATTAATGTGCCCCACGGCTTCGTTAGGCCAGACCCCAGACCCGCCATGTGTCTGGCTACCCCACAATAACAAAGGTCGTGAGCCCCAGTGCTCTACCCTGGGTTACTTCTTGGAAGTGTATGTCCACAGAGAAGGTTGTGACATGTATGTTAGGGATAATTAGATGGAATTAATTATCCCATGTTGGGTAGTGGACCCCTGTATATGCTAGTTTAATTATTTACGACTATGTTGAGTAAGTACTGAGTTTGCACTAAGCCCAGGAGTTGAGCCTGGTAGTTATATGATTAATACAATATCTTTCCCCATTGATTGCATATTAATAAATTTGTTCTTAAGAGTACTTTAGGTGTATTCATTTCTCCCACAGTATTTTACCTTTATTTCCATCCAAGTGACTTGATACCAGAATTACTATACCCGCGTACCTAGACCCTCGACCATGCTACCAAAAGAATAGGTGACGGAATTGAATAAGAATAAGACTAAGAGAAGTAAGTAAGATGAGGGTGGTGTAGAGATAGAGAGGGAACCCGCGCCCTCACATTGGTGGCAGCGGTGGGATGTAATTTATATGGTATCAAAGTCAGGAGGAATAAATGTGATACTGTGGATAATTTTTGTGTTTAAGGGTGCATATGTAATAACCATTTCTCCGTGCAGATACCTAATCATTTCACTGTAACTAATGAATATTTCAGAGTGCTAATAATCTTGTAATGAAATTTTTCCCAGTGTACAGTATAGTTGTAATTCTGTGCAATTTTTTTTGAGGTTACGGAGATGTTGAAAACAGTTCACGGCAAATACTTTACTTGGAGTTAGGTTAGAACATTGGCCTCGAGAAAATTAGAAATCTGTTTTAAAGTAAAATGTGAATACTTATAATGTTCAAGTACTATATTGAAAAGTGTCTGAAAAACAGAGGTTAGCTACCTAATTTTTTTGCAGTCTTTTGTGAAAATCTCAGAAAGTGTTGGTTGTATGCCAAGGTAATTTTTTTTTGGGTGCCTTTCTGCACTGGTACCATAGCAATTGTTGTGATCACTCGAGTTAATACTTTGTTATTTACAGACAATGAGGGACATTGAACATGTGCCGTGTTAAGAGCGTGGTGGACAGTGTTGATTTCTGAGTGTACCGTAGGCCGTAATTGTATTAAGGTTATGTAACTGAGTGTTATTTGTAATTGACATATTATGGAGGTAGTTATTTTAATTTCAATTGGAAGTGTTGTAGTTATAAGTTGATGTCAGTTTTGACAAGTGAATTTATTTGTATAACATGTGTGGTGTTAGATTCCCGAGTATATTGTATTTTTTGTATTGTTTCTACTAGTATGATTTTTAGTGCATAGAGCATTAGTTCTAGCAGTGTAGACTTACAGGCATTGCCATTAAGTGTGTTTTATGTTTATTTGAGATCTAATACATGTATAATTTCAGCAATTACTTTGATGAGTTGAGGACTCTATGGTGATATGGACATCTGTAAAAGAACGCAATCTTTGAAAATTGGTTGGTGAAAGTACATGTAAGGACCCCCCCATTTGTGAGTACAACAGAGTACATTGTAAAGTGATAAGTGTTGAAATCATTGAAATTGAAAAGACAGTGAATATTTGTCGAGTACCGAGGGGACAGTCTCGTAAAGTATTACAGTATTACCACTTTATTTTTGTGAGAGTGACTCGGTAATGGAAATGTCTGATTCTTTTTTAAGTTTGATTTGTTAGAGTACACTGTAATTCCGGAAGAGTTAATACAGTGTTGCACCCTATAGAGATTTACAATAACAAGTACAATTGCCTTTGAGTGTGCACAGTAAGTTTGTCTTGAAAAGTGACTTCAGAGTACCGTGATGTTTTTCCCGTGTATTCATCGTGAAGCAGTAAAGTACAAGTTCACTTTTCAGTATTATTACTACGGGTAATGAGTAATAAGTTGAGTAGTAATTTGTGCAATAATTTTGAGCCAGTATTTCAAGCGTTTTCATGTATTAGGACAGTTAGGCAATAATCCATTTGTTTTTGAAAGTGTGCACTGTGCCCGTGTTGTGTAGTACAGTGAGTAGTTGTGACCTCCAGGCATGATGGCCGTCACAAGAGAACAATTCAGGGCAGTCAGCTCAGAACCTGTGTCCAGTAAGTTGATGTGTAGACTTGAGAAGTATGAGGGTGGAGACATGTTCATTCTCAGGAATGACACCCAAGTTTCACCACCAGTTGCTTCATCAGGTGCATGGCCTGATGGACAAGGAAGTGTAGAAGAGTGTGGAATGCCTCTCTTGCTAGTTAAGTGAGAGACGAGCATCAGTGTTACCGAGATTTCTTTAAAGGGTTGTAGACTTTGACTGGAATGCATTGATTGTTGACGTGCATGGTGAAGAGTGATGTTTTGCATACTTGTGTTGCCATTGAGAAGTACAACTGGTAAGTGAGTACGTTGTTTGCCATGTGAGTTGTGAAATGTGTTGTATTGGGAATGTTTGGGAGTATGTAGGTGTTTGTGATTTTTTTTTCTTTTATTTTTTTTAGATGGGGATTGTCAAGTGCAGTAGACACAGAGATTGGAAGATGGATTGGCTGTTATGCAATCATCTGATGGGTGTCTGTTACTAGTTGAGTAAAGATACCAGTTGAGAGTTCTCAAGTTTTGCCGGTAAAGCCCTAGCTAGGCTTATTGTGGATGTGTATAGGAGTAATGTTCGTGACTTTTAGGTGGAGTCAGGCCTTGACATGGCGCTGATTTCGCTACATGGCTAATGCCATAAGTACAGATAGTTTTAGGTTTGGCTGTACTCCCACAAGGACCGTTAGGAGGTGCATGTATTCTTAGGAATCTCCGCTCGTTCGGGATCCTTCGAAGGTTGCTGCCTTTCGCGAGAGGACATGGCTCTTTAGTTTAAAGCCAAACATGTCATTCCTTCGACTTGATGGGGTCTGTAGTGGACGTCTCCCCTACAACTGCATAGCCGCATTCCAATGCCACAGTATCCTAGCAACCAGCCACCTGCTACGTCTTCCCTAGCAACCAAACGAGCGGCCCGGGGCGTCACCAGCTGCTACCGTATCCTAGCAACGGAGTCAAGAAACCGGCGACTTCCCACGGGTTTACTTCCGGCTGCTGTGTATATAAGCTCTGTCTCCCCATTAAGATTCATTCTACTCTACGTTCCTGAACACGCAACACCTCCTCCAAGCAAGCTCCTCGCTGTCCAGCTCTCATACAACCTGGAGGCCAGCAACAGGCAACATCTTCTCTAACGAAGCTCCTGCACATCTACCTCCTTCAGCACGCTACTCACCGAACGTGTCTACTGAGCAGCTCCTCACCACACGGCATCTCCAGCACCAGACTGTCTACCATATAACTATATTATATAAGAAAACCACCACCTTAGAGTTTCCATCCATCCATCCTGAGTGCTAGACAACATAATATCACGAAACCCTACAGGTCTGTTCATCTACGTGCTAGCTTGAGAAATCTAAGTTAAATCTCAGTGGTGTCGAGTAAGCATTTGATCAGTCTCCTCTTTGAACTGTGATATGAGAAACTGTATCTTCAGAGTTTGCATTGTGTAACAAAATTTTTATGTTATGTATGTAACCCCATTTTTGTTTTTTCTTTATTATTGCATTATTCTCCTATGTATGTTTAATTACCTGTATTTTGTTTCCCTATGCCATGTTGTCTATGATAATGGATTATTTTTTTTGCTACCGTTTATCCCATGTATGTTGTAACGGGCCGAGTTTTCTCTTTTTATAATTTACCATCCAGATATTATTTTTCTGTTAGTCTTATTTATTCATATACTTCTATGTTCGTTGTAGCATTCTTTCCAATGAGTGTCCTGTTTTATATAGTTATCCTTCTTCAATTCTTTACATATATAGGCCTACTTATTCTTATATATTCTTGCTTATATTCTTATATGTTCTTTATCTCTATATACCTTATATTCTTATATAAGCAACTCTTATGCTTCTCTGCTTATATTTTCCAAGTCAATGTTCTTTCTTTTCATTTCCTTTCATACATTATAATCTCTAACATAAATTTGGTTCTAGTTATATTCTAAACCATGGATTAACCTGGGAAACCATGTCTTTCTTATTACCACACTTATTATACTTACACCGGTAGACCTGCCACCACCCAGGATTTTTCTAGAATATAACATATCTTAGTTAACTGTTAGGTAGCGAGCTTCTAGGCACGTGAGTTAGTTATTTTCTGAGAACCAATGTGGGAAAGGATAGAGTGGTGATACTCGTAGATGTAGATTACTAATTCAATATTTATTAACACAGTGATTGGATAAGATGCATCTTAGATTCACTCAGACAAAACAGAACTGCAATTTATTTATTAAGTCATCAAACACTTCAAGAACTTATTACCTCATTAAATACCTCCAAATACTTATTACTTCAATCGACAATTGTGGTATTGTCACTCTGCCAAATGATATTCAGTACTGGGTATACACCAGATATCACTGGACCCTCAGGTCTTACCTTACCAAGTAGCAAATTAACTCTTCACTTCTTGGTTATATCATTATACTCTCAGATTATCATTTCATGGTCACTACCGATGAATACATAACACACTGGACAACTCCACAATTATCTCAACATACAATACCTCCTGTTAATTCACAAGGAACGACATGGCACTTTTAACTCTCATTCAGTGGTTCAATACTTAACCTGGGATACTATATTTCTGCTAGTTATCCCCCAAACAAGATACCATAATACTTAGGCCTATGTAACTGTGAGGAGTGCCCCAGGGTAACGCTGGTCTCTACAACAAATGAAGATCGCTGTTAGGGGTCGGTTGTAGTCCGACACACGCTCAGGGAGTTGGCGCCTGATTTGCAGGAAACGGACTTCCCAAGTTCCCAGTTCAGTCCTGTCGAATTAAGGGCATCGTCCAACCCGGTTACCGGCCCACGTTAGCCGATGAGTATTCAGCTCGACACACTGGAGAGACGTTGAGGAAGAGTCACGAATGCGTAAAGGTCTAACTTCAACTATACAAAACATACGCCTGGCAACGGTTCAGGCGATATCTAAATCTCTACGTTACTCGACTTAATTGGTACAGAATTCACTATGTTAACACATGAACACTGATATTCACCAAAATTGACTAAGTTAAACTGAATTAATAGGCGGCGGGGAACACACGTTAACATACCTGGAGAGACGTTGAGGAAGAGTCACGAATGCGTGATTCTCCCTCGTGTAGAGGTATATACGTGCACCCGCGGGGCAGCTTGGGCCTCCGTATTCATACCAGAAGGGTCGATCTTACCAACAACATAACTTCTCTACCATTTTGGATCCCTGTATACTTAAGTTATGAACTCCGGTGTTCTTGATCAGGGTAATTTCCTATGTCTATTCATATAATCTAATCAGAGGTTGAGCTTGCCAGGAAAAGGTGGAATATACACGTTGATAACATTAATTCTGCAAGCTCAGGCCTGAGGCGAACAAGGCGCTATTCACGGGGAGGCGCTAGATCTTGGAGATTATACCAGTTGACAGAATAGTTCAGGAGATTAATGACTTTCTTAAATAGACAACTGACACTAACTAAACTATAAACATCAGATTCTCTGATGTCGGGGCGACAAAATGATATAACTTCAGGCGCGATCAGAAACTCATGGATACCCCCACGGACGACATAAAGTACGCCACTCTAGCTGGCAAACTCGACACTCACTTACTTGACACGTTTTACTAGCAATAAGGACAGTTGAAGCGTTCCACCCCACTCACAATGGATCTTGAATGTTCCCACTGTAAACAGACATATCTAGGTTGACTCAAAACAAGGGTGTTCTCTCTCACACTCAAATTCATTTTATAGAGAGGTTGGTTTCAGTAAGCCAGAGAAAATGGGATAACGGAGGACTGAGGTGTCTTGAAGTGATGAGAAAACGGACTCCTCAGATGGAGGACTCAAACGAAAGCCGAGTTACATGTTTTGTGGGCTATTGAGCGTAATATGAATCATTTGATTTTGGCGCTAACTGACGTGTAAGACCGTGGTCGTTACAATGTAACCAATGTTTTTTTTATTTTGTATGCTTTTGTACCAGATACCTTTAATAGTCCTCATGTGTTTTACGAGTGTATGTAGTGTGAAACCGTGACGAAAGGTAACAGTTGTTTAAAGAATCTGTGTAATTACTGTACTTGTTTAGCGAACGTTACCCCTTAATAAGAATCTCGGGTAACGGGAGAACTTTGTCATGGTCACGTTGACTGCTGATCTATTTTACTAATGATTCTTATTAAACTCCACGCCCGCAAAACATGAGTGAGTTAGCGACCCCTGAGAAGACGTGTTTTTTCCCCATAGACGCTACACATGTGTTCCCTCCCAGAGTCCCGCCTTTGTGAAGACAGTTATCAATGCGTTGTTATTCCACTTTCTCCTGGGAAGCTCAATCTTGAATTAGTCTGTGTAAATCAACTCCAGTAATTCGCCAGACCTTTGTCAACTGAGGGTCATCTTTGAATGAGTAACAGTTTGTTTGTAATTATTGTCATTGCGTGAGTAACGATCACTGGCAACTCAGGGGTATATATACCCTAAGACGAGCCAAGGAAAGCGTTCCCTGACGCTGCTTCCATGTTTCTCCAGGTATGTTTCGTGTAGCCATTCAGTTAATTCAGTCAATTGTAGTGAATATCAGTGTTCATGATTTAACAGTTGAATTGTCCTTCACCCAGTGTAGAAGTAATATAACGTAAATACGTCTGTCGTCTAGACAAGAGAGTTGTTTGTGTTGTCATGTTCCCTGACGCTGCTTCCATGTTTCTCCAGATTCCATTGTGATTCTTGAATCGCTCAACCATTCAACAACGGCCTTGGATGTAGTAGATGGCCAGCCGGGATCATATACTGTACGAAACGATGGCACCGATGCGGCCTGATTGATGTGCCCCACGGCTTCGTTGGGCCAGACCCCAGACCCGCCATGTGTCTGGCTACCCCACAATAACAAAGGTCGTGAGCCCCAGTGCTCTACCCTGGGTTACTTCTTGGAAGTGTATGTCCACAGAGAAGGTTGTGACATGTATGTTAGGGATAATTAGATGGAATTAATTATCCCATGTTGGGTAGTGGACCCCTGTATATGCTAGTTTAATTATTTACGAGTATGTTGAGTAAGTACTGAGTTTGCACTAAGCCCAGGAGTTGAGCCTGGTAGTTATATGATTAATACAATATCTTTCCCCATTGATTGCATATTAATAAATTGTTTCTTAAGAGTACTTTAGGTGTATTCATTTCTCCCACAGTATTTTACCTTTATTTCTATCCAAGTGACTTGATACCAGAATTACTATACCCACGTGCCTAGACCCTCGACGATGCTACCAAAAGAATAGGTGACGGAACTGAGTAAGAGTAAGACTAAGAGAAGTAAGTAAGATGAGGGTGGTGTAGAGATAGAGAAGGAACCCGCGCCCTCACATAAACTATACGTACAGTACATTCAGCAGAATCAGGACCTCTTGTCCGTAAACACCGCTCACCCCCTAATCTTTGTTTGGGTAAGGCAGTGCAGGTTTTGACCACATCAATAAATATTGAATGCATCAAAAGGCGGGTTTCAATCATTCCCTTCGACTTGCCCGTCACCTAAACGTCCTTAACTAAGGCGTTTATGCAAAGGCTTTCGACAGTATACCCCACGAAAGGCTAAGTCAAATTGGAAGGGTACGGAATTCAGGGAAATGTCCTAGCGTGGATAGAAGCATTTCTACATGACAGCGGTGGGATTTCTAGACAAGGAGCCTCTATGGATATACGTTGAGATCTTTGAGATAAGGAGTTTGACATGTTCTTCTTAGGAGATTAATGACTTTCTTAAAGACAACTGACAATAATCGAACTGCAAATATCAGATTCTCAGAGGTTTGGCAAGCAAAATAATCTAACTTCAGTAGCAATTGGAAACTCGTGACTATCCCCAAGGACGACATCGCGAGAGGCCATTCGTACTGGCAGACTCGACTCTCACTTACTTGACAAGTGTTACTAACAACAAGGACAGTTGAAACTTTCAACATCACTCACAAAGGATCTTGAATGCGTTAACTGTAATCAAACATATCTAAGTTGACTCAAATCAATGATACCTGCTAGTGACAATCTCTATATGGTGCAACACTGTATGAACTTGTGGAGATGAGATTGTTTGGTTCACACTCAGGATGGGATGGAGAAAGGAAACTCACAATGTGCTCTTTGTATACATGTTGTATTGGATGTACAATGCAGCTTGGTGCTGGGAAGGCAGCATGGTTACAAGCGTGATGTAGAGAGAGCTGGTTGGTGAGGATGCTCAGAGGAAGACCTGCCTGTGGGTCGCCATGCTCGCCGGCGGGAGCGAGGATCGCCAGGCAGGCGGGGAGAAGCGAGGGCCGCCAGGCAGCGGCAGAGGAGGAGGTGTTGCTGGCTGGTTGGTGTAGGTAGAAAGAGAGAGGTCACCACGAGGTCAGGTCTTAAATAGCGGGGGGGTAGGCGTGGCTTAGTAGTTGACCCCCGCTCTGTGATGTATGGCGGCGCTGGTTGAGCTAGACCACGAGGCACGCACTGTGGAATTCGTGGGGTCGGCTACGCAGCGACAAACAGCGTTTGTTGAGGAGAAATCCTCTACAATACTCCCCCCTTCCCTCCAGGCGGTAAAGGAGACTTGTTGTCTGCAGGGTTGCATAGCACATGTGAGGCAGGACGGGCGGTGCATGCCTCATGTGAGACAACGGCGATGGCGTGGATGAGCCGGTCGCTGGGGACAACTGTCTAGATACACAATATCTGTGGGAGTACAGAGGAAGAAAAAGGGTGTGTGGAGGCGATGAATTTTGTTCTTCCCTCAAAGGCAGGTACAGAGTCGTCAGATGCGCCTGCTGGGGTGTGTGGGCCTGGGTCAGGAGCAGGGGCTGCGTCAGCAGAAGCGGATAAGGGCTCGTGACAGCAGCTGGGTTCACGACAGCAGCAGGGTGCAGGACATTAGCAGGGAGTACCTGAGGGAGAAAAGAGGGGTGTGTGGGTCTGCACTCAGGAACAGGGGCCGCGTCAGGGGCGGCAGGGGTTACTGCTGGGCCGGGGTCGGCGTCTGAGGCAGGACGGGTGTGTGGAGTCGGTAGGACGTGGTGCTTGGGGCAGGAAGAGGAGCTGGTGTCTGCTTAGAGAAGCAGTGCTGCTCTAGGGTGTCTAACCTGCGGTGTAGAGACAGTCGCTGTAGAGCCGATGAGAGCTGCTTCTGGGTGGATAAGCCAGTCTTCCATGTTGCTTGAAGACTGCGAGCGTGATCTGTTTCTCCTCCATCCTGTGTGAGTGGTCACTCCGGGGTCACCATTTGTGGGGTATGGGTTGTTTGGTTCACACTCAGGATGGGATGGAGAAAGGAAACTCACAATGTGCTCTCTGTATACATGTTGTATTGGATGTATAATGGAGCTTGGTGCTGGGAAGCAGCAGCGTCGTTACAAGCGTGGTGTAGAGAGAGCTGGTTGGTGAGGGTGCACAGAGGAGGACAGCTTGTGGGTCGCCATGCTCGCCGGCGGGAGCGAGGGCCGCCAGGCAGCGGCGGAGGAGGTGGTGTTGCTTGCTGCGGCTGTAGCTAGAAGAAGAGAATTGGTTGGTGAGGATGCTCAGAGGAAGACCAGCTTGTGGGTCGCCATGCTCTCCGGCGGGAGCGAGGGCCGCCAGGCAGCGGCGGAGGAGGTGGTGTTGCTTGCTGCGGCTGTAGCTAGAAGAAGAGAATTGGTTGGTGAGGATGCTCAGAGGAAGACCAGCTTGTGGGTCGCCATGCTCTCCGGCGGGAGCGAGGACCGCCAGGCAGGCGGAGGAGGAGGTGTAGCTTGCTGCGGCTGTAGATTCGCGGGATCGGCTACTCAGCGACAAACAGCGTTTGTAGGGGAGAAATCCACTACAACGTCTCTCACAGCTCCTCACCACCCAGCTTCCTCAGAAACCTCCTCGCCCTACAGGACCCCTGAGCAAGCTTCTCCACCTAGTCACTCCTAAGCACTGCACTATACAACAATATATATACAAAAAGCGCATTGTGAGTTTCTATTCTACCTCATTCCTGAGTGTGAGATATCTACATGTACGTACGTTTGTGTGCCCATACTAAGATAATTGACAACTGGCCACATACAGTACGCTACAGCGGCAATAAGCACCCAGGGCACTGCACCTGTTCCATGAATTCGTAACCATAAACAACTGTAAGACAAAACGTAGTTAAAAAGGCAACTTGAAATTATGGTGGTATTAATAATAAATAAACCTGCCTCTTATCCGGCCCCCACCTCCTCTTCCCCCCCCCCCACACACACTACAGTGGGCGACATCTGTTGGCCGACCATAGCATTTCCCCCCAGCTGTTTCGAAACTTCAGACTCAAGGCTATTCGAATCCTCACTGTGGATGGGTACTGGACACCACTTTTGTGCACGATAGTACAGTACTGTACTGTATTTCCAACAATCCATTTTCAGAGATTGCATTCTTTATAGATGTCCATATCACCACAGAGTCCTCAACCCATCAATGCAATTGCTGAAATTATGCATTTATTAGTTCTCAAATAATCATATAATACACTTACTGACAATGCCTGTAAGTCTTCACTGCTAGAAACTAATGCCCTATGCACTAAAATTATAAGCTAATAGAAACAACACAAAAATGCAATATAATAGAAAATACAGCACTAAACTCATGTTATATTGTGGGGTACGAGATGTTTGTTCTCTCTCAGGATGGGATGGAGAAAGGAAACTCACAATGTGCTCTTTGTATACATGTTGTATTGGATGTACAATGCAGCTTGGTGCTGGGAAGTGGCAGCGTGGTTACAAGCGTGATGTAGAGAGAGCTGGTTGGTGAGGGTACTCAGAGGAGGACAGCTTGTGGGTCGCCATGGTCGCCGGCGGGAGCGAGGGCCGCCAGGCAGCGGAGGAGGAGGTGGTGTAGCTTGCTGCAGCTGTAGCTAGAAGGAGAGAGCTAGGTCACCACGAGGTCAGGTCTTAAATAGCGGAGGTAGGCGTGGCTTAGTAGTTGACCTCCGTCATGTATGGCGGCGCTGGTTGACCTAGACCACGAGGCATACACTGGGGAATTGCGGGGTCGGCTACTCAGCGACAAACAGGGTTTGTAGGGGAGAAATCCACTACAATATCAATAAATTCAATTGTTATAAACTGACATCAACTGAGAACTAAAACACTTTCTAGTTAGTTCACAATTAAGGTCAAAATAAATTCAATAGCCAGAAAAAAAATCAAGTGAGAATTTCAACACTTCCTATTGAAACCACAACAAATACATCAAATAAATGTCACAATTACAAATAAAACTAAGTTACATAACCTTAGTACAATTCGGTTATTTTCCACAATAAAACAGTCTTCCAAGTGGCAATCGTGATTGTCCAAGTGTGATGTAATTTAAATGACGAATTTCGACTTCGAAGCGCTTGGATGGTACTACAAAAGTGTTGAATCATGAACGAAGCGGTGTTGCTTATGAATTCAGAATGAAGTACCGGATCAGTTTACTGCCGGGAACAGGTTCAACAGGGAAGTCAGTTTACAACTAGGCTGGAGGAAAGTTGCTGCGCACCGGGTGTTGAGATACAGGTATTTGGTAAGTATTTGCTGAAATGTTTTCTAAATTTTGCGTTGACTAGTTATGTAATTGAATGAAATGGAGCGCATTCTGATGGGTTGAATAAAACCGTGTAGAATACAAAACATGGGCCGTCACCCGGAACCCCTTCACTAATGACTTGATGCAATCATTTTGTTATGCCGTACAGCATACAGTACATCATCTTTTCGTAGACAGGAGGCCGAGCGTGTCCTGCAATAGTCAAGCTTTGTGTAGACCAAAATTTTTTATCACGATAAACATGCGTGTACTATGTTGGGAGGCTCCTAGTGACCTTGTATAAGTGTTTCAGGTTGATCATTCTTGTGAACAATAATTTTTGTTTTGTATTTCGATGACCCTAATTTACAGGAATACATAAGATTTTGTGTATTGTGTGTATCGTTAACTCATTTGAGATCATTGACCTTAAATGAAATCGACTAAAACATTGCACATTTTACGTTATGTATGGTTTACATTGCAATGATATATTGTGTATTGACACTATTATTGCACCACGTGACCACACCCATGATGAGTGTGCCGAACTGTGGTCAGCGGCCTCCATGAGACCTTTTCTGCATTGGTAAATTCATCTAGTTGTCTACACATTGTTCAATATTGTTGGTAAGATTGGTGATTGTTTTATCTAAGTCTCTAAATATCTCCTTACGTGTATCATTTGTTTCAGTGTAATGACATCAATATGGGCAGAGACAAAGACAATTTTCCTGAACGACTGAAGCGATGGTTCAAGACAAAACGGGCAATTGTGCCACCCGGGTGGGGAATCACTTTAACAGAGGGACTGAAGGCTGAACTTAGTACAGAATCCCCTATAACTACACGAATTAAAACAATCAAAGAACTTAACGAACTACTGTCAACAAGAAAATTGGAAGGGGTTAGTATATAATGCAGGTAGTGATGTAATGTTCTCTGCTGAAGGCGAAGTGTGCACTGAAATCAAGGAGGCAATTGTTGCATTTTCAACCAATATACTATGCTAGGTTAGTTTTTGAGTTGAGCAATGTGTTTTTACTATGGGTTTTGGTGTGCTTTATTCGATGCTGATATTGATTTTTGTTGACAACACTTTTTTGGGGGAGGGGGGTTACTTTATTATAAGTTGCCCTTAGTGGCTTTGGACACGAAACTTGATTTTGCGTTTTTCCGATGGTTTTTGACGTGTTATGGTCGATTCTGACCTTCATTTCTGTTGCAAATGTCTCGTTTTTTAGTTTGACAATCTTTGGGGACCCGTGGGAAATCGGGGTTTTTGGGTGGGGGAGAGCAAAAACGAGTGATATGCTATATAAATAACCAAAATTTGAGAATCCGAGCCAAGTTTTGGCAAAAGATTATCAGATTCGAATGAATCGCACAAAAACCCATCAGAAAAACCTAGGTTTCACCTCAAAATTAGTTTGTGCTAAAAACCTTATCTGACCTAACACCAGGCTGATGGGGGGCTCCCACCCTAGGACACCCCCCCCCCCCAACAGAACTCATATCGAAACAACCACCTAACCTAACTAACCAACCTAACCAAACTAAACTAACCTAACCTAACCTAACCTAACCTAACCTAACCTAACCTAACTTAACTAGCCTAGCCTAACCAAATGCAGGTAACATCAACGCTGTAAGAAAATATTAGATGAATCCCTAACAAATTAATGTGATATTCTCAAAAATGAATCATTTGTGATGGAAACGTTACTAAGAAAAGTTATTAGAAATGACGAGATATACTGTATCTAGAACTGGACCCAATAATATTGTGGGACTCTATTGGCAACTTGTAAAAAAAAAAAAAAATGGAGGCAAGGGAGGAGGGGGGCGGGGGCTGTATCAGAGTGATTTCCTGCCTTATTGGTTGAAAATAGAAATTTCCCTGAGGAAATTTACTAATATGTAACTAATCTACATCCCACAGAATGGTGTCCAGAAAGTGTGGTGTCTGGTTGAAGATCTTCTGGCTCCAACTTGTCCAGCTGAACAACTGCACACCACACTTGAGATGCTCACCACTCTCACAGATGCACATGGTGATGACCTGGGAATAATGCGCCAAGTGTTCTTCAATTATATCTCTGAAAATTATGAAAATCAGGAGATAAAGCCTATGTATGTCTTTAACTTGTAATGTTTTTGGTTGTGCCAGTTAAGGTAATTTATGAAGAAACTGTTACCACTTCATGGAGTTTATTTTCGTTATTATTATTATTTTTTTTTTACAGATGTTCTGGCATTTATTGACGACTGACCTGCTGCCGATATTTCATAGAAAGGAATTTGTAATTATTTTTCATAGAAAACGGTTTAAAAACACTGCAATTTCACTGTGTTTTATAGTGAAAACTGACAGCATTTGTGCATATGTGGTAAAAGTTGGTTATTTCTAAATTAAACCGAACCTATCCTTAGTTGATATGAAAAACAAACAGCAAAAGTGTTGTTAGAAGACCTCACCAACTTAACTAAACCTACCTAACTTTCTAGCCGGGGGGGAGAGGGGGGACTCTGCCTCACAGACCCCTGGTATATTCAACAGAAGGAACTTTCTATGATATGGTGTAATTTTACCTTTTCAGTGGACGTGAGAGCAGCTGCCCGTACCGAACGGTTCATAAGCATACACTGAGCATTGACGTTGGTCTGGCCCGGGCGGTGGAGCATTTTGAAGTACGTCAATATGTTTGGCTATTTACATCCTGGGATGAGATGTCACCGCCGCATTACCGCTGAGAAGATAAAGAAGTGGGTGCTTAGGCACCCAATTATCTACAAAACGAAGCCTTTCCACAAGAAATGATGATCATATCAGAACTCGCTGATGAAAATAGAGTAAGAAAATAAATGGCAAAACATTTAACCTGCCTCTGGTCAATCGTCAATATTAACCAAAAGTGGTTATATATAATTTTCACTTCACATAATGTTAGTTGATGTGAAAAACAAGCAGCAGAATTGATGTTAGAAGACCTCGCCAACTTAACCAAAGAAACCTACTTAACCTTACCTTGGCATATGAAACAAAAAACTTGTTATGGTATGGTGTAATTTAATTTTGTTTAGTGGACGTAAGAGCAGCTGCATGTTGTGTCTCAAAGTGCACAGAGCCTAGGCGTCGATCTGAGTGCAGCGCTAGGGGAGCGTTTTGAAACACATCAATATGATTGACTGTTTACATCCTGGATCTGGCATCACTGCTGAGAAAGACAAAGTAGTGTGTGCTTAGGAGACTAATTATTTACCAAACTAAGCATTTACACAAGAAATGATTATCATATCAGAACTCACTGATGAAATTATAAAAAGAAAATAAACATCAAAACAAATAATGTGTTAGTGGGTTAATCATCAATATTATCGATGTTCTTATCATTACACTAGGTATTTTAAGAGGCAACAACTTGTTAGTTTAATTATACAGTATAGTCTGGTTTTACGCGGATATATTTTGTGGAAGGCCATTTACGCGGCACCTGTCAGAAGAGATAATTATTATTTACACGGTAAATTCCATCATGTACGCGGCAAGCAGCAGGGCGAGGTGCTGGGCGCTGACGTCGCAGACTGTGATTGGGCCATGTATCCTTACTACTCACACACCCCCTCCGCCGCATGGTGTGATTGGTCTATGCATCCTTGCCTCTTCTACTAATGTAAGTGTTGTAAAACCTAATATTATTGCTATTTATCTTATATATTGTGTGCATACCATCATAAAATTAAGATGTTATTTTTACTACAATGTACAGTATTGTGTCGGCGTTAGCCAAAAAAAGGGTAGTCTAGTGGTCGGCCCAGTCTCTATTTCAATTAATCCCATAGGTTCTTTTATTTTATTTACGCGTTTCGCTTTACTGTATACGCGGACCTCCATGGGTTTAATTAACCGCGTAAAGCCAGACTACAGTATACTGTATGTATTTGTTTATTTTTTATAGTATCTGATCACCTGTAGTGGACAGGGCGTGAAGGATGAGGGAAATTGCGGGGTAAAACACAGTGAAAAACTGATCATATGACACTAAATGATGTGTGTACATGCTTAGTATGTGAAGAAATTGATTATACTGTATACCATAAATACTGAGTCACCATGTGTCATCTGTTTGTTTACAACCGACCCGCTCAGGCTGAGCCGCCTGAGTGTACTGTGACGTCTCAAAAATAAAAAATTCCACCATGGCACGGCTAATATTGGTGATTAACCCGCCGATGCATTATTTGTTTTCGTGTGTATATTTTTACTATGATAGTTTGGGGGAGGGGGGAATTGTTTCCTTTGGTAGATAATTAGGCAACTTGGCATGCACTACTTTGTCTTTCTTCGCGGTGATTACTTTTTACTTTTATCCTCTTTACCACTGATCGGCTCGTTAGCCGCTTGGGCGATCGATCATGTCTGTTACTTTTCTTTTTCTTTTATCCTCTTCACCAAATGATCGGCTCGTTAGCCGCTTGGGCGATCGGTCACGTCTCTGTTACACATTGTTGGCAAGTACTGGGCATGCACCGGCTCCTGAATGTACCTGAACCATCTCTAGTGACTCGGTGCCGTCACAACACTTTCTGATAGATTGTTCCAAGAGTTCACAACTCCCACTCCGAAAAAGTTTGCCCTCACAGTTTTCTGGGCTTGCGGCTTCTTCAATCTTCAGCTTGTGGGGCGAGCTTCCGCCAGCTCCAGGTAAGGACACTCGACTGATTGGTGCCCCTTGAGATGCTTATACACCTCAATTAGGTCACCCCTTGCTCCTCTGTTAAGGCGCTCCAATCTCTCAGGGTAGCTGAGGTGCCGAAGTGCAGGCACCAGTCTGGTGGACCTTCTTTGAACATTTTCAACCAACTGATGGTCCCTAGCATATCTCGGGGACCAGATGGGGGTGACAGTACTCCAGATGGCAAAGCACTTCACTCTTGAAGATCGTTTCGAGGGACGGAACGTCTAGATATCTGAACGACCTTCTTAAAAGACACAATAATTTATTTGCCTGATTTACCTTCTCGCAATGGCCCAAGAATTTCAGCTCATTGTCAACATATACACCTAGGTCCTTCTTGCATTCAGTCTCAAATAGTGCAGTTTCTTCATCCCATTGGGACATATAATATGCCTCCTTACCGTTGGTACGCTCCAGGTGCATCCTCTTACACTTCGTGACATTAATCTCAGCAGCCATTTCTTCGACCATTTTTGGAGCTCACGAAATATCTTGGCATCATCGGCAAACATTTGTATGGAGGAGTGTACAACGTCAGGCATGTCATTTATAAAACAAACACACAACAACTGGCCCAATACACTGCCCTGTGGTACCCCACTTGTGACAAGTACAGATGATGGTTTTGCCATTAATCACCACACACTGCTTGTGGTCATGTAGAAAATATTCTATCCACGCTAGGACATTTCCCCTTCCAATTTGATTTTTTGTGGGGTACACCGTCGAAAGCCTTGGAAAAATCTAGGTATATATTGTCGATGTTACCACCCCATTCCAGAATGTGTCAAAATATCCAATACCTTGAGCAATTAATTGTGTAAAGCAGGAGCGCCCTGGCATAAAACCGTGTTCACAATCCTTTACAAGGTTGTTTCGTAGTAGTTGTTCCATTGCGGCATCTCTGATAATACTCTCAAGTACTTTACTTATGATGCTGGTCTGGCTCACCGGTCTATAGTTGTTCGTGGAGTGACGATCCCCCTTCTTGAAGATAGTACTCACAAAAGCCACTTTCCATTCACTGGGGACCTTTTTTTCATCCAAGCATTTACAAAACAGGATCTTCGGGGGCTTGGCAATCTCGTTGCACAAATTTCTTAGCACTCTAGGATGCACCATGTCAGGGCCGGGACTCGTATGGACCTTTAGCTTTGACAGTTTATTTCTAATACCCTCTTCTGTGAACACAATGTGGGTCAGTGCTGTGTCGAACCGTCTGTCCTCAAACGCAGGAAGGTTAATCGTATCCTCTCTTGTGAACACCGAGGAAAAGATGTTCAATGCCTCGGCTTTGTCCTGGTCAGAATCTGCGTAACTACCATCTTCAAGCCTTGGGTCTGACACTCCTCGCGTTTGTAATTTTGACTTTGCATAGAGGTAAAACGCCTTTGGGTTTGACTTGACCTCGCTTGCAACCAGCCTCTGGAACTCCTTTTCAGCCCTTCTACATTCTCGCTCTGCTCGGTTTCTGGCTCTTGCATAAATCCTCCTGTCCTGCTCATCTTTTGACCCAACCCACATCTTGAATTTCTGGGTTTTCGTCTTATCTTTGTCGACCTCAACATGGTTCATGTGTAGGCATCCCCTCGTATTCCTAGAGGCACTGGGTTTTGTCTTGAGTATATATTTATCGATCAAATGGGTCACTTTACTAGTTATGACATTCAGCGCAGTGTCTGCGTTTTTGTGCCTTAACGAGTCAGCTGTACACTGTCAAATCGTCTAAAATCGATACCAGTTGCCAATGTATGTTTATGGGCCACACTGTCTGAGCAGCTGCTCTCACATCCACAGTATTTTTTTAAATTACACCATATCATAGTAAATATTATCATGTTTAATATGCTGCAGGGTCCGAAGGTGGAGCCTCATGGCTAGGAAGTTAGGTAAGGTTAGGTAGGCTTCTTTGGTTATTTTGGTGAGGTCTTTTAGCAATGCTTCTGCCACTTGTTTTTCTTATGAACTAAGGTAAAATTAGGTTTAATTTAGAAATAACCACTTTTTAACACGTTTGCCCAAATTATGACTGTGTCCAATACCAAACAGTGAAAATGCGGCGTTTTAACATTATAGTTTTACCCCGCTTAACGCGCTTTCACTTAACGCGTTTTCGCATATACGCGGTGCCTTGCCAAAGCTGAACTTTCACTTAACGCGGGTTTTTCCACAGCTACGCGGTGAGTGTCCGGCTCGGATGCTATTTTTAGATTTTGACCACGCGCCACGCGCCACCCACCCGCCCGCCTGCCTGCCTGCCTCTCCCTCCTCCTCCCTCCGCTTGGGTAAGCGGCGCGGTAAGGTTGCGCAGTGTGTGTCTTTGTTGCGTTATCACTGACGTCATATGACGTCTCGGACTGTGATTGGCCATGCAGCCCTACCCCCCTCTACTGCTAGCTGTAATTGGCTTAAAGTATTATGACGTGACTACCCCGGGGAGGGAGGGAGGGAGGAGAGACGACGCTTGACCTAGCCGCGGCAGTTTCATCCCTCAAGGCCACGCCGGGTTAACGCGCATCCATTGTTCCGTAAAATGGCTTCCGCCGGACCACCACCCCCAGAGAGAAACCTTTCCTTACCTGGACCCAGCGGCACTAAACCAAAGAAGACACGACGTTCATTAAGCTACGAGCTGAAGTACCAAATTGTTCAAGATTTGGAGAAAGGAAGACGCCAAGTTGATCTCGCGCGCCAGCATGGCGTCAACGAATCTACGATTCGTACAATAAAGAAGGATGCAGCCAAGATAAAGGAGCACATGAAGATCACAAAGTCTGCAGGTGCTTCATCTATCAGGTATTGCCAGAACAGGGTGCTGGCAAAAGTGGAAACTTTGCTGGTGAGTTATTTGGTGCGTCAGGCGCGACGCAACATGGCGGTGGACACGCGCTCAGTGCAGGAGTACGCACGTGAGCTATACGCAGCAGTGACACGTAAACTGGGAATTGCAGAGCCCAAACCCTTCAATGCATAGGTTTAAGAGGAGGAACAAGGTCACCAACATCAGCATTGTTGGTGAGGAAGCGAGTGCTGACCGTGCGGCGGCTAGAGATTTTCCTCCGTTTTTACGTGAGATTATGGAGGAAGGACAGTACAGTGACGACCAGGTGTTTAACATGGACGAATCTGGTCTTTTCTGGAAAAAGTTACCTTCCAAGACCTTCGTTGTCCAGTCTGCGAGCAAGGTAAGGGGCCGGAAGATGCAGAAGGAACGCATCACCGTCCTGTTTACCACCAATGCCTCCGGTACCTGTAAACCAAAGTTATCGGTGATTCACAAAGCCCGCAAGCCGCACGCCTACAAGAATATGGACATGAACAAGCTTAATGTCCACTGGCTAACCGCACGTAAGGCGTGGATGTCCTCTTCTCTGTCCCTCTTCTGGTTTGACAACTTTTTTGTTCCTGACGTGCAGAAATTCTGCGAGCAACAGAATGTTCCTTTCAATATTTTGTTGCTCCTTGACAACGCACCTGGACACTCGCCCCTACTTATGGATCGTCACCCCAACGTAAAAGTGGTCTTCCTTCCTCCCAACACTACGTCATTAATCCAGCCCATGGACCAGGAGTTAATCTGCAATGTTAAAGCTGCATACTCGGCAAAGAAATTCAAGCTCCTGAACGACTCTACCAACACCAAGGATGAGTTGCGTAAGCTGGGTGACACCGACAGCGAGAGTAAAAGCGACGAGGACAAGGAACAAGAGGCGGCGACTCAAGAACTTCTCGTCAAACAATTTTGGAAGAAGTTTAACGTCAAACAAGCTGTAGACTTCTTGGTGGAGGCATGGGATCTGCTGTCTATTGCTACGATTCGTCACGCATGGAGACATGTGTTGCATGGCATACCAGGTGAGAGGAGGAGTGAACCTGTGACTGGTCAGGTTCAGACTGTTGCAGTAGCAGTGGACCTTGCCAGAGAAGCTGCGCAGACTGTTACAGCTGAAGGCTTCTCCGAGACCACCAACGAAGACATCATGGAGGTGATCAGAGATCCTGAAGTGACTGCCGACGAGATGTTGGAAGAAGAACCCGCCAGTGAAGAGGAGGAAGAAGGTGCGTCATTCTCCGAAGAACCTAGTTTAAGTCATAGTGATATTAAGTGTGTCATAGAGTTAACAGACAAAATTAAGTCCATCGTTTCCCGCGACACTGACGATGAACGCCATGACGTCTTCCATACCCGACTGGTGCAGGCTATGGAGCCGTACATCACGGTGTATCATGAAAACATCAAAGCCAGCCGTCAGCAAAGCATAACCGAGTTCTTCGCCCGCAACCCACCACAGCCAGCCCAAGCCAGTGATAGTGATAGTGAAGTTGATTTTGAGGGATTTGTCAGGGAAGCCATAACAACTGTAAGTGACAGTGATATTGATTCACCTAGTAATGGTGATTCACCTAGTAATGGTGATTCACCTGAGGGGCAGTAATCTGCCCTCTGCCTCGGAACCAGCCTCCATCCCCGTATGCCGACCCATCTCTTCTACTACCGTGAGTGTTCCTTAAAAATTTTCGTTTTTTAACCTATTCTTTATTTTTCCTATGTTAACCTTTATCTTTCCTAACCTAACCTCTTCTATATTACTTGTTTTTCATGCCACCATAAAGTTAAGATAGAATTTTTACTACAACATAGTTATTTGTCGTCAAAAAGTGGAATTTGGGGGTCGGGCTGGGTTCTATTGGAATTAATCCCATATGTTCTGTTATTCACTTAACGCGGTTTTCACTTAACGCGGGACCCTCTGGGTTCAATTGACCGCGTTAAGTGGGGTACAACTGTATTTTCGATGAAAAATCAGCGGTGGGTGTCTCGCCAATAATTACCGTGACATTTACTAGAACCTAATAGAATCTCCTAACCAACCAAAGAAACCTATCTAACTTACTTAACTTCCAGACCCCCTGCCATATTAAAGAAAAGTACTTTTGATATCTGGTATCAATGAAAGCAACTTTTTGAAACATGATGTAATTTTACATTTTTTGTGGAAGTGAGAGTACGCTCGGACTGAGTGGGTCAGTTGTAAACAAACAGGCGACATGTGATGACAGCAGGTTTTTCAGAGGAGTATACAGTAAATACACGGTAGGGTAATTAATTTCTTCACGTACAAAGCACATAGAAACATCGTTTTCGTGTCATACGATCAGTTTTTCAGTGTTTTACCCCAGCAATTTCCCTAATCATTCATGCCCTGCCCACTACAGGAGGTTTATGATCATAGTTAGAGAGAAACTAAAGAAAAAATATGAATTGGAAATACTTACAATTAAAATATAGTTTTCACCTCATAAAATACTTTATAATAATAATATGTGGAAAAAATTAAGGAAATTGAATTACTGTACTCATTCTAGTGGTAGCAGTGTTCTTATAAATTACCTAATGAAGATGCAAGAAGAATGTGTGGTTATCAGCATATAATGTACTTGGATCACGCGCACCTACAGTGATTTACTTGCATACATATATACAGTACAGTGAACCCTCGCTTTACGCGGTTTCACTTTACGCGTTTCTACATTTACGCGGTACTCTGCCAGAACCGGAATTCCCACTTTACGCGGTGCATCTACTCATATACGCGGGTGAAGTATAATTTTTTTATTTAGCTCCTAAAATTCATACAAATTATCCGGCCAGAATATAATTTACATTGCTGGAATTCTACAATTTGATGATCATTTTGAATATAAGCATCATAGATTTTGCATTAGACATACAAATTTTAGATCTAATGCAAGTATTTTGTTTACTCAGTGCAAATATGTTATCTTTTGTGCAAAATATATGACGTGTATATTCAAAATATTCCTGGTCTTGCAAGGAATCCAGCAATGTCAATTATATTATCCTAACTTTAGTCTGAGGTATTATTTATTACTAAAAATGTAAATATACTGTTATAACCCAATCATTTCTCTGGTAGGGAGAGAAGGTGGGGGTGAGGGGTAGGGAGGGAGGGACCCAGGGAGCAGGTGGGAAGAGGGGGGGAGGTGGGGTATTTTGATTGACAGATAGTATTTCGGTAAGTATATTTTGTTTATTTATTGAAGATATTTGTTTTAGCTCATAAAATTCATACAAATTACCGGGCCAAAATATAATTTACATTGCTGGAATTCTTACAATTTGATGATCATTTTGAATATAAACATCATCGATTTTGCATTAGACATACAAATTTTAGATCTACTTTAAGTATTTTGTTTACTCTGAGTAAATATGTTATCTTTTGTGCAAAATATATGACATTTATATTCAAAATTTTCCTGGTCTTACAAGGAATCCAGCAATATCAATTATATTATCCTAACTTTAGTTTGAGGTATTATTTATTACTATACCTTAAAATCTAGTGGTTTTCCCCCAAAAATTTCTCAGAGAGGGAAGAGCCAGCGAGTGTAGTGTGAGAAGAGGGGGAGAGAGTTGGGTCCATTATTTGAATGGACATTAACTTGGTGACTGTATTTCTCTATTTCTCTTAAGTATTAATTGTGTGCATGTACCATCATAAAATTAAGATGTTATTTTTACTAGAACATAGGTATTGTGTTGGAAAAAGTGGAGTTTGGGGGTCAGCTGGTCTCTATTTCATTGAATCCCATATGTTATGTTGTTCACTTTACGCGTTTCTCGTTTTACGTGGGCCTCCGTGGGTTCAATTGACCGCGTAAAGTGAGGGTTCACTGTATATATATATATACAGACTAAAGAGAAGTACAAAACAAGGTGTATATATACAGAGGAGGGTGAGACCAGGTCCACAATGGTCAGGTATTAGGTTATGACCCTACTAATCTTTAAATAGCACGGCAACGGTCGGTAGTCAGGTCAGAGGGTAAGGTGACCCAATCTTCTCACCTGGTTACAAATCTTCTTAATTACAAAATTGTCCAGTTTGTACATGCCATTACTCAAATTCATGTTGAATGCTTCGGTATGTTTAATGAGACTAGATTGTATGATGTTCCTACTATCAATTGAATTACAAGGTAATATTGAGGAGGCATTATCCCAGTCAATGCAATGCTTGTTATCCCTCAAATGAACAAACAGAGCATTTGATTCCTGGCCTGTCCTAACACTATATTTACAGTATGTTGTTTAAGCCTAGTTACAAGATCTTTGCCTGTCTGGCGTAAGTAAAACATATTACATTCCTTGCAAGGAACTTTATCAATGCAACCAATTGTGTTGTTGGGGGAGTTCTTGATTAACATTTGTTTAACAGTGCACGACTTTTTAAATGCCACATTGACGTTCCAGGTTTTTAGTTGTAAGGGAATGTGTGAGAAATTTTTGTGAAATGGTAATATTAAGATATTCTTATGGTCATGGGTGGGCTTGGGATCAGTTCTATAAAAAGTTTTCTTAGTAATGTTTAGGCATTTGTCTATGAAAGATCTAGGGTATTTAAGGTTTGAGCCAATATTATAGATATATTTATATTCCTCATATATATACATACATACACATACATATATACATATATATATATATATATATATATACATACATACACATACATATATACATATATATATATATATACAGTGGGGTATGCTATAACGAACGGATCCTACTACGAATATTCCTATAACGAACGGTTTTACCTATAAAATTGAGAATTCTATAACGAACGAAACTCCTACAACGAACATTATTTAAATTTGTTTTTTCTAATTTATTGTTTTTTTTATTACAAATATTAATGATATTCTTTATTTCAGGGGTTTAGATGCATATTTATGCACTTTTTTACAATTTTTACAATTTTATTTTATATTTTTCAGTGTTAAGTGGTTGTATTTGGGGGCCTGGAACGGATTAATCCTATAACGAACGAATGCTATAACGAACAAGGTTCTAGAACCAATTAGATATATATATATATATATATATATATATATATATATATATATATATATATATATATATATATATATATATATATATATATATACAGTAGTACCCCGATTTACGCGGTCAATTGAACCCACAGGGTACCGTGTAAAGTGAACAACAGAACATATGGGATTAATTCCAATAGAGACTGGCCCGACCCCCAAACTCCACTTTTTCCGACACAATACCTATGTTGTAGTAAAAATAACATCTAAATTTTATGATGGTATGCTCACACAATTAATATTTAAGAGAAATACAGTCGCCAGGTTAATGTCCATTCAAATAATGGACTCAAATCCCCCCCCTCTTCCCAGCTCACTAGCTCCTACCTCTCTGAGAAATGTTTGGGTGAAACCACTAGATTTTAACGTTTAGTAATAAATAATACCTCAGACTAAAGTTAGGATAATATAATTGACATTTCTGGATTCCTTGCAGGTCAGGGAATATTTTGAATGTAAACTTCATATATTTTGCACAAAAGATAAAATATTTGCTTTGTGTAAACCAAATTATTACATTAGATCTAAAATTTGTATATCTAATGCAAAATCCATGATGTTTATATTCAAAATGATCATCATATTGTAAGAATTCCAGCAATGTAAATTATATTCTGGCTGAGTAATTTGTATGAATTTTATGAGCTAAAACAAATATCTTCAGGTAATAAAAAAAAAAATATTCTTCACGACACTATCTGTCAATCAATGTACCCCACCTTGCCTTCCACCTCCTCACACTCACGCCAGCTGGGTCGGTCGGTCCCAACCCTACCCCCCACCTTCCCTCCCTACCAGAGAAATTTTTGGGTGAAAAAACTAGATTTTAACTTTTAGTAATAAATAATACCTCAGACTAAAGTTAGGAAAATATAATTGACATTTCTGGATTCCTTGCAGGTCAGGGAATATTTTGAATGTAAACTTCATATATTTTGCATAAAAGATATAATATTTGCTTTGTGTAAACCAAATTATTACATTAGATATAAAATTTGTATGTCTAATGCAAAATCCATGATGTTTATATTCAAAATGATCATCATATTGCAAGAATTCCAGCAATGTAAATTATATTCTGGCCGGGTAATTAGTATGAATTTTATGAGCTAAAACAAATACAGGTTGTACCTCTCTAGTCCGGCATTCTGTGGTCCGGAAACTCCCGTGGTCCGGAACGATTCTAGTTTGTCCAATAGGTAGATAGGCAGCTTTTTTTTTTTTTTTTATCTGAATTATTATTATTATTACAGGAGTATTAAATTTTTGCCCCTCAGGCCCCAATGTGGGTCAGTGACCTATGCCCGGGTGGGCTAATCCCCTTAAAAAAAAAAAAAAAGCCGCGGGAAATTAAGGTTTGTTTACATCCGGCAGTTCGGCTGCTCTCTCTCTCTCTCTCTCTGCTTGTCTATACAGAGTACAACATTTAACCCTTCAATATATATGAGCAGTAAATAAGTGTTGCTTTCATATTCTTATGTAGAGTAATGACGATATATTTTCACATGTGCGCACTTACATACGAGCAGTCTCACTTTTTTTTTTACCATTAATGGTTAGCTACTTATATTGTTCCATTTATTAACATTAAATAACATTACAGGTACTTCAAGCAACCATATTCATTTTTTTACATTAATTTTACTACAGCTAAACTCAGGGTCTTATTTTCTTCAGTTTTATATGTAGAACCAATCAGTCACTGGTTTCGTAAGCTTTAACATAAACAATGCCGGCAGCCGTCTCGTCTCCTCTAATATTCCACGTATTATTAATAAATTGTATTGTTAATTTTGCACACACGTACATTAATTCAATAAAAACAAATTCAGAAACATTAATTAAAATATATATGAACAGTAAATAAGTGTTGCTTTCATATTCTTATGTAAAGTAATGACGATATGTTTTCACGTGTGCGCATGCGCACTTACATATGCGATCTCTCTTTTTCTTTACCATTATCGTTAGCTACTTCTATTGTTCCATTTATTAACATTAAATAACATTACTTAAAACAACCATATTAATTTTACTACAGCTACAACCAAGGTCTTATTTTCTTCAGTTTTATATGTAGAACCAGTCAGTCACTGGTTTTGTAATCAACGAATACAATGCTGTGTCATTTCCTCGTGTGTTTTAATATTCTACGTATTATTAATGAATTGTATTGCTCATTTTGCACACACAAACATTAATTCAATCAAAAAGACTTTCAGTAATAAACAATAATGAAACTTTTGTACATAAGAGAAATGACGCTGTTCACACGATTATGCACTTCGTCTGCACGTTGGCGGGCCGTTCAAACCCGTCGAAATTCAAGTTTCCGCCGTCAAAATTTTTATTTATTTATTTTTTTGTGTGTTCCAATAAAATACGTTAAGAATTAAAAACTCGCGAAATTTGAGAAGCTACTATACGACATTTAACCCTTCAATATGCCTTCAAAGAGACCATGATGCAGAGAAAGTGGTGCTAGTACTTCCATGCATAAGCACAAGTCACTATCTATCCAGGAAAAGGGTGAATTTCCATGGTCCGGCACCGGTCAGGTCCCGAAGTTGCCGGACTAGAGAGGTACAACCTGTATCTTCAGTAAATAAATGAATATTCTTCAAGGACACTATCTGTCGATCAAAATACCCCACCCCCTCCCTCCCTCCCTTCCCACCCCCCACCTTCCCTCCCTACCAGAGAAGTGATTGGGAGAAAATAGTATAATTACATTTTTAGTAATAAATAATACCTCAGACTAAAGTTAGGATAATATAATTGACATTTCTAGATTCCTTGCAGGTCAGGGAATATTTTGAATGTAAACTTCATATATTTTGCACAAACGATAAAATATTTGCTTTGTGTAAACCACATTATTACATTAGATCTAAAATTTGTATGTCTAATGCAAAATCCATGATGTTTATATTCAAAATGATCATCATATTGTAAGAATTCCAGGATGTAAATTATATTCTGGCAGATTAATTTGTATGAATTTTATGAGCTAAATAAAAAAAAGTACAAAAAAATTACACTTCACCGCGTATATGAGTAGATGCACCGCTGAAAGTGAAAGTCCGGTTCTGGCAAAGTACCGCGTAAATGAGAGCGGAAAGTGAAACCGTGTAAAGCGGGGTAAGACTGCATATACATGTATATACAGGATGTCCCATAAATTTCCATACATAGGAAAAATAAATTTTATATAAAAATCCATTTTTATTTATATAATATGCTCTACATGACTACCATTCTGTTGAAAACACTCTTCAATGCGTGTCATCCACTGCTGAAGAACACGTTCAAGCACAGCTGGAGTTATGCTTGTAATGGCGTTGGTGATACGTTGTATGGAAACTTATGGGACACCCTGTATATATGTGTGTATATATATATATATATGTGTGTGTGTGTGTATAATATATATATATGTGTGTGTGTGTATATATATAATATATGTGTGTATGTGTGTATATATAATATATATATATATATATATATATATATATATATATATATATATATATATATATATATATATATATATATATATATATATATATATATATATATATATATATATATATATATATATAGTTTTGTTTGAATTTTTTTACAGCTTCGACTTCTTTCGTGGTGTAATAGACGAGGGAAAGAATGTCAAATACATTGAAGAAGTTGTTGGTACTTTTTTGCTGCAGTGGCTGCCCACAGCTCTAGCATCACCCCTTGCTATGGATGCCCTTAATCTTGTCAATAACCTGATTAAGTTCAACTCGGCCTTCCTAGACGAACAAGTTATTATGGGCTATGTTAAGTAAGTCATTGTGCTTTTAGGTTATCATTGGAGAACTTTCTTTAATTTTCACGAACTTTCTTGTATTATAGTATTTTCACACTAACCTGGCCCACAAGTCACGCCCCTCTTCTATTCTAATTGGTGATTGGTTTATAGAAAATTCAAACTAAATGTGTTTACAGTTACAGTGGGGTATGCTATAACGAACGGATCCTACTACGAATATTCCTATAACAAACGGTTTTACCTATAAAATTGAGAATGCTATAACGAACGAAACTCCTACAACGAACATTATTTAATATTTTTTTTTTTCACTAATTTATTGATTTTTATTACAAGTATTAATGATATTCTTTATTTCAGGGGTTTAGATGCATATGTATGCACTTTTTTACAATTTTTACAATTTTATATTATATTTTTCAGTGTTAAGTGGTTGTATTTGGGGCCCTGGAACGAGCGAATCCTATAACGAACGAATGCTATAACGAACAAGGTTCTAGAACCAATTAGATTCGTTATAGCATACCCCACTGTATAGTGCATTTTTTTTCAACTGAGAAGAGATGCCCCGCCCCCTCCTCAAGAGTTACAGCTGATTGGCTGTTGCAAATCTGGACTATTTCGTCCTGAAGTAATGATGTATTTCTAAATTAGTTTTTTTCATAATACAGTAGTTGGGATGACCGTTTCTGACGAGAAATATGTTTAGCTAAATTATTTAAAGATACATATTCATTATTCCAAATATTTATTTGTATGTGTTCTGTACACACACACACACACACGACAGATTTACTTTGGTGTATGACCTATGACACACCCTATACGGAAGGGACAGTTTTACTATGGTGTATGGCCTATGACACTCCCTGTAAAAATAGGGATATCTTTCTCTCTCAAAACTTTAAAACTACCCACAGACATTCTTGGGTACATCCAGGGTGTCATTCGCTAAGTAAAAATCCACGAACTTGGGGGGGGGCTGCTGTATAGTTGTTTAGAGGAAGTTTCCGAGATCAATGTAGGGAAGGTTTCCACTTACTGTAGGTCTAACCATGCTGCTCTACCTGATATGGTTACCCACTGCCAGGCGTAAATGTTGTTTTCATTTACATTCTATCTTATACCTAATTACATTTAACACCAAACTATTTTTCAGTGAATTTTGCAATTCATTAAGTTTACCTTCCATAGTATTGACTGGCCATAAAACCTTTCCCAGCGCTCAATTTTGTGCACTATATCTGGTACGGGTGGCCCGGCCCGCCTGGCGATCAGCGCCGGTCAGGGATTAAGCAGTTCATTCATAACTACAGTATGTGCTTTTGGTTTTTCTTCATGGCCATATTTTGTTCTCAAATCCGGATGCAATACTTATTGTATATACCCTGTACAGGCATCCCCTGCGTTACGGAAGGGTTGCATCCCTGGAAAATTGACCATATTGCAAAATTCTGTAACGCAATACCTATTTTCCCATTGCCTTCCATTATAAAACTGGAGATGCGTTCCTAAGGAATTTTTTTCGACCTCAAAAAAGTAATTCAAGCACTTTTATGAATGAAAATCAACATTTATAAACACATACAATACAGTACATTAAATAATTTATGATATACAGTTGTACCCCGCTTAACGTGGTTTCACTTAACGCGATTTCTCATATACGCGGTGCCTCGCCAGAACCGAACTTTCACTTAACGCGGTTCATCTACTCATATACCCGGGAAGCGGCGCGGGCACGATGCGCACAAGGTCGCCCAGTCATCAAAACATTACCGAGTTCTTCACCCACCACAGCCGGCCCAAGTCAGGCCCTGCAAGCCTCTGTGGTGGATAGTGATACAATTGGTACAAGTGATACAGGTGAGGGCCAATAATCTGCCCTCTGCCTCGGAACCAACCGCCCATCCCCGTGTGCCCAGCCATCTTTTCTACTAATGTAAGTGTTAAAAAACCTAATATTATTGATATTTCTCTTAATTATTATGTGTGTGTGCATACCATCATAAAGTTAAGATAATAATTTTACTACAACATAGTTGTATGTCGTCAAAAAGTGGAGTTTGGGGGTCGGGCCAGTCTCTATTGGAATTAATCCCATATGTTCTGTTGTTCACTTAACGCGGTACCCTGTGGGTTCAATTGACCGCGTTAAGCGGGGTACAACTGTACATGTAATAGGAAGAGAAATACAGTTGGAAGAAATAAAAATATTGTATTGTACTCACCACAAAAGATGTTGACTGCTGCTGCTGTCCTTATTATCACGGATTGTTCCCACTGTTGAAGTAGCAAGACCTAATGTTTTTGCAATCTGGCTAAGTTTTTCTCTAGCATCACACCTTCTTAAAACCTCAAGTTTAATATCCAATGTAATGCCTTTGCGACATCTTTTTGCACTACTGTGGTCACTTCCACTTGATGGCCTCTTTCCTGTCATCTTGAATAAGGGTAATGCACTGTACTGCACTTACTGTATGTTTGTAAAAGTTAAATCAAACTGCTGGGGCGAGAAACTTGCGTGCACACTGGATGTAAACAATTGAGTGACTCCGCGTGGCGACACCACGCTTGGCGGTAGCAAACACCAAGAAATTCACACCAAACAAATTATAATTTTTAACAAAATTTTTTTATTTTATATAGTGATTTTTTTTAAATTGTTAAAATTTACCCCAATTTCCGTAAGGGCAGATTTACGGGCCGTACCGCAAAATTATTGGTCATAATTTACAAATTCCGTAAGAGCGAATTTCCGCAACCCGGGGTATGCCTGTATTACATACACATGGGTGTATGTATAATTACCCCGAAAAGTCCGCTTTATCTGTATTGGCAATTTTGTAGTTACTCTAAGGGGGTTGACTTGCTATAAATGAAGACAGTACAGGTACTCCTCGACTAACGACCTACTCGACTTATGACCACCCGGACATAAGACCGCCGCAGTCATATGAATTTTTTTCAAATTACGTACGTATTTTCTAATACAGAAACGTTTTCGTCCTGTACGACAGCGTGGCGTGGGCTGGGCCGCCTCGTGGTGTACAGCATCCAAGCCCTAGCCCACTCGGTGTTAGTGATCGCACTGTGTACTGACAAAATTTTTGTTTCTAATTCCCTTTAAAATGACTGGCACGCGTACAAGTGAGAGTTCTGGTGGTGCTCAGAAGAAATAAACTTTTGAGATGAAAATGAAAGTAATACAGTGATCCCTCAGTTAACGAACGCCTCGGTTAATGAAATTTCGGTAAACGAACTGCCTTCCATAAGAATCTTCAATTCGGTTAACGAAAAAAAATTTGGTTAACGAATTTCTTACGAACCGACCTGAACATGTTTTCGCTTGCACTGGCCGGGCAACCAGCTTTAGTATCAGTCTGCCAATACATTAATCGGTTCTAGGGCTTAAATTCCTTACTATTTTAGTAAATATCAAGGAAGTTTATACTATTCAATAATTTTAAAAGTTTAATATTCAATTTTTTAGTCATTTTAACAATTATTGAACATAATTGAAGGTAAAGTGACTAGTTTAATGCGCGGCATCCAGCCTCTTAACACAGCAAACAGGCGTTAGTGTCTCTGTTTTCACTGGAGGTAACATCTTGCTTGAGACTCTCTTCAACTAAACGCTTTTTTCTGTGTTTCCAAGCAAATTATTGGTCATTTTGAAATATATTTTACATATTGACAATATATAATGCAGTGCAGTGTTGATTTAAAGAAAATAATTTTGAAATACACCAAGAGACCTAAAATTTTATGGGTGAAATGGTGCCATGGGGTGACTTCTCTTCCACCCCAATGCCTTCTCTTCTTCCTTCTCCTCCACCCCCATTCTAATTCCCATCATCATCATCATCATCATCATCATCCAGGAGCCTTCTACATACACACCTCAAAGTAAGTGAACTTTTCTACCATTTTTGTTGAATTTAGGCAATTTTCGGTGAGCTGGAACCAATTGCCCAAAAACCCATTGAAACAATGATTTCGGTTAACGAACTTTTCGGTTAACGAACAACCTGCTGGAACGGATTGAGTTCGTTAACCGAGGGACCACTGTAATGCGATATGAAAATGGAAAAACGGTAGCAACCATTTCACGCGACCTTGGCTTCTCTCACTCGCGATATCAACAATTTTGAAGGACAAGGCAGAGGCATTTGCTACTATTAATAAGGGGATGCAAATGTTTGAAGAAATGGATCAAAATGTTGAGCGTTTTGCAAAAGTTGACAGACAGATCCAAGATGCACTTGCTTGCTACATGGAGATTTACAATGAAAAGAAAAGGCAAACTGTGCAGTCTAAATTGGACATATATTTTAAGAAGTCTCCCATTGCTATCTCATCACTTCTGGTAGTCTGTAGGTCTCCCTTTTCTCTTGATACAGTCCTACAGGTGTGAAGGAACTGACTCTGCCAAGTTGTAGAGTATTTGTGGGTCTAAATTATTCCACTCTTCACGAATGGCTGCCTCCCGCTTGGGGACGGTACTTGTGTCCTTGCCATGTATTACAGATTTTGTTGTGTGTCAAGGGGTACCATCCTGTATAAACACATCAGTGCGGTATTTTTCAAAAGACCCGGGCAAATAATCACAAAGCAGCTCCAAGTAGTTAAATTGGTTTATCATCACATTCCTAGGTAGCACATCAAGATTGCCAGTTCCAAAGCACGAGAAGTAACCCCACACCATTAGTGATTCGGGATGCTTAACTGTGCTAAAAGTGAACTTGGGGTCAAGCGAATCACTACCTGTACACATTAAAAGTACGACTTCCAGTAAAAGAAAACAGTGCCTCGTCACTCCACAGCACGTGCTGCCACTTGGTTGTATCCCACTGAGCCTTAGCAAAAGCGACCCTACACTGTCTCTGGACAAGGGTGAGGAGTGGCTTCTTGCATGCGTGGTGGCTGCGAAACTGCAGGTCGTCATAGATGCGGCGGTGAACGGTCCTTACAGAAACATCACCTAGAAGTACAGGGTTTTTTCTTTCAATTCCTATGCTGACAGACGTGGATTAGCATCAGTGGTGGGCACGGTTCTGCTAATCCGCTAACCGCTAATTAGCGAAGCTAACTTTCTCGTTAGCGGATTAGCGTTTTTGCTAACTTTGGAAACCATTAGTGGACCAATTAGCTTCCGCTAAATTTAGTTCCGCTAACAAAATTTATACTTGTTTGTTCCTGCCTATTGTAAGCGTGTGACGCCGCGACGCGTGTCTCCAAGAGCCAGTTAGGCACGCTTGGCTGACTGCGTGTTAGTACGTGTAAAGTTTAGAGTTTTCTGTTCATTTACATGACTAAGACCAACAATAAGTTATATAAAAATGCACTGGTATAATGACTAAGACCAACAATAAGTGATATAAAAATGCACTGGTATAATGTGTGTGGTTGGTATTGCATATATTTACATGAATAATGAATAAGGCCGATAGGTTGTTGTAAAGGCCTAGGACTTAGGGATAGAAATCCCTTACCAGGCTAATCAGGATCTTAATAAAGGAAAGTCAAGGACCATGGTTTTCCGAGGAATAACAAACAACCGTTAGAGATTGGCATCTCTTTACTATAAAAATATAACAAAACTCTGACACCACTCAACAATCATCAAATAATTATAGAATCAAACCATGAACAAATATTTCCTACGGCAGTGGCCCTGGGGGAAGGTTCTGGAACGCGGTGATGCACACTCAGGGCAGGGAAGCGTCCATTCACTCCACACTCAGCAACGTCTTGAAAAGGCAGGAGAACACCGGGGCACCGACGGAATGTGATGAACTGATGGACGTGGTATGCGGTAGTGGTAGATGACCAGAGAGTTGGCAGTTGATAGGTGAAGGTCTGGGAACACAGCCCACGAGTCCAGGACCTATGATGAGATCACAGCCAGAATTTGACGGACAGCAGGGTAGCTAGATACTGACGGTATGGCGGCTGGGTTGAATCTCCCGCGGCGGAGAGGGTTGCTGCCGTTATCACCTCCGTCCAACCACCCCAAGTGTCGTCTGCACCAGCAAACGAGCGAGTTAGCAGCGGTAACTAGCCGGAGGATCGTTTCTGCCCTTACACTGCTCCCCCAACAAAAATCTACTGTAAGGTAGATTAAAACTTAAGATTAGTACACAAAGCATAATCATCTTACAACAAATGCTTAAATACACATTGCACAAAAAAGAAAGGTCATAGAAAAGAATAGGTGGAAACTTGATGTCCAAAACGAAGGCCGTATCAAGGAACTGCACGTGGGGTCCACTTCAGTCCAAGTTTAAGTTTGGGCCTATTTCCTGCCGTAGAGGATTCTTCTATCTCGTCAGGTGTTGGCAGCAACTGGCAACCGAGATCAACAGACTCTGGCGTCCGAACTTCACAGGAACTCTTGCAGGGTAGTGCCTCGACTAACTCCAGCTTGGGGTCGTCGTCAAGGACACGAGCAATGTGGGTCCTGCAATTATATTGCTTTAACAAATTAGCTTGATGTAATTTAGGCTTCTTAGAGGAAGGGGGTGAGAATCGACCAACAAAATCTATGGCTACCCGAGAAGAAGGTTCTGCAACGATGGGTAAGGGTTCAAGTGGAACAGGACGGACTCTACCCTTGGCGGACATACGTGGGCACTGATCACAACTCCTACAAAAAGCTCTAATATCCGCTCCCATACCTGGCCAGTAAAACTGATCAGCAACCTTCCTATAAGTTTTTCTACGAGAACAGTGACTTACAAGAGAGCTCTTGTGAGCTACAGAGAGAATGTTACTACGACAAACAGCAGGGACAACAAGTAAAAACCGACCTACTTTAGCTGGTCGCTTGGATGAAACACAAGACCTGTGTAACACCCCATTAATAGAAACAAACTTATAAACCGACCCATCTCTCACCTGATCCTCCTCCCCGGAAGTCACCTTCTCCCTTACCCGCTTAAGAGTGGCACACGAGTCTTGAAGCTTGGCGAACTCCCTGGGCGTCACAGTCAGTGGCAACAAATTCGGCAGAATCAGGGGATGCGGTCGTTTCACCTTCGCCGTCCGTGGCCCTACAGCTTGGACCTTGGCGGCAGGCGTGGCGGCGTGAGAGGGTGGCGAGGCGACCTCGGCAGGTGGCGAGTCGTCATCAACAGGTGGCGTGAGGACTGGTGCTGGTGGTGAGGAGACTGGTGCTGGTGGCGAGGAGAGTTTTAACGTTTCCGGGTCGTTAGGGTCACGAACACCGGGAACATTACCAATGAGGGCACTAGCAAATTTAATGGGAGCTCTTACCACATTAGACCAACCAGTGAAATAGGGGCAACGCAGGTAGCACCTAACAACAGGGAACTGGTCAACACGACCTAAATAATCGGCGACACTAACCTTCGGGCAGTTGGAGATGTCAGCATCAGGCAGGGCTTCTTCAGAGACAATAATGCACGAGCAACCAGTGTCCCTGATGAAAGTAGATGCCCTAGACCCATTGATTGTTCCACTGACACAATAACGGGGGCAGCTCCTGACCTCCAAACAGAATCCGACCTTGTTGCTGGGTTGAGTGTCAGCAGTCTTGAAGGCGAGGGGATTCCTGGGACAGCGAGAACGAATGTGCCCTTCTCCGCAGCTGTGACACCGCACGGCTGGTGAACTACTCTTGTGTACTCCTGGGGATGGTTCCTCGGAGGATGGAGGCTTCGCAATCTTCACTACAGGAGGGGAAGACTTGGGGTAGGCGTTGCGAGCAGACGCCCAGTTGTCGGCAAGATGCACAGCTTCTCCAAGCGTCGCTGGCTGGTGTTCTTTGATGAAAATTCTCAAGTCTGGAGGTAGAGAAGACAAAAACTGATCTAATATCATGAAATTAGAGAGAGACTCAAAGGTTTCTTCAACCCCTGATGTCTCCAGCCATTGTTGAAATAAACGACCCAGGTGAATCGAAAACTGCTGGTACGTTTCTCCCTCTCTAATCTTCGTTCTGCGAAAATCAGCACGATAACCGTCAGAAGTCTTGCAAAATCCTCGCAAGAGAGCTTGCTTCAACAAGAGGTAATCTCGGGTGATGTCGGCAGACAGGGACGTGTAAATTTCTACCGGCTTACCACTCAGTAGGCTACCCAACCTTACAGCATAGCTATCTGGGGCTACACCAAGCAGCTCAGCTACCCGCTCAAACCTAACAAGGTAGGAGGCGATGTCTTCTCCTTCACGGTACACAGGCAAGCTGGGTTTTACCACATTGTCCTGTATATGGCCAGAGGATGCTGGTCTACTTGAAGCATTAATCCTAGCCAGTTCTAGGTCCTTTTCTGCCTGCAACTTAGCTAATTCGAACTCTCTTTCTTTCTCTTTCTGAAGTTCCTCCAACTCTCTCTCTTTCTGGCGTTCCTCCAACTCTCTCTCTTTCTGGCGTTCCTCCACCTCTCTCTCTTTCTGACGTTCCTCTCTCGCTCTCTGACGTTCCTCTCTCTCGGCATTCTGTTGGGTGACCACATACTGACCAATGTCATTACCTGTCAGACCCAGGGCCACCGCTTGACCTTTCCACACCTCAAAAGCAGACATAATGATCCGAAAGGCCAAGAACAAAGGAAAAAAACGAACAACTTACCCCGCAAATAGCCAAAGGTAACTCACCTAGTGGCTCAATCAAACCAGTAAATGATTTGATCCGACTGGAGGGAACCTCGTTCCGCACCCAGCCCAGCTGAATCACCTCAGGGTAACGAAACCGCACCAGGTGAAACAACAACATATATGCTATGACAGCATCCACAGTGCACCCCAACCAACACTAATTAACTTCCCCACGTACAAGGGAGAGCAACAAAATTAGCACACAGAAGGAAGGGATAACCACTGAACAACACTTGCTTCCGGGCCACAGACAGCAAGGTGGCGCGCTCACGGCGACTTACAACAACACCGGAACGAATGTTAAACCTCAGAAACCAAAGGTCAGAGACAATCCTGGCAAGGTCGCCACTTGTAAAGGCCTAGGACTTAGGGATAGAAATCCCTTACCAGGCTAATCAGGATCTTAATAAAGGAAAGTCAAGGACCATGGTTTTCCGAGGAATAACAAACAACCGTTAGAGATTGGCATCTCTTTACTATAAAAATATAACAAAACTCTGACACCACTCAACAATCATCAAATAATTACGGGAGTCAAACAATTAATGGAAGCAACAATGAACAAATATTTCCTACGGCAGTGGCCCTGGGGGAAGGTTCTGGAACACGGTGATGCACACTCAGGGTAGGGAAGCGTCCATTCACTCCACACTCAGCAACGTCTTGAAAAGGCAGGAGAACACCGGGGCACCGACGGAATGTGATGAACTGATGGTCGTGGTATGCGGTAGTGGTAGATGACCAGAGAGTTGGCAGTTGATAGGTGAAGGTCTGGGAACACAGCCCACGAGTCCAGGACCTATGATGAGATCACAGCCAGAATTTGACGGACAGCAGGGTAGCTAGATACTGACGGTATGGCGGCTGGGTTGAATCTCCTCGTGGCGGAGATAGTCGCTGCCGGTATCACCTCCGTCCAACCACCCCAAGTGTCGTCTGCACCAGCAAACGAGCGAGTTAGCAGCGGTAACTAGCCGGAGGATCGTTTCTGCCCTTACAGTTGTATGAGAATGCAAATTAATTATTTGTAAAATTGTGTACAGTGTACACCTTGATAAGTTGATCATCTGATCTTGGCATGATGCTATTTGCTACCTATGCTATACATTACTTTAGTTTTTGGATTCGTTTAATACTTTGTCTTTTCGTACAGTAAATAAAGATTATAAAGTGTATGTTGAAACTTGATTGTAAACTAATGTTTAATTTCATTTGTTCATTTAATTATTTGTGTACACCTTGATCATCATCTGATCTTGGCATGCTATACCTTTTTGGAAAGCTCTATGTCTAAGTTACAAGAGAACATATGAAAATTTCAGCTCTCTAGTTTTGTTTTAAGGGTTATAGAGCCCCCCCCCCCACCCCCCAAAAAAAACTGAAGCTAAGTTCATATACTGTAATAAAATTTAGCGGTTAGCGTTAGCTTCCGCTAATTTTTTAGCTGTTTAGCGTTAGCGAAGTTAACTTTTTAGTTTGCAGATTAGTGGTTAGCGAAGCTAACTTTTCGTTTAGCTGTGCCCACCACTGATTAGCATCAAGTTGCCTCTTAAGAATAGTTAGCGTTCATTGGGAAGTTTTTTGAGCCTTCCCTGGCCGTCCGCTGTGCACTGGTATTGCCAACCTGCCGTCATCTTGACAAGTTAATTGTAGATTTTAAGAATCCAGTAAGTACTGCATCAAAAGGTTCCTGCAGTACAATTACCAGGTCGGGTCGGGTTGCTCACAAGCCCACTCGACTGGTTTTATAGTTTACATTTAAATTTTAGTTTATAAGCTTTAAAACTATTTTTGTTAGGGGAGAAAGAATGTAATAACTTATGTTTTGTATAGGATGCAAGGCACCACTCATTTGTACAGTTGGTCCTCATATTACGCGGTCCCGCATTCCGTGTTTCACCGTTAACGCGGTGCCTTGCCAGAACCTAACATTTTCACATTCCGCGGTCGTGAACCCCATTACGCGGAGAGCGGCTGGCAAGCCGCGCCATTTTTGGATCCAAACCTCCCGCCATCCGCCATGTTGTGTAAGAGGCGCGAAAATGGTGCGCACAAGGTCGCCCAGTCATCAAAACATGACCAGTTCTTCACCCGCCACCCACTACAGCCGGCCCAAGTCAGTGATAGTGATAATTATAGTGACGATATGGACTTATATGAACTTTGGGGGGTTTGACAAAGAGGCCCTGCAAGCCTCTGTGGTGGATAGTGATACAATTGATACAAGTGATACAGGTGAGGGCCAATAATCTGCCCTCTGCCTCGGAACCAACCGCCCATCCCCGTGTGCCCAGCCATCTTTTCTACTAATGTAAGTGTTAAAAAACCTAATATTATTGATATTTCTCTTAATTATTAATTGTGTGTGCATGCCATCATAAAGTTAAGATAATATTTTTACTACAACATAGTTGTGTGTCGTCAAAAAGTGGAGTTTGGGGATCGGCCTGGACTCCATTTCAATTAATCCCATATGTTATGTTATTCACTTTACGCGTTTCTCACTTTCCGCGGTACCCTCCGGGTTACATTAACCGCGTAATATGAGGACCAACTGTACCCAGAATTTCATGTTGTGTTTATTGTTAGTCATGATGGTGCCAAAACCACCTGTGGAGATTGCTGTTCCTCTACAATAAAGGAGGTACTGTTTTTGGTGGCTGTTTAAGGGCAGCGGCCGGCTGAAAATACTGTACGATGAAAATCAGAAAATTACTGAAATATTCAGAAAAATTCCTGAAGAAAGCTGTTGCCTATGGCTATCTGCCGACGTGTTTTGATTGTAATTCGTAAAATTTACGTAGCTATGCATGATTGTTCTACCCCTCCCCCTTCATTTAGAGGGCCCTTCTGTTTACGTAGCAAAAGCTGTAGAAAAGTATTTATAATATTTTGGTGTAAAATAACACCAATCACTTGATAAAAATCAGTATCTGGCACATCTCTCAGCTAGCTAGCAGCAGGATGAAACTCTGAGGCTGCTTGTACTTCTCAGTTACCCACAAAAGAAGCGAGAGTGGGTTCCAACAATGTGTTGCTCTTGCACCACCCTTACCGGCCTGTATCTCAAAACGAGTTTTTCTAATCTTAAAATCCCTAAGGCTCGGCCATTTACGGGCCAATTCTAAAAAAGCAAAAACTAAATACTGTAGTAGAATAACATATTGTGCATGGCAGAACTTATAGATTTGATTTATATTTGGCTTAGATTATTACTTCCTGATTTATCTTTAAATATTTTGATAAAAAAATGGCAAGTTTGGAAAAAATTCATGTACCCAAAACAAAAGCGATAATCAGAAATGTCCATATGGCACATTCAAGAACAGTACAGTATATTACCTATACCCCACATAAATTTCAACTATCTAGCAAGAAGTTATGGAGAAGTAAGATTTTAAAATTTGATATGAATACGGTACAAAGGAGGAATCAGGTATCGGGGAGAACCGATTTAGGGGTATAGCAACAATGTTTCTGGTGTCCTTAATTGCTGACAGGAAATTGATATTGAGTGATCAATTATTAATGATATTTGTGCTTCAGCCAGACACTCCCCTTAAAGTATGATTTTTATATGCTAATGTAATGCCAATCAATTGGTATTGGTAGGCATGTTGTGACTCAACTTCTTCAAGCCAAAAGTGAAGAGGAGGCAGTTTTGTGTCTTCATGTCCTGGAGTCCATCATTGCCTACAGTATCCTTCCATCCTCTGCTCTTGCTCAACTTATTTCTGCACTCACTAGGATTGTCAATGTGCCCCAGGTCACAAAAATGGTTTTCAAGGTTAGTTGAATATTGTGGTTATGGAAATCACTCATCTTGTTTCTCGTCTTAGAATCCAAAACATGATGTTTTACTAGAATATTAACTTTTTTTTCAATGTGTTGTATTTTACAGGCTGTACCCCTCTAGTCTGGCATTCTGTGGTCTGGGAACTCCTGTGGTCCGGAGCGATTTTAGTTTGCCCATGGAGAAAATTAATTTGAATCTGGTACTTTCGATGTTTGGCTAAATTTTGCCTTATTTACCCTAATTTTTTGGCGAATTACTACCTGTAATAAAGCAACATCCTAATAAACCAATGAAAATAACACAGATAAAATTAAATAAAAACTAAAAACAACACAGAAAAGTTCTTATGTTCTACAGCTTCAGCTAGAGTTGAGCATACATCATCCGAGTAAAAACACATGCAACAACATTGGCTGTCCTTGTGTTTTCAACTTTACCACCACTGGTGGGTAGAATTTTTGTTTTAAATTGAGAAACATTAATTAAAATATATATGAACAGTAAATAAGTGTTGCTTTCATATTCTTAGGTATAGCAATGACGAAATGTTTTCACATGTGCGCACTTACATACGTTATCTCACTTTTTTTCTTTACCATTAATGGTTAGCTACCTACTTATATTGTTCCATTTAATAACATTACTTAAAACAACCATATTAATTTTTTTACAATAATTTTACTACAGCTACAACTAGGGTCTTATTTTCTTCAGTTTTATATGTAGAACCAGTCAGTCACTGGTTTTGTAAACATTAACGAAAACAATGCCGTCTCTTCTCCTCGTGTGTTCTAATATTCCACGTATTATTAATGAATTGTATTGTTCAGTTTGCGCACATAAACATTAATTCAATAAAAAAATTCAGAAACATTAATTAAAACAAATATGAACAGTAAATAAGTGTTGCTTTCATATTCTTAGGTATAGTAATAACGATATGTTTTCACATGTGCGCACTTAAATATGTGAGCTCACTTTTTTCTTTACCATTAATGGTTAGCTACTTATACTGTTCCATTTATTAACATTAAATAACATATCTTAAAACAACCATATTAATTTTTTACATTAATTTTACAACAGCTACAACCAGGGTCTTATTTTCTTCAGTTTTATATGTAGATCCAGTCAGTCACTGGTTTGTAATCAACGAAAACAATCCCGTCTCGTTTCCTCGTGTGTTTTAATATTCTACATATTATTAATTAGTTGTATTGTTCATTTTGCACACACAAAAATTAATTAAATAAAAGACATTCAGTAATAAACAATAATGAATCTTTTGCACATAAGAGAAATGACACTGTTTACACGATTTGTGCATGTCTGAACGTTGGCGGGCCGCTCAAACCCGTCGAAATTCGAGTTTCTGCCATCAAAATTTTAAATTGTGTATTTTTTTTGTGTCCAAATAAAAAATGTTGAATTAAAAACTCCCAAAAATTTGAGAACCTACTGTACAACATTTAACCCTTCAATATATCTTCAAAGAGACCTCGATGCAGTGAAAGTGGTGCCAGTGCTTCCAAGCGTAAGCACAAGTCACTATCTATCCAGGAAAAGGGTGAATTTCCATGGTCCGGCACCGGTCAGGTCCCGAGGTTGCTGGATTAGAGAGGTACAACCTGTACTAGGATATACCATATACAGTACAACATTGTAATTACTGCAATACTGTATGTGATTTTACTTTATATAGCCTACATGTTCATTTTCAGATTATGAGTAATCTCCTCGGGACACACTATGGTGACAGTGCTTTATGTATACTGTGCCACATAATTCAGGAAATTACTGATCCTCATATTGTGCGTGGAGCAATTTTCTTCATAACCTCCATATTGTGGGGAAGTGCAATGACTCCTGCATTGAACTATACCCCATCGGTAGTACTTGCAACTTTATACAAGGTGAGTTGAGGCAATTTTCTTCTGTCTTGTCTAATTTGATATTTTTAAATGTACTGTGCAGTACTATTTTTTTTTTTACGGGGATTAGTCCACCCGGGCACAGGTCACTGACCCACTTCAGGGCCTGGAAGGGGGAGGGGGATGTAATAATAATTAATAAAACAAATTAAAATAAATAATAAAAAAAAAAAAATCAAGAGTGACAAACGGTATACAATACAGTGATATCCCCATTAGCTGCAACAATTGGTGCAGACCACTTCCGGGGATGAAAGATTTTCGGCTAACCAGACGACTTTCTCAAACCCCCCAAAATTCCTTATCCCTGGAATCTTAGTTTACGGGAGTCTAAACTAGACATCTTGCACACACAGACACTAGCCCACTTCCCCAGAATGTTGCTGGGGATGTTTTCCTTGAGTCTAACTACCGGAGTCCATAAATGCAGTTTGAATTAAGTTAGAAACTCCATTTCTTTACTAAAATAATCCAGAATAGTTTATCTAAAAGTTTGGTAAAATAAATGTATTTGAAAATTAAAAACTATATGATATGGGTGTGAATGAAGTTGTTACAGCAAAGACTGGTATTTTCCACTCGCATGGAGCTGTGAGGGATTAGTGGGTCTCGTGTACCTGACCTGACGCACTGTCAGGTCGAGGCAGGGTGGGGGATTAGTGGTCTCATATTACTGACCTGATGGAATGTCAGGTCACCCTTTCTTGGCCGGGGGATTAGTGGGTCTCATGACCTGAAGATGTCTTGAATAAACACAAAATCTAATGCATTTTTAGAGAGATTGTGATAAGTTCAGTGGTCCCTCGGTCAACTAACAGTTCGATTAACGAAATTTCGGTTAACGAATTACCTCCCATAAGGATCTTCAATTTGGTTAATGAACAAAACTTCGATTAATGAAATCCTTACGAACATCACGCTTTGTTGTGAGCATCAGCTGATCAGCTGATGGGCTAGTCTGCCAATTCAGTAATCTGTTCTATGTTTACATTCGTTTCTAATGGAGTAAATATCAATAAAGTTGTGCTCTTTAATATTTTGCATTTTTTATATTAAAATTATTAGATATTTTAACATTTATTTAACATATTGTTAATATATGTAGTACAGGGAACTAGTTTTTTGTGCGCCCATCAGATGCTTGACTCAGCCACCAGGCGTCAGTTGGACTTTGTTGACAGTGGAGTGAACATCTATTTTGTTTGTGTCTTGAATATTTTTGCATTTTTACATTGAAATTATGTCATTCTGAAATCTAGTTAACATATTGATAATATATAGCGCAGTGCAGTGTTGATTTATAGAAAATCATCAACAACAACAACCAGGAACCTTCCACATATACACCTCAAAGTAAGTGTATACTTTACTGCATTATTTTTTTTACTTTGTATGTACTTTTCTGTGAGCTGGAACCAATTACCCAATACGTATCTCATTGAGACGATGGTTTTGGTTTACAAAATTTTCGCTTAACGAACGACCCTCTGGAACGAATTGTGTTCGTTAACCGAGGGACCACTGTATAAGTATAAATGAGCAAAGTTGTTTTCCTTCAACATTACGTTACATAACATTTTAAAATATGGAGAGAGAGAAAGAAGAAAGGTGTGGGTAATTAGAGAGATGGAGTGGAAATGAGTGTTGCCAAGCGCTCCTCAACAGCTGATATTTAACTTGCAGTCACACATGTGCAAATGTGTCACAGAATAAGACCCTCACTCCTTATGTCTGCTGTCTTAATTCCCTTTTTAGGGGTATGTGTGTGGTTGTTGGAGTGCATGTGTGTGGTGGTTGGAGTATGTCTGTGTGTGGTTGTTGGAGTGCATGTGTGTGGTGGTTGGAGTGCATGTGTGTGGTGGTTGGAGTGCATGTGTGTGGTGGTTGGAGTGTGTCTGTGTGTGGTTGTTGGAGTGCATGTGTGTGGTGGTTGGAGTATGTCTGTGTGTGGTTGTTGGAGTGCATGTGTGTGGTTGGAGTGCATGTGTGTGGTGGTTGGAGTGTGTCTGTGTGTGGTTGTTGGAGTGCATGTGTGTGGTGGTTGGAGTGTGTCATGTGTGTGGTGGTTGTGTGTCTGTGTGTGGTTGTTGGAGTGCATGTGTGTGGTGGTTGGGTGTGTCTGTGTGTGTTGTTGGAGTGCATGTGTGTGGTGGTTGGAGTGTGTCTGTGTGTGGTGGTGTGTCTGAGTGTGTGTTGGAGTCTGTGTGTTGGTTGTGGTGTGTTGGAGTGCGTGTGTGTGGTTGTTGGTGCGTGTGTGTAGTTGTTGGGTCGTGTGTGTGGTTGTTGGAGTCGTGTGTGTGGTTGTTGGAGTGTGTGTGTGGTTGTTGGAGTGCGTGTGTGGTTGTTGGTGCGTGTGTGTGGTGGTTGGAGTGTGTGTCGGTTTGTTGTTGGAGTGCATGTGGTTGTTGGAGTGCATGTGTGTGGTTGTTGGAGTGCGTGTGTGTGGTTGGAGTGCGTGTGTGTGTGGTTGTTGGAGTGTGTGTGTGTGGTTGTTGGAGTGCGTTGTGTGTGTTGCTTGTGTGTGTGTGAGTGGTGTGTGAGTGGTGGTTGGAGTGCGTGGGTGCGGTTGTTGGAGTGCAGGCATGTGGTTGTTGGAGTGCATGTGTGTGGTTGTTGGAGTGCATGTGTGTGTGGTTGGAGTGCATGTGTGTGTGGTTGTTGGAGTGTGTTTGTGTGGTTGTTGGAGTGCTTGTGTGTGGTTGCTAGAGTGCGTGGGTGGGGTTGTTGGGGTGCATGGGTGTGATGTTGGTGTGTAATATTTGGCTGAAGAGTGTGAGAGTCAACCTTTTTGGGGGGGAAGTGTCGAGCGGTTAGTCCCCCCCTCCTCACTCAAATGTGGCTAATTGTGATAGGGAGATGAATTTGATACCATAATGATCCTTAATAAATTCTCTACGAAATGTTTCCAATAAGATATCCTTTAACAAAATATTTCTATATGATATAGTGATGGGAATTCCATTCTCTTATAAAAAATACATAAGAAATGTTGATACCGGAGTCAGTAAAATCGGTTCTAATTTCGTTACACACCATTTTTTTAATCAAAATAATCCTGAATACTTTTATCTAAAACTTTGGTTAAATAAATGTATTATAAAACAAAAGCTTTATATGATACGGGAGTGAAAACAGGGTAGAGCCGTTTCTTTTATCCTCTTCACCACTGATCGCCTCGTTTGTTACTCACTTCACTCAATTGACTGCAATACTTAACTAATTATGTCTTAACACTTGCGATGAAGGTTGGGTGTGAGATTATTGGGTCACGTTGCTAACCTGACCTGATGCAACGTCAGGTCCCCCAGTGTTGGGTGGGGATTAGTGGCTCTTATGACCTGAATGTCTTGAATGACACTATTTTTTACCTATGAGGTATATACATAGTACTATACTGTATTGTATATGAAGGGTACATGTATTAATAATGCACAGATTATTACAGTAACGTATCTTTACTAATTGATAAAAAACAAATGCATATTATTGTACGTATCATGAATGGGCCAGTACTTTTAACAAACAGTGAGGGGAGGGGGTGACACGATCACTTTTATCCCCATTGGATCCTTCAACCTCTTACTAGTTCACAATGAGAGATTAACCTTATAAAATATCATTGACTTGACTTACGAGAATATAATTTGCATTGCTGGAATTCTTGTAAGATAGCGATTAATTTGAGTATAAACATCCCTTATTTTGCACCACACACTTCACACACACACACACACACTCCACACACTCCACTCACACACACACACACACATATATATATATATATATATATATATATATATATATATATATATATATATATATATATATATATATATATATATATATATATATATATATATATATATATATATATATATATATATAACCCAAGTTTGAATGTAAATGGAAGTGTTTATTGTATTCCATGTAGCAAATGTAATTGTAATTATGTAGGACAGACAGGAAAAACACTGCAGCTCAGAATCAAACAACATAAGTATAATATCAGAACAGCATCTGAAAGCAGTGCCTTGTTCGTCCATGTTAGGAATAATAATCACCCCATTGCTTGGGAAAAAAGCTTAGAAGTATTTAAATCATCTTGTGTCACAGAAAGACTTCTGGTTGAAGCTAGTTTGATTAAGGAATTGAAATCAATAAACCTTAGTGATGGTCAGTTCAAAACTGATAATATGTTACATAAATTTATTTGTCAGTGGCCCAAGGTTAAAAATGCTTTGAAAACCTTTGATATAGTTGTATGATAGTTATTTTGTGGGTCCCTTATTTTTTACCTGACCTGACTAGTCACGTCACCCCCCTTTTCTTAAGCTCCTCTACGTGTGTGTTGGTGTAGGGATTAGTGGATGACATCATTATGACCTGACCTCATGTTTTTAAGGTCACCCTGTATATTTAAGCCTCTCTCTGTCCATGTAATCCAGTTGCCTCCGAAGATGTCTTGAATAAAGACGGTGCCAAGGTGCCCGTTGTTTCCTTTCCGAAATATATATATATATATATATATATATATATATATATATATATATATATATATATATATATATATATATATATATATATATATATATATATATATATATATATATATATATATATATATATATATATATATATATATATATATATATATATATATATATATATATATATATATATATATATATATATATATATATATATATATATATATATATATATATATATATATATATATATATATATATATATATATATATATATATATATATATATATATATATATATATATATATATATATATATATATATATATATATATATATATATATACATATACATATATATATATATACATATACATACAGTGAACCCTCACTTTACGCGGATAATTGAACCCACGGCGGCCCGCGTAAAGTGAGAAACGCGTAAAGTGAACAACATAACATATGGGATTAATTGAAATAGAGACCGGGCTGACCCCCAAACTCCACTTTTTCCTGACACAATACGTGCGTTTTACTAAAAATAACATCTTAACTTTATGATGGTATTCACCCACACATAATATAGAAGGGAACAGTCAATAAGAGAATAATAAACTGAAGGTTAGGTTAGAGAAAAACAAGGTTGGAGTTAACACTTACGTTAGTAGAAGAGATGGGTCGGCGTAGGGGAATGGAGGCTGGTTCCGAGGCAGAGGGCAGGCTACTGGCCCTCAGGTGAGTCTTCATAGTTGTCATCCACACTTAATAGTGCCTCCCTGACAAATCCCTCAAAGTCATCATCACTGTCTCTGCCTCTGTCACTATCATTGGCTTGGGCTGGCTGTGGTGGGTTGCGGGTGAAGAACTCTGTTATGCTTCGCTGACGGCTGGTGTTTATGTTGTCGTGATAAACCTTGATGTAGGGCTCCATAGTCTGCAACAGCTGGGTAGTGAAGATTTCATACCTGTTTGCGTCAGGGTCGTCGGAAAGGAGGAGCTTGACTTTCTCAATACACTCGATGGCACCCCTTACATTACTATGGGATAAGCAGCGTTCTTCTTGGGATGACGCACCACCTGCCTCTTCACTGACGTCATCATCATCTACCATCTCGTCGGTAATCACATCAGGATCCCTTATCACCTCCAGGATGTCGTCGTTGGTGGTCTCAGAGAAGCCTGCAGCTGTAACACTCTGTGCAGCTTCTCTGGCAAGGTCCACTGCTACTGCAACAGTCTGAACCTCACCAGTCACAGATTTACTCTGCCTAACACCCGGAATGCCTTGCAACACATGTCTCCATGCGTGACGAACAGTTGCTACAGACAGCTGATCCCATGCCTCCACCAAGAAGTCCACAGCTTTCTTGACGTTGAACGTTCTCCAGAATTGTTTCAAAAGTACTTCTTGCTCTGCCAACTGTTGATCCTCGTCATGTTTGCTCTTGCTATCGGTGTTGGTGTCACTCAGGTTACGCAACTCTTCCTTGGTGTTGGTGTAGTCGTTCAGGAGGTTGAATTTTTAAGCAAAGAATGCAACTCTTACATTACAGATAAATTCTTGGTCCATGGGCTGTATTATAGACGTAGTGTTGGGCGGAAGGAAGACCACTTTTACGTTGGGGTGACGATCTAACAGTAGGGGCGAGTGTCCTGGTGCGTTGTCAAGCAGCAACAAAATCTTGAATGGCACATTCTGTTGCTCACAGAATTTCTTCACATTGGCAACAAAACAGTCATCAAACCAGGAGAGGGACAGTGTAGAGAACATCCACGCCTTACGTGCGGTCAGCCAGTGGACATTTAGCTTGGTCATGTCCATGCTCTTGTAGGCGTGCGGCTTGCGTGCTGTGTGGATCACCGATAACTTGAGCTGACAGGTACCGGAGGCATTGGTGGTAAACAGGACGGTGATGCGCTCCTTCTGCATCTTCCGGCCCCGACACTTGCTGGCATTCTTCACGACGAAGGTCTTGGAAGGTAGCTTTTTTAAAAAAAGACCAGATTCGTCCATGTTAAACACCTGGTCGTCGGTGTACTGTCCTTCCTCCATAATCTCACGTAAAAACGGAGGAAATTCCCTAGCTGCAGCACGGTCAACACTAGCTTCTTCACCACCAATGTTGATATTGGTTATCTTGTTCCTCTTCTTAAACCTCTGTAACCACCAAGAGGAAGCATTAAAGGGTTTGGGCTCTGTAATTCCCATCTTTCGTGACACTGCAGCAGACAGTTCACGTTCGTACTCCTTAACTGAGCGCTTGTCCACCGCCATGTTCCGTCGCGCCTGACGCACCAAGTAGCTCACAAGTAATTTTTCCGTCTTGAGAAGCACCTGGTTGTGGAAATACTTGATCATAGAAGCACCTGTAGACTTTGTGATGTTCATGTGCTCCTTTATCTTGGCTGCATCCTTCTTAATTTTCCTGATAGTTGATTCGTTAACACCATGCTGGCCCGCGAGATCAACCTGTCTTGTTCCTTTCTCCAACTCTTGTATGATCTTATATTTTATTTCGTAGCTTAAGGAACGTCGTGTCTTCTTTGGCTTAGGGCGGCTGGGTCCAGGTAATGCAAGGTTTCTTTGTGGTGGTGGTGGTGGTCCGGTGGAAGCCATTCTTATGGAACAATGGATACCGATATACACGGTGTAGCCAGGAGGGGTGTAACTGACGCGGTAGGTCAAGGGGCTTGAACGCTCCTGCGGCGGGGCACGTTATAGTACTAAATTAAACCAATCACAGCTAGCAGGGAGGGAGGTAAGGAGGCTTTGCCCAATCACAGTCTGCTACGTCATATGACGTCACTGATAACGCAACAAAGACATACACTGCAAAACCTACTCCCCTACTCGCGCCGCTTACACAACATGGCGGAGGGCGGGAGAGATGGCGGGAGGTTTCGATCCAAAATAGGCGCGGCGCGTGCGGACCGCCAGCCTCTTTCCGCATAAAGGGGTACACGCACCGCGGAAAGTGAGCATTCCGTGTTCGGCAGGGTACCGCGTAAACTTGGAAACGCGTGAAGTGGGACCGCGTAAAGCGAGGGTTGTGTGTGTGTGTGTGTGTGTGTGTATATATATATATATATATATATATATATATATATATATATATATATATATATATATATATATATATATATATATATATATATATATATATATATATATATGTAATGAGACAGAATAAACAGAGAAGAGGAAGATATATATATATAGGAGTAGTAATGTAAAGATAGGAAACTTGGTAGCGTGGCCTGGATGTTATTTGCACAGCGTCACTACGCTTATCTTATCTCGTATGTCAATACACATATATCACTTCTTAAAGGGACAACTTGTTAAACACCTCTTGATACAACTATTTATTAATTCACTCAATGACATGGACACATTAATATCACTATTATATCGGGGTACTAACACATTATGCTTTACGTTACTTGACACTGACTCTCGGACACACCTGAATGAATACACTTCCCACAGTAGGTAACTCACCCTAGGACGTTCTGACAAGACTCACGTGTACCCTGACGTAGGCCCAGTGAGTGCTGGCTGGGCTACCTCCTATGGGAAAGTCTGCTTAGCTGGCGACGCCGTGGTCCGGTCGGGAGGTCTCCCTCCCGACCTGGGGAGGGGACGTGCGTGACTCTGCTTAGTGAACCGAGTGACGACCCGAACGGGAGAGAGAGACAGCAACCAGAATGATAATGATAATGGAATAGGAGTGCTCGTGGACGGGACTGTAGGGCCTTTATATGGGGTCGGCCCAGCCGGCTTCTGACCTCTAACAATTAACACTAAACTGGTTTGATCTGGATAATTGTGTGCAGGTGTGGTCCTGGCCAGGTGTCTTGGCTAGGTGCGGTTGTAGGTCACCGGCTCACGTCATTAGGGTCGACCTGAGGTGTGTCAACCTGGAATGTGGTGGTACCACGAGGTCTGTGGTGTACTTGTTGTTATATGTGACATAATTCTGGGCTGTAAGCTTTGGTCTGACAATCAGTCATTACACCTCCCGCCAAGACCAAAGCTTCATCACAGAGACTGATGTCACATATAGACAGCAACATCACGTGTGGTATCAAAGATAATCCCTGGGGCGCTAACATAGTCTCATATTTACAAACACCGATCTCATAGGTGTATGTTTTTCTACTGGCGCTAGTTTGATCTGACAAAGCTCACTATACCTCCCGCCAAGATCAAAGCTTCTATGCCAGGAGAAAAAGGAAACATAGCAAGTGAACATAGAATGAAAAAATCCTTCATATGTAGCCTAGTGTCCGAGGCAACCTTGCAAATCACATTCTACAAACAACAACAGGTGTTACATTTCCTTATCAGCCCATGTCAAAGTAATAATTCATCTCCGTCAGTAATATAGCTACAACATCGTGTTTCATAGTCCAAGACATTGATCCAATGAACTCATAGAAAAAAGTGAGACTAAAAAAAAAACATTCTTTGTAGTAAACATCAACAAAATCAGAGAAAATACTTCAAAATACACAAAATGTGTTCCTACTTCACATATTAGGGTATTGATATCTTTTTATTATACATCAACAACATCGGTACATTAGTTGGGTCCGGCATAGCTCACGTCTTCCATCCAGCTGGTATCTGAAAAATAGGGGATGGCGGCAGCTCAGCAGCTGTAGTCGGTTGGTCCTTCATCATCGGCTTTCTTGTGATGTCAGGACAGCACATCTTCTGTCTTCTTTCTTCACATAGCACGTCTTCTGTCTTCTGTCTTCTTTCTTCACATACCGCACCTTGTAGGTCGTTTCTCCACACCTTCTGACTTCTTCTCACTTCCTCCTGGTTTCCATACTCTTCCAGACGAGTTTTCTGTCCCATCTGCGTTCTTCCTCTATACATCTTCATTTTCATATTCCAGATGAATTTTTCTGCTCCATCTGAGTTTCTTTATACATCTTCGTTTTCCGTCATATTCCAGATGAATTTTTCTGCTTCATCTGCATTTCTTCTCTGCAACATCATCATTTTCAACATATTCCAGACGAATTTTTCTGCTCCATCTGTATTTCTTCTCTGCAACATCATCATTTTCAACATATTCCAGACGATTTTCTGTTCGTCTGCCGACGGCCCTCTCCGGCCGGGATGAAAGCCGGTCCACTGTTTGGGCTGTCGTCTCCTTAGATGACTGTAAGGCAGGTTCCGCGGACCAGGGCTCGCCCTCCGTACGTGAGTGTCGGCGAGACCAAAGACCGTCCTGTCTTACACCTTCCACAGTGGTGAATCCCTCCCTGGCTGGGCTCACCAGGGTTCGTTGTGTGGCGATCCATTCCACACTCCTTACTTCCTAAAGTAGAAAAATATAAAATCTTCTTAATCCTATACCAAGGGAGGACTTGAAAGAAGTGACGTGGTGTGTGGTGGGTTTCGTGCTGCCTTCATCAAGCTGCATTCATCACGCTGCTTTCATCATGCTGGTTCTTCTCTGCTCGTATGTACTGTGGTTGACGTCCGGCTGGCCATGGGTGGTACTGTGTGTGACATTTGACAGAGAAACAATCCTAAAGGGGTGATGGATTAGTTGGAAGTGCATTCGCAAAAAAAAAGTTTACTTTATATGTTAGGTCAATGTTTGGCAACTATCATTTCCGTCACGACAATGTTCTCATCAGGCTGGGTCGGGGAGTGAAGCTCTGCGCACTACACTGAATATCATTTATCACTGCGCGTCAAAGAGTACATCACAAATCATAATAGCATAAAAATACACTGAGTGAAGCTCTGCATTCATCGCAATATTACTTTATATTAACCATCATCATCAACACACAGCTCACGGGACAAAAGACGGGGAATCAGTGTGGTCAAGCGAGGCGGGGCAGGTCAGAAGGACGTGAGGTCACCCGAGCGGGGTGGGGCGAGGCAGGGCGGCGCGGGGCGAGGCGAGGCTGGCCAGGCCCAGCCAGGCTGGTGCGTTGCGGGTGAGGTGGGGAGGAGCCGAGGCGTGGTTGATCGGGCCAAACCGAGGCTTCGCGGGGCGGGGAGGTGCACGGAACGGAGGGGCAGGGATGGGAGGAAGGGTAAGGAGGGTGAGGTAAGGATTAGGACAGGGAGGAGGATGTAGGTTAAAAGACATGTTAAGTTATAACAGTTAGTACAGACACCGCTTTCATCACTGAAACACAATGGCTACATTTAACACTGACCAACAATCAAACTGCACTTGGGCTACTGAGAATGCCACAGATAGCGGGTGACACTGAGAAATTACGTTAAGCACTGAACATATTTCTATCAAAAATTCGCACATACCACGACGAGACATTTACTTGAGCTGTAAAGGAGACACACTAGGACACTTTTCACGCTACTACGCAGGAACTTCTTATTACGCACTTTTGAACTAACGAGCCAGGTGTTATGGCTAACGGGGGAGGGCATGGGTTTACGTTAAGTACACTGTTACCAATAACAAGGGACGAGGGGAGCGTGGGTTAACGTCATAGTTCGCTGCCACCAATGTAATGACACGAAATAAACAGAGAAGAAGAATACATACATAGGTAGGAAGTATAGAGAGTAGGCATGTAAAGATAGGAAACTTGGTAGCGTGGCCTGGATGTTATTTGCACAGCGTCACTACGCTTATCTTATCTCGTATGTCAATACACATATATCACTTCTTAAAGGGACAACTTGTTAAACACCTCTTGATACAACTATTTATTACTTCACTCAATGACATGGACACATTAATATCACTATTATATCGGGGTACTAACACATTATGCTTTACGTTACTTGACACTGACTCTCGGACACACCTGAATGAATACACTTCCCACAGTAGGTAACTCACCCTAGGACGTTCTGACAAGACTCACGTGTACCCTGACGTAGGCCCAGTGAGTGCTGGCTGGGCTACCTCCTATGGGAAAGTCTGCTTAGCTGGCGACGCCGTGGTCCGGTCGGGAGGTCTCCCTCCCGACCTGGGGAGGGGACGTGCGTGACTCTGCTTAGTGAACCGAGTGACGACCCGAACGGGAGAGAGAGACAGCAACCAGAATGATAATGATAATGGAATAGGAGTGCTCGTGGACGGGACTGTAGGGCCTTTATATGGGGTCGGCCCAGCCGGCTTCTGACCTCTAACAATTAACACTAAACTGGTTTGATCTGGATAATTGTGTGCAGGTGTGGTCCTGGCCAGGTGTCTTGGCTAGGTGCGGTTGTAGGTCACCGGCTCACGTCATTAGGGTCGACCTGAGGTGTGTCAACCTGGAATGTGGTGGTACCACGAGGTCTGTGGTGTACTTGTTGTTATATGTGACATAATTCTGGGCTGTAAGCTTTGGTCTGACAATCAGTCATTACACATACATACATACATACCGTATATCACGGCCTATAAGACGAAATTTGAACATTAAAAAAATCTGCCCAAAGTTAGGGGGTCGTCTAAACCACCAAGTTTAAAATTCTTACCTCTTAAATATTGTGGTTTAGTGTGTCAAGAGTGGTGATGAAAACATCGTAAGCCACTCACAAGGTCTTACCACTAATTATTTTATACTGAAACTTACGTTTGGCAAGCTGGATTCAAATTAAGATTACCGGTATATTAAAATAATAAAAATGTATTATAAACCTGTCTAACATACCGTAAAAGAGATTTATACCCCTGTAATAAACACAGCTATCATCACACACCCCTCCACACGCCCCCCCCCCATTTGCCAGTGAGGAGACAAGAAAGGGAAAGTGACCACGAGATGGGCTATTTTTAGCCGTGGAGGTGGTCAGTAATGCATACCGGTATCGGTATATTTACTCATAATAATATTTATCTCCTATAAATAATTGATTTAAATTTTATTTTTTTACAAAGAATATTCAGTAAATGAGTGCATTAATTCTTGAAACTATCGACGGTTAATTACAGACGCTCAAGTGACGTCACTAGTGTTTACACTACACCAGCTGGTAATATTTGATGCCATTACTTGAAGTGAATTGGCCTTATTTTAAGTAACTAACTATAAATAAATACAAAAATTTAAAAAAAAGATCAAAAGTGAGAAATAATATACTGTATGTATGTTGTGTTGTCAAAGTAAGAGGAACAATTGAAACTGCAATTGTGTAAATGAGGCAGTATATTATAAATAAATAAATAAACAAATAATTCGGTAAATCTATTTCAAGTAAATGGAAAATAAGCAAACGTGTTATTTACCAAGACGCGTCCCTCTGGCTCAGGGTGAGATGGAGGGGAGATAACAAGGCTATTTATAGCCCGTCTGAAGTGGCCAGTACCCTAATGCACCATAAATAATTCATTGAACATTCATTTTTTGTACATAGTATATTCAGTATATATATATATATATATATATATATATATATATATATATATATATATATATATATATATATATATATATATATATATATATATATATATATATATATATATATATATATAGTATATATATATATATATATATATATATATATATATATATATATATATATATATATATATATATATATATATATATATATATATATATATATATATATATATATATATATATATATATATATATATATATATATATATATATATATATATATATATATATATATATATATATGTGTAATAAATGTATGTAGTAAGTACATACTGGTAACCTTTTTCACTCAAATCCTAATGAAACACCACAATTAGAATACGGTGGTTGCTGTTGAACCACATGTTGTATAAATAGTCGGAACACAGCCACACCACCGAGACGAGGGAACACTCCCACCACCGATCGTCTCGTGTGAAGCAAGCGTATAAATGAAAGAAAATACTTGCAGTGTGTTTAATATGTTACAGTATATTATAAATAAATAAATAAATAAACAAATAAACAAATAAATCAGTAAATCCATTTCAAGTAAATGGAAAAATTTTACTCGATACCGACATTAGTTCCAGTTATCGGTAAATAGCAGACGCTTCAGTGACGTCACTAGTGTTTACACTACACCAGCGGGTATAATTTGATGACATTACTTGAAGTGAATTGGCCTTATTTTAAAAAATCAAGGATGGTTGGTAAAGGACTACTGAGTCAGTGGGTAAGTGTCACATTTGGGGTACTGGTCTTATACAGCAAATAGAGCTCAAAAGCTACTTTTTAAATGGAAATTTGGGGGGGGCGTCTTATGCACCCCGCCGCCTTATAGGCCGTGATATACGGTACATACATACACACACACACACACACACACACACACACACACACACACACACACACAGTCAACCCTCGTTTTACGCGGTTCCACTTTACCACACCCACATGGGAATTAGCCATTGGGGGGGTGGGGGTTTGTCGTCGCGGTCACTTTTACCCACAATAGACCTTTTCTCTCTGGTTGGGAGGAGGGGGGGGGGGCATTAACGAGTACTGTGATAATGAAAGGCTGAGGGCTTTTATTATTTTGCATATAACATGTCACTGAAATGACTTAGAATAATAAAACTTGCATTGTTGAAATTATTGTGAGATAGCAATTAATTTGAGTATAAACATTCCTTATTTTGTACCATACATAATAATTTTAGTAATTGACTTCGTACATTTGAGTACAGGTTCTGATAATTTGTGGTTGCAGTTTCAAAGCTTTATGACACCCCTAATGTATAATGAGTCCATATGCCCTGGTTTTTTCATTGGTCAGTTGTCTAAGTGCAAAAGTAGCCCTGTCGAGGTGTCATGTATCAATTAATTTTAAAATAGAAAATATAATGTAAATTTGTAATAAGACAATGGTTTAGTAGTGCTGTTAATGTGTGTGCTGTGTAAGTGTGTTGGCATGTCAACTCACCACCTGACTCCTGAGCAAACTCATCAACTTCTTCAAATCCTGCACTGTGCTTGGCAAGCTCAAAACACACACATACGGGAATTAAGAACAAGCATCCAGTGAGGGTCTTGTGTGACTGCATGGGGTACATTTTTACTTGTGTACAAAGAAATATATATTCCCTTTGTGTTTGCCCTTAGGACAATTATTTCTTTTCCCTGTATTGTATGTGTGTTTGTACACACACACATGCTATAAGAACAGCCCAGTCCCAACCATTATAAAAATTATCAACAACTTGTAATCAACCAGTGTAAGTATTCACTCTTAGCCAATCTTGCATTTTTTGCACTGTCACTGTGTTGCAATGCACTGTAGTATAACCTTCTCCCCACCTAGTTATTACCCGGTATATATCATATTTGGAACACGATGTTATTTGTCAATAAAGTGACCCATTCTCCAATTATGTAACTGTATATTTTCAGCCTTCCGGCCGCCATGCTCTTTCAATAAATTGTTAATTATTATTATTATTAAAATGCATACAAATAAATAATAATGGGGAAATCCTTTCACCAATACCGTAATAAGAAACACGACAACAAAATGTAATGTAGAAAAAATGAGTCTACCCTCAAGTCAACTCCGTGCTTTGTTATTACAGTTGAGTTGTTGGAATTGCCATACGGCGTCAGCACCAGCTGGTTTGATACGTAAATGAAACATACAGAATTTCTTAGTAGTCATCTTGCCAACCCAACATGAAGGATGTCGGTAATTGTGGTGTAATACTGTATACAGTACTTTTTCACAATCTGTATGTAGGATGCTATGTGCATGTAAAGGAGTAAAAATAAATGAAGAAGTTTACGTATATCTACCCAAAAATTCAAGTTGAAAAAACCATAACACCTCAGTTTCACCAAGTAGCCTGGTGGTTACAATGATGAGCTAACCTAGCTACAATGACATGATTAATCACTGGTAAGCAATATTCTATCAGTAAACACTACTAATAACAGTAAATCCAGTGAAATGTGGCAGGGACCGAGGAAAGATAAAACTGCAGATGGCGCACTAATTAGCAGTCAATCACTCCCCTTACCCGCTCCCGTTGCCAGGCATAGCCAGATGTACAGTACGGGGAGGTGCCAGGTGTACGTATGGGAGAAAAACATATTTTGCAGTCTATTATGAAAATGGTACAGGCTCTGAAAAACAAATTATATAAATCCTTCATTTTCCTACGATAACATAATAAAAACAACTGTTATAAAGGAATAGGTTAACACTCGCCATTCCATGCAGGCTGTTTGTGTAGGTCCTGTTTTCCTCTCCCCTGCCACTGATTTCATGATGAATGATGTTGATGAAGGTTGTTGAGGACATTTGGGAGCCATAACAAGCACGAGTAGTACAGTTGTTACAAAAGGAGACTAGCACACACGTGAGATGTACAAATGTTTAGCTCGGACTAAGGCAGAGGGAGCTGGTGCACATGGTCCAGCCCACCGGGACAAGACACACCTTGCGGGATGCCACAAAACTTGCGTGCTTCCTGTAGTGGCCACGAAAAAGCCGGCAACGTTAAAACTATCCACAGACATTCTTGGGTACATTCAGGGTGTCATCCGCGAATAAGAGAAGACCGCAAAATAAAAATCTGCAAATAGCCCAGCATACTGTGCAGTATTTAAGTACTGTACTGTATATCAACGCTATAAATACTGTTCCAAGGTCTGTAGTGATGGTTCATAACCAAAAGTTTTTGTACAGTGAACCCTCGTAGATCCAAACCCAGTAAATCTAGATTTCGTAAAATTCGGGCAAAAATATTGGGGTTTCTGGGCTAAGAAGCCTCCTTAAGAAGCATTCCCAAAACAGCAAAGAACATTTTATGTCCGTGGGCCCTGGTTGACCAGTCTGTCGCGCTGGACACAAGTGCATGAGGAGGTGGAAAACATGAATAGTTAGTTGTCAATTGTTGTTTGTGGGAATATTTCATTCACTCCAGTAATGATACAATGTTTCTTATTATGATATCGTCGGTAAATGCATGGTTTATATAATTTGTTTATCACTCTGCCCATCACTATTTTCAAATTAGACTACAAGATATGTATTTCTCCTATACAGTACATACTGTATATCAATTATACGCCTGGCAATGGGAGCCTGGGAGGGAGTGAGTAACCGCTAGTTACAGTGTCGTCTGCAGTTGTAACTCTCCTCCCTCTGCCATATTTCACTGAATTTATTGTTAGTTACCTTTTTACTTTTTTACTTGTATCCTCTTAACCACTGACCGGGTCGTTAGCTGCTGGGGCTATTGGTCACGTCTCTGTTACGCACTGTTGGCAAGTACTGGGCATGCACCGTCTCCTGAATGTACCTGAACCTGCTCCAGTGTTGGTCAAGTCTGGTCTTGAAAGAGCTCACACTCGGTGCCATCACAACACTTTCTGGTAGATTGTTCCAAGAGTTCACAACTCTCACTCCGAAAAAGTTTGCCCTTGCAGTTTTCTGGCCCTGCAGCTTCTTCAACCTTGACCCCTTGTGGGGCGAGCGTCCGCCAGCTCCAGGCAAGGACATTTGACAGAGTAGTGCCCCTTGAGATGCTTATACTCCTCAATTAGGTCGCCCCCTTGCCTATCTGTAGAATAAGTTCGGGCACTCCAATCTCTCAGGGTCGTTGAGGTGCCAAATTGCAGGCACCAGTCTGGTGGCCCTCCTTTGAATGTTTTCAATCAACTGACAGTCCCTAGTACTGTATATCTCAGGGACCAGATGGGGAAGCACTTCACTCTTGAAGATCATTACGAGGGATGGACCGTCTAGTTATCTGAACGACCTTCTTATAAGACCTAATAATTTATTTGCCTGGTTTACCTTCTTCTCGCAATGGCCCGAGAACTTCAGCTCATTGTCAACTTACACACCTAGGTCCTTCTCACATTCAGTCTCAAATACAGTATTACCCCGCCTAACGCGGTTTCACTTAACGCGTTTTATCATATACGCGGTGCCTCGCCAGAGCTGAACTTTCACTTAACACGGATTTTTTCCACATATACGCGGTAAGTGTCCGGCTCGAGACGCTATTTTTAGATTTGCCCCACCCGCCACCCTGCCTGACTGCCTGTTTTAGCTCATAAAATTCATACAAATTATCCGGCCAGAATATAATTTACATTGCTGGAATTCTTATAATTTGGTGATCATTTTGAATATAAACATCATATATTTTGCATTAGACATACAAATTTTAGATAAAATGTTTTCTCTAGTAAATATGTTATCTTTTGTGCAAAATATATGACATTTATATTCAAAATATTCCTGGTCTTACAAGGAATCCAGCAATGTCAATTATATTATCCTAACTTTAGTTTGAGGTATTATTTATTAAAATTTAGTGGTTTTCCCACACATCTCCTTGGGACGGTTGGTGGGGGGTGGGGGGGAGGGAGGGACCGACCGACCATCTGTTACCCCGTGAAGAATATTTTTTTTTTTATTAACTGAAGATATTTGTTTTAGCTCATAAAATTCATACAAATTACCCGGTCAGAATATAATTTACATTGCTGGAATTCTTATAATTTGATGATCATTTTGAATATAAACATCATATATTTTGCATTAGACATACAAATTTTAGATAAAATGTTTTCTCTAGTAAATATGTTATCTTTTGTGCAAAATATATGACATTTATATTCAAAATATTCCTGGTCTTACAAGGAATCCAGCAATGTCAATTGTATTATCCTAACTTTAGTTTGAGGTATTATTTATTAAAATTTAGTGGTTTTCCCCCAAAAATTTCTCAGAGGGAAGAGCCAGCAGTGTAGTGTGAGAAGAGGGGGAGGGAGTTGAGTCCATTATTTGAATGGACATTAACTTGGCGACTGTATTTCTCTATTTCTCTTAAGTATTAATTGTGTGCATGTACCATCATAAAATTAAGGTGTTATTTTTACTACAACATAGTTATGTGTCTTCAAAAAGTGGAGTTTGGGGGTCGGGCTGGTTTCTATTGGAATTAATCCCATATGTTCTGTTGTTCACTTAACGCGGATTTCACTTAACACGGGACCCTCTGGGTTCTATTGACCGCGTTAAGTGGGGTACAACTGTAGTGCAGTTTTTTCATCCCGTCGGGACATATGATATGCCTCCATACTGTTGGTATGCCCCAGGTGCATCCTCTTACACTTCGTGACATTGAATCTCGGCAGCCATTTCTTCAACCATTCTTGGAGCACACAGAGGTCCTTCTGCAGCTCTTCACAGTCCGCTTGGTTCTTGATTTCCCGAAATAACTTGGCGTCATTAGCAAACATTTGTATGAAGGAGTGTACAATGTCAGGCATGTCATTTATGAAACAAACAACAGTGAGCCCAATGCACTGCCCTGTGGTACCCCGCTTGTGACAGGTACGGATGTTGATTTCGTGCCATTAATCACCACACACTGCTTGCGGTCATGTAGAAAGTCTTCTATCCACACTAGGACATTTCCTCGAATTCCGAACCCTTCCAGTTTGAGTTTCAGCCTTTCGTGGGGTACACTTTCGAAAGCTTTGGCAAAATCTAGGTAAATATTGTCAATATTACCACCCTGTTCCAGAATATGGGTCCAAAAATCCAATACCTTTAGCAATTGTGTTAAGCAGGAGCGCCCCGGCATAAAAGAATATTGGCAATCCTTTACAAGGCTGTTTCGTATTAGATGTTCCATTGCGGCATCTCTGATAATGCTCTCAAGTACTTTACATATTATGCTGGTTAGGCTTACCGGTCTATAGTTGTTCGTGGAGTGACGATCGCCCTTCTTGAAGATTGGACTCGCATAAGCCACTTTCCATTCACTGGGGACCTTTTGTTCATCCAGGCATTTACTAAACAGGTTCTTCAAGGGCTCGGCAAGCTTGTTGCACAACTCTCTTGGCACTCTAGGATGCACCATGTCAGGGCTGGAACTCTTATGGACCTTTAGCTTTGACAGTTTCTTTCTAATTACCCTCTTTTGTGAACACAATGTGGGTCAGTGCTGTGTCGAACCGTCTGTCCTGAAACGCAGGAAGGTTAATCCCATCCTCTCTTGTGAACACCGAGGAAAAGATGATGTTCAATGCCTCAGCTTTATCCTGGTCAGAATCTGCATAACTACCATCTTCAAGCCTCGGGTCTGATATTCCTCGCGTTTTTAATTTCGACTTTGCATAGTGGTAAAACGCCTTTGGGTTTGACTTGACTTTATTAATATATGCTGCATAAAGTTTGGTGGCGATGTCTTCCCAGTGAATTTTGGCTCTGTTTCTAGATTTCTAACCCAGAAACTCGCCAGATTATACTTAAAAAAGAAAAAACTCGCTTACAAAAATGCTAAAAAGTTTATTAATTTACCTTAAATGTTCTTACCCGGTACCTAATTAGTAACAGCATTAGTAAGATGAAATGACTCCAGCAGCTGAATGAGCTGGTACTTGGTAATAAAAAAAAACACAAGTCTCTTGAAGATGTCATAATATTGGCCGTAAAACCATTAATGTAAAAAAGAAATGGTTTATAAAATTACCATTGCATTTTTCTTTGATCATTAATTGTATTTCCTATAAGTATAGAATAAAACAAACAAAACAATTACGAAGAGGGTAACAAAGGTCAGCCACATCTTTAGTTTCCAATATTCTTTCGTTTTTCTGCCGCTCCTCTTCAATGTGCACTGCAGTGTGGGGTCCTTCGCGTTTAAAACTATGGTTGTCGATATGCCGACCCTCGTCAACGGAAGATGTTGTTTAAAACTCCAGGCCCTAGGCTCAGTGTTTAACATCATTTCTGATGTATTCATTCATATTTAAAAAATTCTGTTTCATTCAAAAAGAATATGTTCAAAAAGCTTTGTTCTAAATATTGTACAGTAAATCCCAACTTTTACCCCTTTCTGAATTTTTCATGTATTTTTTAATTTGAATACAGTGGGGTATGCTATAACGAACGTAATTGGTTCCAGAACCTCGTTCGTTATAGCATTCGTTCGTTATAGGATTAATCCGTTCCAGGCCCCCAAATACAACCACTTAACACTGAAAAAATTCTGTGGAAAATGTAAAAAATACGGTACTTTATCTTACCTTAGTGTTGTTCAGTATGCAGGACAGGAGGCAGAGGGGGAGGGGGGAGGAGAGAATTATGGAGAAGAGGTGGAATGAGAGGAGTCATCCTTCCTAGCCCTCTTTGGTGACTGTCTCACAGGCATTTTGTCTGTAGGTTCTTTTGTTACCTTTGTAAAGAAGGAATCCAGGGTTGGCTGCTTCAACCTTGATTTCTGGACCTTCCAAAAGTAGTTCATAACATTGTCATTGAAAACACTGATGGCCTTTTGCACAGAATCAACATCAGGATGATAATCCTCAGCAAGCTTGGACAGTTTGCTCCAGCAAAAGAACGCATCCTTGAGATCTTTGGCTGGAATGATGCGGCTTTCCTCCTTGTCCTCCTCTGACTCCTCAGAAGTTAAGCTCCGCTTCAGTGTCTTGTTTTCCTCTTTGTGAAGCTCAAGCAGCTCCTCAGTGGACAATTCCTTACTGTGCTCTTCCACCAACTCCTCAACATCATCATCATCCACTTCCAGGCCCATGGAATTGCCCAGAGACAATTTCATGAACAACAGCCTCTTCTTCTAACTCTTCGAAGCCTTCAAAGTCTCTTTGAAGGACACATTCAGGCCACAATGGCCTCCAAGCAGCACAAAGACACCTCACAGTAACCTCTTTCCAGGCTGAGGTAATTAAAAATACAGCATCTGCTATATTGAAGTGACTCTTCCAAAATTCCTTCAAGCTAACATCACTAAAAGAAGTGGACGCAAAACATTTTCTAAACAGTGCCTTTGTGTACAACTTCTTAAAGTTAGAAATTACCTGTTGATCCATGGGCTGGATGAGAGGTGTTGTGTTGGGTGGCAAGAAGTGCACAGTGATGAAGTTCAACTCCTCTGGCAATTCAACCATCAAATTAGGAGGGTGGGCTGGTGCATTGTCCATCATCAACAAAGCTTTCAGTGAAAGATTATTCTCCCTGAGGTATTCCCGAACACTGGGTCCAAACACCTCAATCACCCACTCAGAGAATAAATTCCTGGTCACCCAAGCCTTTGGGTTTGACCGCCACATAACACCAAGGCGGGTCTTCCTAATTTTTTTGAAAGCTCTGGGGTTTTCTGCGTGGTACACAAGGAGTGGCTTTATATTGCAGTCACCAGAAGCATTAGCACAAAGAAGGAGGGTAAGCTTGTCTTTCATTGGCTTATGGCCAGGGGCAGAAGTTTCCTCCTTGGTAATGTATGTACGGCAAGGCATTTTTTTCCAAAAAAGTCCAGTTTCATCACAGTTGAATACCTGCTGAGAAACAAAGCCTCCCTCTTTAATAATATTCAAAAAAATGTCATGGTGTTCCTTAGTTGCTTCCTTATCTGCACTAGCAGCATCACCATGTCTCACAACACTATGTATTTTATTTCTACTTCTGAAACCAGTAAACCACCGCTTGGTACCCCTAAACACTGGCACATCACTATCACTTGCACTGGGAGTCTTGGCTTTAAGGTCCTCAAACAATTGTCTGGCCTTCTCACAAATTATAGCTTCATGAATGCTATCACCTGCCATTTCTTTCTCCTTTATCCACACTAAGAGTAAATTTTCCGTCTCCTCAATCACATTACACCTTGCTTTGCTAAGTCTAGAGATACCCTTAGCCAACTGCACTGTTTTCAACTCCTCTTTATTCTTTAAAATCGTACATATAGTCGATTTAGCCATCCCATACTGTACTCATCACTAAGTTTCGCAATGCTTGTTCCATCCTCACGTTTCTTTATGATTTCTTTCTTAGTTTCAAGAGTTATGAGCTTTCTCACTCGCTTTGGACGATTCATTGTCACAATTGTACACTTGTATAACAAAATATTTATACAAATAACTCTATTTCCACATCAAAAGACGAAATTTCAACAATAACAGTGGTGCTCTGGCTACGCAATGAGACAAAGATGGCGCCTGACACTCTTGTTGTGGGTCGCGGTACAACAATATTCATGCGCCAGGCGAAATAGTCCGGTATTCATCCGCGTTCGTTGTAGGAGTTGCGTTCGTTATAGCATTCTCAATTTAATAGGTAAAACCGTTCGTTATAGGATTATTCGTAGTAGGGTCCGTTCGTTATAGCATACCCCACTGTACCTGGTACATGTTTTTTCATAGATTTAAAGTAAGTCTCGATGTTTAACACCGGTTATGATTTTTTCATATATTTATGTACATTTTTTGTTTAATTAAAATATCAGTGGCAAAGAGGATAAAAGTAACAAAAAAGCAAACTATTTAAAAAAATCTTCATTCAATGTGATCTTGATGTTAAACATAATTTCTGATGTTTTAAATGTTTACAGTATGGTAGTCATTAATTTTGTTTTTCATTAAAAAAATCTTAAGCTTTGTTCATAGTAAATCATGAATCTTTTTTACTTTTTAAATTATAATTAAAGTTTACTGTGTTTTAGATAAAGTACAGTACAATTTAAACAAGAAAAATGCCATAAAAAATAACCCCAAGGAACATAACCCACTCCAAATAATAAAATTAGGGTTAGCAGCATAGATGGGAGTTTTGGAGGGTGGTCTGTCCCTAACCCCCTGAATTTATGTTCTTATGGGATTAATTGCTTTGATAACCATTGGTTCAATAACCAACAACTTTTCCCAGAACCTATATGTTGGTTATTGGTGTACACCTGTACAGTACTCTCATTTCTCTGGGGAAGATGGTTTGTCAAATGTAGATATCTAAAGGTATTAGGTTCTGTATGCTGTTTGGTGCATCTTAGGATGGAAGAAATTGCTAAGTGGTTGTCTTGAAAATTAAACGTTTCTTAAAAACCTGGAGGTACAGTAAGTCCTTGTTTAACGTTGCCCCCGATAACGTTGTTTCATTAAAACGCGCTACTCTTTAAATACCAATAATTCGGTTAACGTCCTGACATCTCAATATAACGTAATTTTTAGCATCGTCATGGACTACTTTTTACAGTGCATCACCCTCTCTTGTTTTGCCGAGCTACGTTCTCTTGTCTTGGTGCGCTACCTCTCACTCACGGAATGTCACAGCGTCCCCAAGCGTTGCCAGTCTTTGTTAGGCTTCAGCAGCGTTCGTGACCGTTAAGTGTTTTTGCTCTTTATACTGTACTATAACAATTCAAAATGGCTTCCAAGCACCCATCAAGTGCTACTGATGCTATTCTTGTGAAGAAGCAACGTAAGACCATTAGCCTTGCTACGAAATTGGAGGTTTTAAACTGGGAGGAGGAGCCACACACTTGCTCCACCACCTCCGTCCATCAGTGAGTATAATACAAAATGATTTAATTTATTTATGTATACCCTGTACAGTATACTGTACAGTAATACCCGATTTATGCGGTTCCCGTTTACGCGGTATCCCGCCAGAACCGGAATTCCCACTTTATGCGGTGCATCTACTCATATAGGCGGAGAGCGGCTGGCGGTCCTGCCGCACCGCCATTTTTGGATTCAAACCTCCCGCCATCTCCCTCCATCCCGCCATGCTTGGGCAAGCGGCGCGAGTAGGTTGCGCAGTGGATGCCTCTGTTGCGTTATCGCTGACGTCATATGACGTATCGGACTGTGATTGGGCCACGCATCCTAACCTCCCTCCGCCGCTAGCTGTGATTGGTTTAATGTAATATGATGTGCCTTCCTGCTGGTGGGTAGAAGGCGCTTGACCTAGCCGGTTCAGTTACATCCCTCCCGGCCACACTGTGTATACAGGCATCTATTGTTCCGTAAGAATGGCTGCCGCCGGACCACCACCACCACAGAAAAAGCTTGCATTACCTGGATCCAGCCGCCCTAAGCCAAAGAAGATACGACGTGCCCTAAGTTACGAGGTGAAGTACAGTATAATACAAGAGCTAGAAAAAGGAACAAGACAGGTTGATCTCGCACCAGCATGGTGTTAACGAATCTACGATCCGGACGATCAAGAAGGATGCAGCCAAGATAAAAGAACACATGAACATCACAAAGTCTGCAGGTGCTTCAATGATCAAGTATTGCCAGAACAAGGTGCTTCTCAAGACAGAAAATTTACTTGTGTGTTACTTGATTCGTCAGGCAAGACGGAACATGGCAGTCGACACTCGGTCAGTTCAGGAGTACACACGTGAACTGTACGCAGCAGTGTCACGTAAGATGGGAATTGCAGAGCCCAAACCCTTCAATGCTTCCTTTGGGTGGCTGCACAGGTTTAAGAAGAGGAACAAGATAACCAACATTAACATTGGTGGTGAAGAAGCGAGTGCTGACCGTGTTGCGGCTAGGGATTTTTCTCCGTTCTTACGTGAGATTATGGAGGAAGGATAGTACACCGACGACCAGGTGTTCAACATGGACGAATCTGGTCTTTTGGAAAAAGCTTCCTTCCAAGACCTTTGTTATCCAGTCTGCCAGCAAGTGTCGGGGCCGGAAGTTCCAGAAGGAGCTCATAACCGTCCTGTTTACCACCAATGCCTCCGGTTCCTGTAAATTCAAGTTATCGGTGATCCACACAGCCCACACGCCTACAAGAACATGGACATGACCAAGCTAAATGTTCACTGGTTGACCGCACGTAAGGCGTGGATGTTCTCTGCTCTGTCCCTCTCCTGGTTTCATGACTGTTTCGTTCCCAACGTGAAGAAATTCTGTGAGCAACAGAATGTTCCATTCAAGATTTTGTTGCTCCTTGACAACGCACCAGGACACTCGCCCCTACTGTTAGATCGTCACCCCAACGTAAAAGTGGTCTTCCTTCCTCCCAACACTACGTCATTAATCCAGCCCATGGACCAAGAATTAATCTGCAATGTGAAAGCTGCATACTCTGCAAAGAAGTTTAAGCTCCTGAACGACTGTACCAACACCAAGGATGAGTTGCGTAACCTGGGTAACACCGATAGCAAGAGCGACGAGGACGAGGAACAACAGTTGGCGGAGCAAGAAATTCTCGTCAAACAGTTTTGGAGGAAATTTAACGTCAAGAAAGCTGTGGACTTCTTGGTGGAGGCATGGGATCAGTTGTTTGTAGCAACAGTTCGTCACGCATGGAGACATGTGTTGCAAGGTATCCCAGGTGGGAGGCAGTCAACCTGTGACTGGTGAGGTTCAGTCTGTTGCAGTAGCAGTGGACTTTGCCAGAGAAGCTGCGCAGAGTGTTACAGCTGCAGGCTTCTCCGAGACCACCAACGAAGACATCCTGGAGGTGATCAGGGATCCTTAGGTGACTGCCAATGAGAAGTTAGAAGACGGTCACGTCAGTGAAGAGCAGGTGGTGCGTCATCCCTAGAAGAACACAAGTTAACACATGGTTAATGTTAGGGGTGCCATCGAGTGTGCAGAGAAACTGAAGCTCCTCCTTTCCGACGACCCTAACGATAACCGGTATGAAGTCTTCACTACCCAGCTGTTGCAGGCTATGGAGCAGTACATCAAGGTGCATCACGACAACATCAACACTAGCCTTCAACAAAGCATTACCGAGTTCTTCGCCCGCAACCCACCACAGCCAGCCCAAGCCAGTGATAGTGACAGAGACAGTGATGGTGACTTTGAGGGATTTGTCAGGGAGGCCCTGACAAATGTGGATGACAGTGATGGTGACACACCTGAGGGCCAGTAGTCTGCCCTCTGCCTCGGAACCAGCCGCCATTCCCGTACGCCGACCCATCTCTTCTACTAACGTAAGTGTTAAACTTAACCTTGATTTTTCCTCACATAACCTAACCTTACATAAGTGTTAAACCTTGATTTTTCCTAACATAACCTAACCTTAGGTAAGTGTTAAACCTTGATTTTTTCTAACCTAACCTAACCTGACGTAAGTGTTAAACCTTGATTTTTCTTTTACCTGGTACAGTACATTATTCTCTTAATGATATTTCTCTTCTATATTATGTGTGTGTGCATACCATCATAAAGTTAAGATGTTATGTTTAGTACGACATACATATTGTGCCGGGAAAAGTGGAGTTTGGGGGTCGGCCCAGTCTCTATTTCAATTAATCCCATATGTTCTGTTGTTTCCATTTACGCGTGCCTCAGCGGGTTCAATTGACCGCGTAAATCGGGGTATTACTGTACTATATTTTATAAAAATGCGATTGAATTTCTGTACAGTTGGGTATATGTAATGTAATTCATGGGGCAAAGGGAGGCTCAGGAACGTAACTCCCTTATTTGATCTATTTCTTATAGGGAAAATTTATTCAGTTAACGTTGCGGTTTTCAGGAATGGAACCACGACGTTAAGCGAGGACTTACTGTACAAGATTTATATAATATTTTTTGTTAATGTTTGAGAAAGAGTATTGTGCTATAGTATAACACATTTATTACATAAAGCTTGCAATGATTTCATTGCTGTTGGTGCACAGCAAAGTAAATGTTTTAGATATTTCATATTTGAGTACCCAGTTGACAAATATTTTCTTGGTTACATTTTACCCATCTTATATATGTAATACAGTACTGTCATTTTCATACTTGTAGGCCAGTGAAAACAGCCATGTACTAGTGGTTTATGAGGTGGCTGTGAGCATCCAGAAGTTGGTGGTCAGGATGGGGTCTAAGCTACATGTAAATTCATGGACCCTCGTTTTGAAAATCCTGATGAATGTGTTTATGCATACAGGTAGGTGAGCAAGTGTTAAGTACTAAAGTGTTTTGAGTTGAAATAATTCTGAATAATTCAGTCAATTGGTACAACAAACTCATTTTATTGTTCACCAACACCACCGTGTACAGTATTTAGAATTGGTCCATAATATCAACTGTTGTGGTGGTGATCAAGGTCTTGCTGCAAATTATATCTAGTATCATACCTATTGTTTCTTAAAGGCTGGAGTTGAATTATATACAAAGTACTGCAGTATATGAAAAATCAGGCCCTTTACCCAAAAATATAGGGGTTGGGTTATATATGAGGTACACTCGCAACAAAAAGTATCTGTGCATACTGTAGTGTGAACAATTTGAGATCAGTGACGATAGGTATTGGGAAAGGTGAGTTGTACCAGCCGTATGTTGGCAGCCCTGTAATCCTGCTGAGCTGCTACTGTGGCCTGGTCAAGTGAAACAAACCGTTATAAATAAGGTCGGGAAGTGATAGACAGTATGAAATATGAGGAGCTCCCTGTTAACAAAATTATTTGTGATACTTGTGAATATTGCCACTTAAATTTATGCTGCCAAATAAACCACTCAACCTGGTCGTCCTGAGGTGGTGCAGTGTGGACGGCCGCTCTGAGACCTGTCGTCTGTAGCACCAGTTTCGAGGTATCGCCGAATCCATCGTGCAGCTGTGTTCCTGTGGACACCAACCCGCCAGCTAATATCTGCGACGCCGAACCCTTCGTTATGAAGGGCAATAATAGCTCCTCGTGTTCCCTCTGAGGTTTCCATGTCGTCTGGCATGTGTAGATCTCTACTGCTTCATATTGTCTCTGTTTTATACCCACGTTCACCGAGACCGAACCCTCGCTCATCATTCAGTCGACACAAAGCAACAATCTGAAAAGAGGAAACAAACACACTGATTGTCAGCCATATGGCAACACCTAGTGGAGGGGGTGGGGGGGGTTATGAGGATACACTTACCAACCTTCCCGACATATCATAGTGTATACGTATTGTTTCGGAAGTCGTCGATCACACCCTGCACCAATACTTTTTGTTGCAAGTGTACTTATTCAGGAGTATTTTTTTTATTTTATTATTTTTTTTAAAGGGTATTAGCCCACCCGGGCACAGGTCACTGACCCACATCGGGGCCTGGGAGGGGAAAATTAAAAAATAAGAATAGTAATTCATAGTAAATAAAATTTATAATAAAAAGTAAAATAAAATAATAACAACATTAATAATAATAACAATACTGTAATAATGATAATAAAGAAAAAATAATAATAATCAATAGTGAGAAATGCTATATGTATAGTATGTTGTGTTGTCAATAGGAAGAGAAACAATTGAGATCCTGCAATTGTGTGTAAATGAGGCAGAAAGACAGATCAGCAACCTGGGACTTGGTCACAATATTCGTGATGCCATATGGCAGCAGGGTCTACCATTAGACAACACATTATGCTTCCAATATCTTCCCAGGCGGTAGTACCTCCCTGTTTGATAGCTACCTGCTACCTCATGAACGGGTTATAACTTTACAACTTTAAAAAGAAAGGAGAAATACAGAGAATCACCTTATAATGATGTTGATACTGAAGTACAGGGTGCTCCCCAAGTTCGCTGATTTTTACTTCACAGTTGTCGTTTATTTGTGGATGACACCCTGGGTGTACCCAAGAGTGTCTGTGGGTAGTTTTAAAGTTACCTGCATTTTCACAGCTGGGACAGGGAGCCATTCATTTTAGAAACAGTAATTTCCTTTACCTGTACAGGGTATTGCAAAACACATACAAATAAATAATACGGACTGGGAAAATACTCTCACAAATACTGTAATCAAATTTATAAAAAAATGTGAGTCTACCTTCAAGTCCGTGCTCTTTTACAGTACGTACTTTATTAATAGAGCACAGACTTGAGGGTAGACTCACATATTTAATAAATTATTTGTATGTGTTTTGTGTGTCTGTGTCTACACACACACACACACATACAATACTACAGGTAAAAGAAATAATTGTCCTAAGGGCAAACACATAAAGGGAATATACATTTCTTTGTACACAAGTAAAAATGTAACCTCCCATCCACCCGGTTTGCAAATGTTATTCACGGATTTGGCGATTCGAGGCCATTTTGAGAACCTAGCCCCGCGAATTTGGGGGGCCCCCTGTAGTTATGTGGTTAATAGTTTTAAAATTGAAAAAAAAACTTGCATAATCTTTATTAGATGTTTGTTCGCTTCATTGAAGCATATTTTAGTAATGTAATAATGAATGAGTGTTACATGGTATTTTACGATTTTTAGTGAAAATGACAGAGGAAAGGATTGAAAAACCGACCATATTGGCTGTGCTCTCAGAAGCAGTGGATGGCATAGAACACCTTGTGGAGTCGAGGGAATATTTTGGATCTCATGGCCAGTTTTACTTGCTGGTGGACCAGTATTCTCAACTACGGCCAGTAAGGAAACAAAGCTGGCAGGAAGTGATTACTGAGCAAACATTGGTTTACTGAAATATTCCTTAGTATGCATAGGATACTTTTGTTAATATTGTTTACTATTTTACTTGCAGGAGGCTTCTGTTATCAAACTACTGGATTATCAAGAAATGAACTTAAATCCTGCCAATCCACTATGGCTTGTTAAGTTGGCCAAACTGTTTACCCATCACTATCATGGTGACCAAAGACTGAAAGTAAAAATGAAGGCATTGGATATTCTCTCGCATATTTTCAAGAATAACAGGTTACAGTATAACGATTATTTTTTTATTGTACTTGTGTGAAATGACTGAATAGTTTTCAATATTATTGATTACAAAATGCAAAAAGATGCACCTTGGTCATACCAATATTGAGGAGGCATATCACGTCCCAAAGTGACAAAGAAATGTCAGTAACTGGGTGCGTAAGTTGATAGTGAACTAAAATTTGTGGACCATTGTGAGAAGAAAGGAAATCAAGCAGATAAACCGCATACCTGGACTACTATAATAATTTGCATTTTTTGCTTAAAGAATAATCATTGAATATACTTTTCCTTTATACAATTATAATTTATAGATCATACTAAAAAAAAATCCCTTTTTAGTTAGTTATACTTATTAAAATATTGCTAAACTTTAACTGCATTTTCTGAAATTTTGTACTTTTGTTGCATGTTTATTTCTTGCCTGGAGTGCCCTCTATATCGACATACAATTTTTCAGTTTTCTCCATAGAAGTTTTGATATACTGTACTGTACAGGTGTTTTGTAAACTTGTACTGCAACTTCTTTTTACATAATCTATCTTCCTTTTCATTTCCACTTACCTCAGTTGCACTTTTTATCTTTTCCCTTCTGTTTTAGTTTTCTTTGGGCACCTTCTTTGTATCATTATCTTGTGACAATCTTGCATTGTGTTAGCATGTGATTTACTTCTGGAATGTTCGGGTGATTATATGTAAGCTGTAGAAATGTTAATTTCAAAACTTTTAATTGTTAAGTGCTTCTAAACTTTTTTTTTTTTTTTTTTTTTATAGATATGTCCACTATCAAAGTCACAACTTCTTCAAAACTTCTAAATCACCAAATAGAGAGTTATTGCATTTGAGTTAAAGTTCAGTTTTTCACATGAAATTTCAATATATACCTGTATACTGTAGATGTCAGTCATGGATAGCCATTCAGTTTGGAGATGATGTTAATACAGTAACTTTGTTATTCTCAATGGGGTGTGAAGAGTGAAGGGTAAATCATAGAAAATAATTAGTGATTACAATAGATAATAGACCAAAAAATTATGTACCATTTTATAAGATCATTGTAATTAGTATGAATAAATAGATGTACTAGCAACTTTGCTTAGTTTAGTAAACTGTGTTATGGGAATTTGATTCCTGTAACTTATTAATCATCATCCAGTATCTTAAATGAAAAGTAGATCAGTAAATATTGCATACTGGTCTTTGTGAAACCTAAGGTGAAATTAATTATATTAAATGTTGGTGACTAATTCAAACACATGAGAACAAATTGTAAGAAGCATTTTATTGATATTTTACTTCTCATATTCGACCTAATTCTCAATTGAAACTACTTGATAATAATTAGTGGAAGATTTAGCTTAATAAAGCACATAGAATACAACAGTTTATGCATTTTTAAACTTTTGGGTTTGAATTTGTTCTAGTCAAGTATATGGGACGGAGCTCATTAGAGAAGTGATCGTGCCTCAGCTGAATGGAGTTGAAAAAGAAACTGAAGTTAAAGTTAGAACAGCTGCTGTCAAATTTCTCTGCCAGATATCTGTGACACACAAATCTGACATCATCTTGGATGTACTGAACATATTAGAGAAGGTAAAGATTGCAGTCTTTCTTTGTACAGTTGTGGAAATGTGTTCTACACACCCTGTGGTAACCCGTGTCTCCAATTGGTAACATCGCAGTCGTAGTAGTATCACTATTTGTGAATGAATGGGTATTGGTTGTGTAATGATGGATGTGACTGGTTTGCTATCGTATAGGTAGGCCATTGGAGACACGGGTTACCACGGGGTGTAGAAACACGTTTCTGGAACTGTACTAGGAATTTTTTATTCAGAATTATATGCTTTTATAATTTCACATATCTTAGACTAATTGTGCTTAGTCAGTAGCAAGGCTATTGGTGTTCTTTGTACATTCTTTATCCAATTGGGCCAATAAGTGTAGGATTTTAATAGTGGAGAGGAGGAGAGCTCGAGGTAGGCCAAGAATGACATGGGAAGCGGTTGTGAGAAATGACGTTGAAGTTAAAAACATGAAAAGAGGACTGCAAGAGATCTAGCAGCATAGAGAGCTGCAATCAGGTAATTGCAACTAACCTGCGCAAGCATGGAAAATGTCCAGAAATGTTGTTGATGACGATTTCTTTGTCTTTTTCACCGTTGGTCAGCTCGCTAGCTGTTTGTAAGGTTGGTCAGTTTTCAGTACATATTTAACTTTTACCTTATCCTCCTCGCCATTGATCAGCCTGTTAGCTACTGGGCGGTCAGTCACATCTCTACTATCCACTGTTGGCAAGTACTGTGCATGCACTGGCTCCAGAATGTACCTGGACCTGTGTCATTGTTGGTCAAATCTGGTCTTAATATGAGCTCACAACACTCACTGGCAGGTTATTCGAAAAGTTCACACCTCATTCTAAAAAAGTTTGCCCTATCAATTCTCTTACCTTGTGGCATCCACCAGTTTCAGGTATAAACACTCGACTGAGTAATGTGTTCTGAGGTGCATAAACTTGTATTAAATCACCCCTTGCCTGTGTAAATTAGGCAACTAGTCATTCTGAACCTCTCTGGGCACCTGAGGTGTCAGGGTGCAATCATCATTCTGGTGGCCACTGTTGGATGTTCTCAATCAACTGACAGGATACTCTTAATATTGACAGTTGGGACTAATTAATTGATTACCTGGTATACTATACCATTGAAACCTTATTTCTTAGAAATTTATGAAAATAAATGTTGTCATAGTTAGCCTGAAGTCATGACATCACACTGTTCATGTAGTCTGCCTGTCCATTGTTGTCCACTATGTAGGAATCTCCAGAACCAGGCCAATTCAACTTGGCTGTTTTTCTGTCTGAGACACTTGTAGTTTTGACTGCTCCATTTCCATGGAGCTAAATGTATCTGGCTCCTATACAGTAATTTAACTCTTCACAAAGCTTTAACAAAATATTAAAATAATAAATAGGTTCTATGTCTGAAAACTGCATAGAGGCAATTTTTATTAAATCTGAGTGCAGTACCATTCTAAACCAACAAAGTTTCTGTACAATAAATTGAAGAGGGTAGAAACATGGCAGCAGCACACCAGAGAATCTGCCAACCTGAATGTGTCATGGTTTTGAAAACTTTATTGGTTATACCCTTTTATATCATCACAGAATGCTTCTTTACTGAATAACTTGATATATAAACTAAATAAATTTTCATTCTGGTAAACGGTATCATAGATGATAAAACACAAACTGAGAAATGCTATGAAATTAGACATAATAATTTGTTAGGATATTAACCTTCTCCCGCACAATGATGCGAATCGCGTCAAATCATTGGGTCGCACTATTTGCACTGGTGATGCAAATCACGTCACAAAACTTAAAAAAATTTGCCAACATTATTTTTAAGATAATTGCATCAAATTTTTGTGTCCCACATGACTGCATGATCTTGCGAGGGAAGATTCCAGAAAGTACCAAAGATTTGGTGGAAGTCTGCAGTCTATCGGTTTCCTCCCGTCAACCATACCGGAAGATCGGGTTTGTCCCTTTATCTCTTCTTCCACCCTCCCCATTATTAGCCATATTAAAATTCCAAAGCCATTCTTGGAAAGCTCATAAAATTTCACTTTTATAACTATATACACCTTGGTAGGTTTGAGAAAATGTCAGAAATGTGATGCTCGGAACACAATGTTTTTCTCGATTCAGAGTGAAAATAGTCTTAGTCTTGTCTCTTTTTCTGCTTATGTTAAAGCCAAACCAATAAAGAAGCTAGTGATGTATAAATCATGCAAAAGAAAATCTTGTGGGATGAATTGGCTGCAGAATGAAGATGACCAGATCTCCCGTGAGTGGTCACAATGACTTGTTATGGTCACAGAAACTTAAAAAAATTGCTGTAGAGAGGGCTCACAGTTGAGTTTTGCTTAAAAGTATTACATTCTGGTAGCTATGTCACTATTATTTTATTTCCAACAAACCTTTTGAGCATAATATTTGCATACTATACCAGGATACTTACAGACCACACATGCATTCTGCCCCTACATATGGTATTACCTTTACCCTCTTCGCCACTGATTGGTTTATCATTGTGTTGTTGGCCAGTTGGTCTCTCCAGTGTTAGCGTTGTATAGGAAGAAGCCTTGATGCCCAAATTCAGAACGGTGGTTTGAGCCTGGGATTTGAGCTCGGCTCGCGCGTGCGAATCGGGATTCCATTATCTGAGATTTCCTGCAGTGGAATACCCATATTCAGAACATTGGCTTGAACCCCGGATCGGGTAATCTGTTGCATTTTCTTCAGTTCCGAGCAAGGATTTAAACACGGAAATTCCAACCAATCATGTTTCATTAACACCATTACGACAGCCATTCACCATCGAGAGTAATGTTTACAAGATTATGGCGGCAACTATGACTCGACAAGTTTTTGAGGAGACATCTCTCCTTGCACATCATAGGTTACTTTTGTTACTATAATTACAATCAAATTATGAACAAATTATGATTTATAGTACAGGTTGTACCTCTCTAGTCCGGCATTCTGTGGTCCGGAACGATTTTAGTTTGTCCAATAGGTAGATAGGCAGCTTTTTTTTTTTTATCTGAATTATTATTATTATTACAGGAGTATTAAATTTTTGCCCCTCAGGCCCCAATGTGGGTCAGTGACCTATGCCCGGGTGGGCTAATCCCCTTAAAAAAAAAAAAAAGCCGCGGGAAATTAAGGTTTGTTTACATCCGGCAGTTCGGCTGCTCTCTCTCTCTCTCTCTGCTTGTCTATACAGAGTACAACATTTAACCCTTCAATATATATGAGCAGTAAATAAGTGTTGCTTTCATATTCTTATGTAGAGTAATGACGATATATTTTCACATGTGCGCACTTACATACGAGCAGTCTAACTTTTTTTTTTACCATTAATGGTTAGCTACTTATATTGTTCCATTTATTAACATTAAATAACATTACAGGTACTTCAAGCAACCATATTCATTTTTTACATTAATTTTACTACAGCTAAAATCAGGGTCTTATTTTCTTCAGTTTTATATGTAGAACCAATCAGTCACTGGTTTCGTAAGCTTTATCATAAACAATGCCGGCAGCTGTCTCGTCTCCTCTAATATTCCATGTATTATTAATAAATTGTATTGTTAATTTTGCACACGTACATTAATTCAATAAAAACAAATTCAGAAACATTAATTAAAATATATATATGAACAGTAAATAAGTGTTGCTTTCATATTCTTATGTAAAGTAATGACGATATGTTTTCACGTGTGCGCATGCGCACTTACATATGCGATCTCTCTTTTTCTTTACCATTATCGTTAGCTTCTTCTATTGTTCCATTTATTAACATTAAATAACATTACTTAAAACAACCATATTAATTTTACTACAGCTACAACCAAGGTCTTATTTTCTTCAGTTTTATATGTAGAACCAGTCAGTCACTGGTTTTGTAATCAACGAAAACAATGCTGTGTCATTTCCTCGTGTGTTTTAATTTTCTACGTATTATTAATGAATTGTATTGCTCGTTTTGCACACATAAACATTAATTCAATAAAAAAGACATTCAGTAATACACAATAATGAATCTTTTGTACATAAGAGAAATGACGCTGTTTACACGATTATGCACGTCGTCTGCACGTTGGCGGGCCGTTCAAACCCGTCGAAATTCAAGTTTCCACCGTCAAAATTTTTATTTATTTATTTTTTTGTGTGTTCCAATAAAATACGTTAAGAATTAAAAACTCGCTAAATTTGAGAAGCTACTATACGACATTTAACCCTTCAATATGTCTTCAAAGAGACCATGATGCAGAGAAAGTGGTGCTAGTGCTTCCAGGCATAAGCACAAGTCACTATCTATCCAGGAAAAGGGTGAATTTCCATGGTCCGGCACCGGTCAGGTCCCGAGGTTGCCGGACTAGAGAGGTACAACCTGTACTGTGTTAGAACGTGGGTGTTTTGTTATACGATGAAGAAATTCATAGGGGAAGAACAATTTCATACAAATTGTCAGTATAATCCGGGACAGGTATCAAAATTTATAACCAAAGCAAGATGAATCAGTGCAGGGCGTAATAATCTGACGAAGTTCGGTAAGGTCAGGTTTCTTTTTGTTCTTTTAACCCATCATTTCCCCTAATTAGTAATGCTAAGAAAAGCCTTTCCTTTATTAATACAGTGGTCCCTCGGTTAACAAGCACAATTCGTTCCAGGAGGTTGCTCGTTAACCGAAACCATTGTTTCAATGTTTTTTTTGGGTAATTGGTTCCAGCTCACCAAAAATTGCCTAAAATCAACAAGAAAGGGAGTAAAGTACACTTACTTTGAGGTGTGTATGTTGAAGGCTCCTGGATGATGATGATGATGGGAATTAGAATGGGGGTGGAGGAGATGGGAGAAGAGAAAGCATTGGGGTGGAAGAGAAGTCACCCCATGGTGCCATTTCACCCATAAAATTTAGTTCTTATGGTGTAATTCAAGATTATTTTCTTTAAATCAACACTGCACTTCATTATATATTGTCAATATGTAAAATAAATTTCAAAATGACCAATAATTTGCTTGGAAACACAGAAAAAAGTGTTTAGTTGATGATGAGTCTCAAGCAAGATGTTACCTCCACTGAAAAGACAGAGACTGACGCCTGTTTGGTGTGTTGATAGGCTGGATGGCGTGCATAAAACCAGTTTCCTGTACTTCAATTATGTTCAATAATTGTTAAAATGACTAAAAAATTTAATATTAAACTTTTAAAATTATTGAATTGTATAAACTTTTTGATATTTACTAAAATAGTAAGGAATTTAGCCCTAGAACCGATTACTGTATTGGCGGACTAATACTACAGCTGGTGGACTGCCAAATGCAAGCGAAAACATGTTGAGGTTCGCTCGTAAGAAACTCGTTAATCGAGGGATTGCTCGTTAACTGAAGTTAAGAATCTTATGGAAGGTAAATCGTTAACCGAGGCGCTTGTTAACCGAGGGATCACTGTACATTAAAATCAAAATGCACTCAGCATTGATTTAATTATATTGAAAATACATCAAAATAGTTTTCCTAAATAAAAACACTCAAAACAAAGAAACAGCAGCGTTCTTTACATTCACCCGCTTGATCTTCATGGACCCTAAACACGAAAGTGTTATAACACATTACCATAACTCATTCAGTAACCAGAATCTTTCTTACCTAGAACCTATTCGTTACGAATAATCTCAAAGCAATCGCCAGCTGATGAAAGGGAGGTAGAGGTGAATCATAGCCAACAGGTCAGTCAAGTAGATGCTCCATATCATGGAAAATATCAAGGAAATCTCCCTGCCAAACCTTTATTGTTCTCTGAATTGCGTGCCATCATAAAATTTTTTAGGATTCTGCCTATCTACCCTCAGTCTTCTCTCTACAAAATTTCCAATTTGACGATATTGCCAAAAAGTACGCTCTGTCAAAATTCATGTTGATTTGCTATCTTGAATGACAGATTAACCGCTAAATCTGTCTCCAGGCTGGTTTAACACGAGGATCGACAAATCAGATCTCAAACCCAGTTTGAATCTTTGTGTTGGCTCAAGCCAGCATTCTGAATACCAACAATCTTCTTTGCACATCCTTGGTTTAAACCTTCATGCTGTTTCAAACCAGCATTCTGAATTCAGGCCTTAATGTTTGGCAGGATCACACTGGATAACATCCTTCCCACGTTTGTTTGGGCCAAACAGGACACGAACCCATGACATAGTAGTGAGAGATATTTATTTATTGCTTTCCCACCAGCACCAACCACCCCTGAACATTACCCATATTGTAGTACCTTGCATGTTCATCCCTTTTGAAAGCTTTTATACTAATTAGAAGTCCCAGTCATGTGTGTGAAATTAACTTACAGTATTGTACTATTATTTTTAGGTTCTGTTGGCATCATATTTGAAGGAAGAGAGAACTGTTTTGCAGGAAAGTGAAGCTACAGATATTGTTGCTGTAGTTGATGGCTTGATACAAGTCTTTAAGGTTAAGATGTGGGAGATACCGGCATCCCATTCACTGAGTGCATTTACAATATTGCTTCGATGTTTAGATCATCATTACCAAAACACTAACCTAAAGAGAGTATCTACAATAAGATATCTGGTAAGTATTATTTATTTGTGTTTACCTTGACATACAGTACTATACTCTTTTAATTCACACATGTGTAGCTGTACTGTCTTATCTTTTTGCTACATTTTCCAGTAACACCTTCAGTCTAACAAATTATAATGCTAGCGCTTTTACATCATTACAATAAACTAATTCTTAATTGTATTCCTTAAAGGTATACCGGCAGTTTCTGTTTACAGTATTTTTACCTCGGGAGTCGAGGATAAGAGGGCAGAAACTATTTGTTTTCTGGGGGTTCCTTAGATTAATTCACCTTTTATATCATTACAGTCTCTCCTCGACTTACGACGGGGTTCCGTCCCGACAACCAGGTCGTAAGTTGAATTGGTCGTTAGTCTAAAAGGTGAAAATAATACAGAAATTCTAAAATGAAATACAGTACAGTAAAAGTAATCAATAATGAAAAATGAATAAAGTGTTACTGTGCACTTACCTTTAATGTAGTCAGCTGAATGCACACGGGGTCTCAATAATTTCTTAATTAAGCATGTAGACTACATTAATTGGACGAAGCAGAGGAGGAGACAGGGTTGGGTGGGTCATCAAGTTCACTTTCTTCAGACAGGCTAACATACTTACTTGTTGAAGGTGTTAGATCATCTTTAGGGAGTGAAGAGGCAGCAGTGGTGGGGTGTGAGGAGACAGCAGTGGGGGACTTCTTAAAAAAAATGTCCAATTTAGACTGCACAGTTTGCCTTCTCTTTTCATTGTAAATCTCCCTGCAGCAAGCAAGTGCATCTTGGATCGGTCTCAACTTTTGAAAAACGCTCAACTTTTTTATCCATTTCTTCAAACATTTGCATCTTATTATTAGTAGTAGCAAATGCCTCTGCCATTTGTTTCACTGAAACTTTTTGGGGGGTGCAGGTTCTTCTACATTTCGTTCTCTTCTTCCTCTGCAATTTTCTGTGCATCCGGTTCAATAAGATCCTTGTTACTTAGTTCTTCTGCTACACCTTCCACCAACTGCTCAACATCTTCATTATCAATTTCTAACTCCAGCTGTTGACCCATCTGCACTATCTTGTTACTAATCTCAGAAATTGCTTCATCTTCATTAAATCCTTTGAAACTGTTCACAAATCTTTTCAGGACCTTCTTCCATATTCCATTCATGCACTGACCTGTAACCTCATCCCATGCTGCAGCTATGTTCTTTGTACATTGCAAAATGTTGTAGTCCTTCCAAAACTCGTGGAGCGTTTTCTCACCTTCAGTAGCAGCAATAGCCTGAGCAAAGGTCGTACGTAAATAATACGCTTTAAAAGCAGCAATAGCACCTTGATCCATGGGTTGGATGATGTATATATTATTTGATATGAAGATACCTTCCTGTCAGTGGTATTTATAACTTGAGTAAAACATGATGGCTCAATTTGGCTACTTGTACACCTACACAACTGATTAATGAATGACCCAGGGTATATGTAGATGCATAATACCGTACACTGCAATATTACTTAAAAGTGCTGACAAATATGCTACAATATGTTTTATTAAGTGATAAGTACACTGCAGAACGGTATACTAATTTGCTAAGTGCTTAAGATGGATTTTGTGGTAAGCATGAGTGGTGAAGGAGCTAAACCCATCAGCTGTTTGCCCTTTGTAAACAAATGACTCCTTCTTACTCTTTTTTCAGATTCTGGAAATGATTCTTGACATGAGAGTCAACTCACACTACCAGATAGGATTCCCAAGACTCCATCATGAAGATGAGAATTCAGGGAGAGAGGCTGATTCCTCCATGATTTCACCATTTTCTCCTTTCTTAATTTTGGATCATGAGTTGAACAGAAGAGTCAAGCAGGCTTACATGAGGAAGGACCAGCAGGAGGTTGAGATACTGGGATTTTCGTCAATGAGTAAGCTGTCTTGTTTTGATTTCCCTGTCACTTTTAAGTGGTAAATCAGAAATTAAATACAGGGTGTCCATAAATGATTACCCTAAAAACAGTATGCTCCCCCTGCTTTAATCAGGGTAATCATTTATGGACACCCTGTATTTTGATCTTAAAAAAATTGTCTTGGGATATATTCATGGTTACAATTACAGTAAACCCCTGTCTATAATGGACCCTGTCTATAATGGACCCTGTCTATAATGGACCTCGTCTATAATGGACCTCAGCTTTAATGGACATTGACCCATTTGGACTAGGTTCATACAGTAGTACCCCGATTTACGCGGTCAATTGAATCCACAGGGTACCGCTTAAAGTGAACAACAGAACATATGGGATTAATTCCAATAGAGACTGGCCCGACCCCCAAACTCCACTTTTTCCGACACAATACCTATGTTGTAGTAAAAATAACATCTAAATTTTATGATGGTATGCTCACACAATTAATATTTAAGAGAAATACAGTCGCCAGGTTAATGTCCATTCAAATAATGGACTCAAATCCCCCCCCCTCTTCCCAGCTCACTGGCCCCTACCTCTCTGAGAAATGATTGGGTGAAACACTAGATTTTAACGTTTAGTAATAAATAATACCTCAGACTAAAGTTAGGATAATATAATTGACATTTCTGGATTCCTTGCAGGTCAGGGAATATTTTGAATGTAAACTTCATATATTTTGCACAAAAGATAAAATACTTGCTTTGTGTAAACCAAATTATTACATTAGATCTAAAATTTGTATGTCTAATGCAAAATCCATGATGTTTATATTCAAAATGATCATCATAGTGTAAGAATTCCAGCAATGTAAATTATATTCTGGCCGAGTAATTTGTATGAATTTTATGAGCTAAAACATATATCTTCATTAAATAAACAAAGAAATATTCTTCAAGGACACTATCTGTCAATCAAAATACTCGGCCCTAGCTGGGTCGGTCCCTCCCTCCCTCCCTACCAGAGAAGCTTTGGGAGAAAATAGTAATTTACATTTTTAGTAATAAATAATAACTCAGACTAAAGTTAGGATAATATAATTGACATTTCTGGATTCCTTGCAGGTCAGGGAAAATTTTGAATGTAAACTTCATATATTTTGCACAAAAGATAAAATACTTGCTTTGTGTAAACCAAATTATTACATTAGATCTAAAATTTGTATGTCAAATGCAAAATCCATGATGTTTACATTCAAAATGATCATCATATTGTAAGAATTCCAGCAATGTAAATTATATTCTGGCCGGGTAATTTGTATGAATTTTATGAGCTAAATAAAAAAAAAAAAAATTATACTTCACGCGTATATGAGTAGATGCACCGCGGAAAGTGAAAGTCCGGTTCTGGCAAGGTACCGCGTAAATGAGAAATCGCGGAAAGTGAAACCGTGTAAAGCGGGGTAATACTGTATATTATTGAGTTCAGATTCATTAAAGTAAAAAATTACAGACCATTTGTATCCAAATGATTACAGCAATACCCCATTTATAACTAACCTACATAACACTGATTTATTATAGAGCTGTTTGGTCCTTTCCTGGAGTTATTTTTTACTGGAAGAAAAAAGTTGAAAATTCAGAATACGAGGCAGAAGTTACAAGACAGAACACTTAGGACTCTCTAACAGTAGCCATGCTTGTTTACAGTCTTTTTGCCAATGAGAGCAACGTATCCATGTTTGCCCACAATCCACAGCCTTCTTTTTATGTAAAAAATTTTCCTAGTGGCATTCAACGTACTTGATGTGCTTGCTCTTTATATCCGCATATTATATACGTAGTGAATATTTGTGACCCAAGTTAATTTTTACTAGAAAAAAAATTTAAAGTCCATAATATGTACAAGTCAGTTGTTCACTTGTACCCGACTGTTCAGTGGTCATTTTTATGCATCCCCCCCTCTCCACATACTGTACACCACTTAAACCAACATGTACAGTACTGTTACTAATGGGTAGAGCTACTTTGTTTATTCTGCTAGTCTGCTGGCTGCCACTCCATTGCCCCAGTTTGAACACTTCTCATACTGTAAACACCAGTTGGTGATGGTAAGTTGGCCACCACCAACACCTCCTCCTCCTCACTTTAAAAGACTTATCTTTAATAGTCTTTTGGCTTAAACAGACTAGCCTTCCTGTCATTTAATCCATTACATTGGGGGTCTACTGCACTGAGGCTTGGGGATATTTTTGTTAGTATAATATAGAAACCAATAATGTACTGTATATACAGTACATTGGGGAAATGTTAGCTGTCAAAAGTACAGCTCATAATTATTGAAGGATTTAGTGATCACTCTAAGATTCATTATTTTAGGTCTCAAAATAAAATTGTTGCTTGAGAAATTATGGAATGATTGTATGTCAAAGATTTGAGCTTTTCTCATTTGCAGAACATGACAGACATGTAGCTCAGGAAATAGCAAATGAAGTAAATCAAGTTGCTGAAATAAGAGAAGTAGCAGGATCAGAGATTTCTTTTCCCAATTACGAAGTTACAAGTCTACCATACACCCAAGCAACAAGAAGAATCATCAACTCCTTGAAGCAAGAGAAAGGTATTTCTCACTTATGTTACACCAGTATGTTTTCCTTAAAGGACATCCCTTGTACCCTCTAGAACACCCAACAGTTCACTGGAGGACATACCTGGTACTGTACATTCTTGTGAAATACTCCTCTGTCTCATTGGTGGAATTCTCTGATATCCCACTAGTTGTATTACCACAACACTGTGGTAGTTAGTTCATTATGGAAGCATCACACTTAGTCCCACCCAGCACTATGATGTTATGATGTATGGTTCTGTGTCAGATAATGTTGTAATATCTGTGAAAGCAAATTTTAATCAATCTACAGCAATTAATTTATTTTGTTTTCTAATTGAAGTTTTATAAAAATATAGTGAATATATCAACATCATGCCAGATAGTGTAGCTATCAAAAGAATTAATAAAATATACTTTGATTTTACCTGAAGAGTAAGGTAATTAGTAAAAAAGAAAGAATCAAGATTGGCATTTCAGGTTAGGTCGTATGGGTCATGTGTTGCATCTGTGACAAAGTGTGTTGACATTTGGGCCTTCATTGTAAGCAACAAAAATTGGAAAGTGAATTCATCAGGTTATCAAGGTCATCTTGGTGATGTGAATGTGTAAATCGATGTAGCATTTTTGTGGTTATTTGCAATTAAAGATTGAAAATATTTAATATTTTATACTTGAATGGAGCTAGGCTGTGTGGGTACAAACTTAAAACCATTGTCATATGCCAAAAAGGGACAGAGGTGGATGGGTTATATTCAAGAGGAAATTAGTGTAGGCATGTGTACCAGTACAGAACAGGGGACAGCAAGACACCCCCCAACACCTCCACTTCCCACCCAGGAGGAGGCGAACGACATGTAAACAATGTCATCTCTGGCTGCACCCCTCAAATTAGGGTGAGTTTAGTAAACGAGGCAACTGCTGAGAATGGAAGGAGACCAGAGTCACTACCAAGATAACAGATGTTACAGAGGACTATTTCCAGCTTGAAAGTCATGTACACTAATACTGACACTTCCCTTGATAAGAGTGCAGAGTTTGAAACCTTACTCAACTCACAATTCTGATATAGGTGTTGTGGAAGTATTGCACAAGAACAGGAGAATCAGCCTGGAGGACTGAGGGTTCATTATAGATGGATATGACTCATTTACGAACTTTTCTCAGGCAAATTGCAAGAGGGGTGTGGTTATCTGCTAGGCATGACATTCGAGCCAACCAGGTGTTTTAATATATACCATTTTTTTTAGCATGCAGTGCAGTAAAAAGTCAGCTCCTCTTTTCTAGTCGAGGCTTCAAGGGAAGCTTCTTGGAGGAGTGAAGTATTGTTGACAAGTTAGTACAGTACAGAACAGGGTCATGAAGTAGTGTATATTGTCCCTTTTGTGTATTATACTGAAACTGCATGCGTTTGTAATTAAAAGATTTTTTTAATTGGATGGCAGAGTGGATATGGCCTTAGCCTCCTGTCTTAAGAGTTACATATTTGTTTTCAGGACACCCCCATTCCACAATACTGCAAATAAGTTGCTTACTTTATAGTTAGGTAAGGTTGCGGAAGTGAATATGGAGTGCTAGCCTCACTTGTTTTCATATGTACCAGAAGGATAAGTTTGTTTATGTGGCCCTGTACTTGCATTGCCCTTGAGAGGCCATCAGGCATATGGAACTCATTGTAAAATTTAGTTCATTGCCGAAGTCTTTCTTTCTTGAAACATAATACAGAATTTTTGTACTTCAGTATAAATTAGGATTTCAGACTTTGCAGTAGGCTTCTGTACAGTAAGATCTCATATTTTGCGTTTTTGAATTTCGCGAACACTACCGAATGTAACCAAGTCTTATATTGGGCGTAAAATATCGCGAGATCCAGCAAGCTGAATGCTGGCCACCGCCTTGAATGACGTCACAGCCCTCTACCAGTTACAGTAGTTTCTGCTACAACCCGTGTTTTGTCAGTGCAAATTGGTTGTAACGTAATTGATGAATAGGGGAACGCTGTTTGCAAAACGCGAACTTTTGCATACGAATGTTGGCTATAGCGTGATTCCATGCTCAATGTTTTGATTCAATCCTTAACGTTTTAAGTGTGGCGCGGGGTTATGCAATGTTTACAGTTTGCGTTTGATATCGCATGTTCAATTGATTCGTGTCTTGTGTTTTTTGAGAGGTCCTCTGTATTTTTTTTTTTTTTGCTAATTCATTTGTTACCTATAAATACTGTATGAAACGAATAAGTAAAAAGAATGTTTTGCAGTAAGGACTCATAACTGTTTACACCAGCACTCTATTTACATCACACGATCAGTTGAATCGTGCGGTTTCTGTCGTTTGCTCCGTGATTTTCGCTGTTTTCTCCAATTTTGTTGTGTTAGCGATGAATATGGAAAGACAAGGTAAGAAGAATGTTTCCAAGAAGCGTTCTGGTGATCGAATTGCCGGTGGTGAACGTAAAGGAGGTTTACAAGAACGCAACTATCGCGTTGTATCCCGCACCATTCTAGTGACCACTCGGGCTGCTAGTGTGTGCTTTTTTGGGTGGTGCTACCTCCTGTCGAGTCAAAATAATGGCCTCTACCTCTACTGGGGATCCTACTGGTGCTGATGGGGTGGGACAGACCCACCTAAGAGGCCAAATAAGGAAAAGGAGAAGCGGGACTATCATAAAGGAGTTAAGTTTGCCAAGTACTCGATGCAGGATAAGCAGCGTATGATTAAATTACTTGAGGAAGGCCTAAAAACTAGTTTCCGGAAAGCACAATCGGGTCAATAAAGGCAGAATTTGTATCATTTGGAGGTTATAAATGGGAAAATTAGAGGTTGATGTAGAATGGCCAGTCTATATTGTTATTTTTGCTTAATCCAGAATGCGACGTTTAGCTTTATACCTACGTATGTAAATGCCTCGCATTAACTTGCTAGGCCAACAAACAGGCAATTGAAACATCTAATAATTACTTAAAAACGTAATATTGGGAGGACACGTCGCTACTTGGCATTTAATTGCAATTCTCAAACCCCCTCCTGCACCCTCCATCACACGCATTGCTGCCGTCATCTTCTTGCTTGGCGAATCAGCTGTAAATTCGCACAAGGAAAGCTCCGCTAATTTGTGTTGTAATAGCTGAAATATTATGTGCCACGAGGATTTTATTTTTGGTATTTATACATCTTAACACGGTGAGGAAATCGAGTGACTTTTATTTTGATTGTCTCTCACATATTGTGTTTGGGGCAATTTTTTATACGGTCTGGTCAAGCATGGCGACCACGGCTCAGCTTCTATCTCTAGGAAGACAGTTGATCTTTAGTGACTAATTTCCTCTGCTTTCAAGTCACTTAGTGAATGACTTATGTTTTATGCTCTTCTGGGCTGATTTTCACTGAAAGAATTATACATGTGCAAATAATGAATACCATGATATATGTGGCCATCCCTCTCCCTCCTCGTATATTCTTTCATGAAACTTTTCGGGCTTCCGCCCTGGGTTTTCTAATTACTCTTAGCATTCAGGCCAGAGTTAAGTCTCCATAGCTCTATTTTATTAATATCCTCAGTAGCGGGTTTAGCCTATGCAGGCGAACTTTACCGACGCTGCTAGTCTTAGTGATCCTTCCGGACGCTGACCTTCCGGTCTTATTAGCAATCTAGAGTTATGTTGGGATGAACCTAGTATCCTCAGTATGGGTTAAATGAGAGCCATTCAGGGTGGAATTCTTAGCCCAGTACATCTTGCTAGAGTAATGGTGAACGATGTTAACTAATGGAGCGCTATGGTAGCAGCTCAGCACTGTCAACCCTTCCGGGTGACTTGATGCTCACTCATGCATCATTAGTTGAAGTGGTGATGTCTGTGCACCCTAATTGGCAACAAATAGAGAACTTGGTGATCCCTCAAAATATAAGTGCTCTAAAATGAAGTTAGCTTGATTATGAAACAAAGTTCGTTGAGCTGAGGGATAATTAAAATAAGAGAAGGGAGAGGTGTATGATATAGTGAGTTAGTTGTTTATGATTGTCACACTGGTGACTTATATAACAATAAGAGATGTTAAATGAAATAACTTATTAAATATCACAGTTAAGAGTCATATTGATTGTTTGGCAGAAAATTTTATCTCCCTTGTATTACTATGATGATACAATGTGATTCGTAATGTTCCTCCTAGTTTAGAGGAGTGATGTGCAACTGGAGGATGAAGGACAATTGTCTGGACTGCTAGATGATAGAAGAGACCATGGAATGGTCCCTGGGGAACTAGTGTTGAGTGAGGAGCTGCAAGGAATGGAGAGCTCAGCTCATACACTACATACAAAGATGTGAATTCAGTAGTAGTAGTAGTTTCACCCAGAACCTAAGGGGACCATAATACATGTAATTATCAAGGATGTAGGGCAACTTGGATTACCAAGTTAGATCCTCATTTGGCTTGCATAATTCATAGCAGCTGTGTCTCAGACAACCTGTTTTCACCATTGGATTGTGCAGTTTGTGATAAATTTTTTTAAAAATAATCAAGCTGCAGGAGATAAGAAGGAATTATCAAAGATCCAAATTAAAAATAGATGGAATAAGGCATTAAAGAGTAAAATTCTAAATGTAAAACACTGGAAAGATCCCAAGTTGGCAGAAGGTTTGTCTCTTACCTATCACCCATAATTCTAATCCCCAGTTAGATCAACCTGCTTCTGCTAAGAAAAGCAGGTTATTGGATATTTAAGGCAAGAACCTCTCTCTAGTCAGCCCAATTTTAGTGGATTCCAGGATCAGGATGAGGAAGTTGGTTTTAATAGTGTTCAGTCACTAGAGCAGGGAGAGCCTGTTGAGACTGACATCATCTTGTCCCCTTTTTGACAACCACTTCCACCTGGGCCAAAAGTGTTGGTTACTATGAGTGGAAACTGGCTGCTGTCGACTCCCAAGCCGCTGATGGAGAATTTTGAGTGTAAGGATGATCCAAGCAGGCCTTGGGTAACATTGGTAAGACCTAAGTCTTCTTTGTTTTCAACCACATCCGAGTCTGGATTCCTTATTCAAGATATTTATGAAAAAGTTTCTAAACTTCCTTATCTCTCTGCACTTAAAAAGAGACAGGAAGGCCAAGCATCTGTGGGTCATCATTCATTGTTCTTAGAAGGTGTTACTACAATTTCTTGGCCTGATATTTGCCCCAAAATGATCTCTGAAATAGATTAAGTCTGGGCTAATGTATTGAAAGACTTAACATTCATTCCCTCAGATAGGAATGCTCACAAGTTTAGTTTTTTGAAGATCCAATGCAATGACAAAACGAGTTCTTTATATGAACTTTCCCAGTATTTGTCGGCTACAAATATGCTGACATACAGTAAGCTATGAAATAAATTTGAAACCAGTTGCTTCTGCACTGTTGCAGGAAGAGTTCAAATTTAGGAAGTTGGCAGCGGATATTTGGTCTGCAATCATGATGTGCCAGTTATTGACTAAATTGGTGCTGGACTATGAGGACAGTTCAGAAGTAGACAGATGTTTTGCTGCTGCTATACAAGGAATTCCATATTCCCTGTAAGGAAATGTTGTTGAAAGCCCTAAAACTAAAAGCTCAGCTAAGGAAGCAAGCCACTAATAATGCTCCAAGTGGTAGTGCTTATTTATTGCTACGTTCTTCCCCTCTTTCTCCTGCTTTGTTTGATGAACAAACATTAGTTAAGTATAGATCAGCTGTTGAGCAAGCTATTAACATTACTGTTCCCAGGAGTCCTCAGACCTTTCGGAAATTTAAAAGAGGAAGGTCTAACGGGAACAGGACCAGAAGCTAGGTTCAGTTATCAACCTAGAGGAAATTTTAGAGGAGGAAACAATTCAAGAAGTAGTAAGGGTGGCCATTTGTTCAGAAGTGGAAGGATACCTTATTCCATCACATCAACAACCACTCCCTCCCAATGAAGCCAGACAGCTGGGTCGTCTAAGGGGTTGGGAAAACAAGTGGACTTTTTCCATACGGGCGTACAAGACAATGAAAGGGGGCGTCACATGGACTTGGTTTAGGCACCCTCCGCTAGTGTTACCAAAAAGGGGGTCAGAAACCAACCCTTACTCACAGAATTTGTAATTCAACTGTAAACAGAGGTGTGATAGAACTGTTGCAGTCAGAGAAGTGTTTCATGTCTCGCCTGTTCCCAGTCCCCAAGAAAGGCAGCGACAAATTGAGGTGGATTTTAGATCTTTCCGTCCTGAACAAGTTCATTAAAAAAAAAAAAAAAAAAAAAAAAAAAGATGCTCACTTGTGATCATTTCCACCCAATGCTTGGATCTCAAAAGTGGATCTCAAAGATGCCTATTATCACGTTCCTGTTGCTCCAAGGTAAAGAAAGTTCCAGTGTTCGAAGTGAGGGATGTAAGTTAACAATTAACAATGGTGCCATTCGGCCTAATAATTGCGCAACTTTGACCCCGATGAGATAGTTGGGAACGTAAAGGAAGAAGCAACTAACTCATCTGGGGTCAAAGTTGCGTCACAGCAACAAAAATATTGCTTCTTCTCTCCCTATTCAGATAAGGTTCATCTGTCATGGTGAACAAATTTGGACAATCTAATCGGTTCATCTCCCTGGGTTCCCCCTCAAACACACTTGGTCGTTTGTACGAAGCGTTTGAGATAGGATGAGGATAACATTCCTCAAGAGGAGAGTTCTTTCAAGGGAAGTGGAGCAATTTCCGTTGAGAAAAAACACATAAACATACCGGGAGTACAAAACAATTGGGCAGATACGTTGTCCCGTCTCAGGCCAGTATCGACGGAAACAGAATGGTCCCTAAAGATATCGAAGTTCAAGAGTCTAGTGAGGAGGTTTGGGACTCCACAAATAGATCTCTTTGCCTCACAAAAAACCCCCCAAGATGCCAACTTATGCATCTCTGGAGCAATCAAATCTTTTAGGAAATGCTCTACTCAAAGATTCGAACCGTTAGATTTTAATCTATCTGTTCCCACCTGTGAAAATGTTGCCCAAAGTGGTTCACAAACTCAGATCTTTCCAGGGAAAGGTCCTCTTAATTGCACCATATTGGATCCTACATCCGTGGTGTCTGGATCTGTTGGAATGGTGCCCGCATCCACTATAACTGCAACAAGGATGTCTAGACCAGCTACTGCACCCTCAGTTTGAGATATGTTTGGCAATTCACGCTTAGAGTTTTTCGAAAGATGTTTAAATAGATTGTTGGGTAATTCCAATATAGTTTACCAAGTGATAGCAGGTCATAGACCCCAAACTTCTATGTAATATGAGAAAGCTTGGAAACTTTTTCAATAATTTATCAGGTTAACGACTCCAATCACATTGTTGGAAACAGTGGTGTTAGAATTTTTAGATTTTCTGTTCAGAGTTAAAGGCCTTCAAGGATCTATAATTGCATCTTATAAATCAGCATTGGTTGACCCTCTGTCATGGGGTTTTAATATTACTTTGAACCCAATAATTTATCAAATTCTCAGATCGCACTTTTTCATTCAGAGACCCCCTCGACCTAAGAGAATCTCACCTTGGTGCCTAGATAAAGTTACTAAATTTCTTATGAGGCCTAATTACAATATAAATCTGAACCGGGACAGATTGCTCCTGAAGGCAGCCTTCCTTCTAGCAATAGCAACAGGTGAGCTGATTTTAATTTCCAATTATTGGTATTTTCTGAGGAAGATGTCGCCGTTTTCCTACGGAGATTCCAAGAAAAAATGAAAGGGAGGATTTTCAAGCTCGACCTATCAGGATAAAACTGCTAATGGATGAGACAAGGGTTCCTCATATATTGTGCCCAGTTAAGATTCTTCAAGAATGGTTAACCAGATTCCCTAATCGAGGCCCCTATGTTTTCTCATCTCAGGATGGTAAGAAATTGTCTCCTAGTCAAATGACAAAATATTTTTCTCAGCTAGTGAGTCAAGCAGACCCTGGCAAAAAAATTTTGGCACATGACACCAGGAAATATGCAGGGTCTGTGGTCTTTCTGCGGCATATGAGCCTCAGTCAACTCAAAGAAGTGGGCTTTTGGAAATCTTCAAAAACCTTTCAAAACAGCTATCTTCATCTGTCTCTGAAAGAAGCTTCACATGTGGTGGTACTGTCTCCACAACCAGGACCTTCTTCTTCCTCATCAGAATAAAGTGAGTATCCTAATTGGGATATGTAAATTAACATTTTTACCTTCTGGTAAATGTTCTTAATATTAGAAAATATTCCATAAAGTTTATAATTATAATCTGGACCTAAGCTAGTGGAGCCTTATACGCAATGTCACCTCCCTCTCCACCTCCTGCTTGGGTAATCAAAGCTAGACATCGCATTCTGGATTGAACAAAAAGCCACTTTTTTTTCTAAAAAAACAGTTTTGTGATATAGTCCATAATGCGACATCGACATCCCACCCATCTCCACCCCTTGAGAGTTGACTTTTGTTTACTGCTCACTCTAGGGCAAGAGTTGACGGTAGCAATGCGTGTGATAGAGGGGGTTTTGAGAATTGCAATTAAATGCCAGGTAGCGACATGTCCTCCTAATATTACGTATTTAAGTACAGTGGTCCCTCGGTTAACGAAATTTCGGTTAACGAATTACCTTCCATAAGAATCTTCAATTCGGTTCATGAAAAAAAAATTGATTGACGAAATCCTTACGAAAATCACGTTCTGTTTTGAACATAAGCTGAGGAGGTACTCGGCCAATTCAGTAATCTTTTCTGTGTTTATATTCGTTTCCACTGGAGTAAATATCAAGAAAATTGTGCTCTCTAATATTTGTGCATTTTTTCATACAGTATTAAAATTATTGGTTACTCTAAAATTTAGCCATCCAAGCTCTGTCTACATAAAGTTTTTCAACTACCGGGTATTTTTGGCTCGTATATGTAACTTTATTCATGTTTACATTCAAATTAATCACTATCTTATAAGAATTCCCGCAATGCAAATTAAATTCACCCCGGTCACTTCTATTAAGTTTAAAAGCAAAAAACAAAAACTCAATCTAAAGGACATAAATTAACAATTAAATAATTCACACCACAGGCGCCAACTGTCAAACATGTGACTGTCACCCCTCCCTCCCTACCCCCCACCTTCCCGAGAAATGTTTGGGGAAAAGCACTAGGCTTACAGGTTTAATCATATATAATGTCTCAGACTAAAATTAGGAGAATATAATTGGTATTGCTGGAATCGTTGCAAGACAGCGAATAATTTGAATATAAACGTCATATATTTTGCGCAAAAGATAAAATTTTTGCTCCCTCCCAAAAAATTCTTAAATTAGATCTAAAATTTGTATGTCAAATGCAAATTTTAGCTTGTTTATATTCAAATTAATCACTATATTATAAGAATTCCAGCAATGTAAATTATATTCTGGCCGGGTAATTTCTATGAATTTTATGAGCTAAAAATAAAAACTCGAGTAAATAAACAAATTATACTTCACCAGACACTATCTATCAATCAAAATACACCTCACCTCCTGCTCCCCCCAATTCCCAAGCTCACTCGTTCCCTCCCTACCCACCCCTGCCTTCCCAGACAAAAGTTTCATGTTTTCATTAGGCTTTAAGTGTTTATCTTATATAATATCTCAGACTAAAGTTAGGAGAATACAATTTGCATTGCTGGAATCGTTGCAAGACAGCGAATAATTTGAATGTAAACATCATATATTTTGCACAAGAGATAAAATTAATCACCTGTATCACATTACAGTAGTGATTTAAGAGTTCTAGTGTATATGTACGATATATATCGTGATTTAAGGGCAATTTAGGGGAATTTTAGGAGTGTTTCTGACTATGCATTTTTGGCTTTACTTTGTGTATACTTTTCTGTGAGCTGGAACCAATTACCCAATATCCCATTGAAACAATGGTTTCGGTTAACGAATGACCCTCTCGAACGAATTGAGTTCGTTAACCAAGGGACCACTGTAATTATTAGATATTTTAATTGCCTGTATGTTGGCTTAGCGAGTTAATGCTAGGCATTTACATATGTAGGTATGAAGCTAGACTTCGTATTCTGGACTAATCACAAAAACTGTATTTTTTAGAAAAAAAATGTTTTTTTTCCATTAAATTATATATTTGCATTTGGTGAATTTGAATTTGGCGCAATTTTTCCAGCCTATATTACTCGCGAAATACAAGATCTTTCTGTACAGTATCTTGAAAAAGTGTCTGTCCACACTGTGTGAAACATTGAGACCACAGATGATAGATATTGGGACATGATTTTACTTTGGTATAGACATTGGTCTAATGTAAGTAATGCAATATGTATTTATTTAGGCGTAATTAATATGTTTGGTTACTAAATGCAGTAGGATCAGTATACCACGGAGCCACTCATACCACCCTTCCTGGTACATCACAAATTGCATGTAGCATTTCGGAAGTCATCAGACCCATCCTGGCAGATACTTTTCGAGATACTCTACATATTCAGTCATTGTTTTTGACTTAGGATACTGGTTCTGTACTGTACTATATTATAATAATAAATAAATAAAAAATTAACGATATGTATGCATTTATCAGACTGGGTAGTACTTCGCTTAATACTTGAGAAGTTGCCAGAAGTATTGAAGAATAAGATTCTCGTTCTCACTAAAGGCGGCAATGAACTTGACTCTCTTACCTCTGCACTTTTTTCACTGGTTTGTACCATTTTTTATTGTCTGTTTCATTTGATAAGATCCTTTAGAATGCTTTGTTCTGGAAATAATTTGGTATGGTTTATGGTTTACCTATACTGTATTTAATTCTAGCTCCTTCATTTTGGTGTATACTTATAGCTTAGCACAATAGACTGGCCTTGCAAATTCATGTCTCAGAAGACAGTTTTCCTCAAATCAGTGCATTTTCATGAGCATTTTCGATTACCGTGTTTATCACTTATCCACGCCACTGTTACATGTAATGAAACTAAAAAAGTAGTGGAAAAATCATTACAATACTCTAATGTAGCTTAGAAATTATGAAAATATAACATAAAACTATAAAATAAAAAATGAAGAGCGTGTGCATGCGTCCGTGTGGAGACACTGGGCAGTAACTGCATCACGAGCTCAGCCATGCTCCCTGACTCCTTCCCCCAATATGATGTCATGGTATACCTACAGCGCAGCATTAGCCACACATCTGAGACAGCTGTGTGACTGCCCGGCTGAACTATGTCACATTGTTCAGAGGATGGTTTGAGCATGGAAAAAGCCATTTTTGTTTACATTATAATACAGTAATTGTTATTGTATTTTATGATATGCTATGTATAATTTTTTTTGTTCATCATAGCAATTTTAATTTTTTTATACAGGAAAGCCTCCGATAACGATGGTTCTACTAACGACGATTCATATTTAAGACTACTGTGTGAGGGGGCCGGATTCTTGGTCTTGCCACCAATGTGAGGGGGCGGTTTCTTGGGCTGCCACCAATGTGAGGGGGCGGGTTCTTGGGCTGCCACCAATGTGAGGGGGCGGATTCTTGGTCTGCCACCAATGTGAGGGGGTCGGTTCCCTCTCTGTTTCTACACCACCCTCATCTTATTACTTCTCTTAGTTCTTACTCTTACTCAGTTCCGTCACCTATGCTTGGGTAGCATGGACATTCCTTTGGTAGCATGGTCATTCTTTTGGTAGTATGGTCGAGGGTCTAGGCACGTGAGTATGGTAATTTTGGTATCAGGTCACTTGGATGGAAACAAAGGTAAAATACTGTGGGAGAAATGAATACACCTTAATTACTCTAAAAACAAGTTTATTAATATGCAATCAATGGGAAAAGATTTTGTATTAATCATATGATTACCAGGTTCACCTCCTGGGCTTAGTGCAAACTCAGTACCTTCTTCTTTACTCTTACTCATAACATTACTGGTGGTACATTACATGGCACTCATTGTAGATTATTCAACATATATGTAAACAATGACACTAGTATATGCAGGGGTCCACTACCCAACATGGGATAATTATTTCCAACTAATTATCCCTAACATACATGTTACAACACTCTCTGTGGACATATACTTCCAAGGAGTGACCCAGGGTAGAGCACTGCGGCTGTTGTTATTGTGGGGTAGCCAGACACATGGCGGGTCTGGGGTCTGGCCCAACGAAGCCGTGGGGCACAGTAATCAGGCCGCATCGGTGCCATCTTCTCATATATGATCCCGGCTGGACATCTAATACATCCGAGGCCGTTGTTGGATGGTAGAGCGATTCAAGAATCACCCTGGGATCTGTATGGATGAAGGGACCGGCACTACCTAACAGTGACAACAACATCACGTTTCAGGGGACGTTAAAGACGTAAATATGACTTCACTCAGAGCATATCAACTACGTTACTGTAACACTTGCACAATCAACTATTAATTGGGTCAAATCACTTAAAGAAGGACGAATTACAACACAGAGTGGAATGGCATACCTGTATGGATGAAGGGACGGGCACTCACTAACGGTAGAAATGCCCGCGGGGCCCTCACTCAAAACAGACCAGGGAGTCCACCTACTTCTATTCCGATGAATTAATTCACTGTACACTCTGACGTTGAAATTGAGACTATGAACTCATTTTCATTTCCTACTATTATCTTCACTAACAATGCTCTGACTCAGCTATCAAAAGCAAAATTAAATTGATTACAAAGGGTTGGATGGCAACAGGTCCCAACATACAGCGTCTGCTACTAAATCCGTGGATTATATTCAAAGTTCCCACTAAACAAAGACGGGGAAACAGAGAAAACGGGGGACGTTTCCACTGGGGGACTCAGAGGGTTTTGTGGACGTTTGAGCGTAATATGAATCCTTAAGGTTTTCAGGTTAGCCGTCATCACGATCATGAAAACTGCACTAGTTTATTGTGGAGGTTTTGAGGGAGAGACGATGCACGAGGCTCCAGGTTTATTGTTATTAATTGTAGCCCGCCCTCTAGCGGTCAGTAAGCAAAACATACACTGTGGCGTAGCATCTTTAAAAAATTTACACAGTATACATCTTTCAACATTCACTTTATAATAATGTAGCACATTACAATAGCATATTGTAACAACATCTACAACCATCGTTCGTCTAGACTTTAATGTACACATAAATCAGTACAATAAGCCCTAATACCCACTCACTTCATCCCAAACTATCCAAGCAGGAGCGAACTCGTAACAATGGTTTTATATTAGAAAAATTTAGGCTTGAAATAGGTAAACATTGGTTTGGAAATAGAGTAGTGGATGAGTGGAACATGTTACCAAACATCATCAATAACTCGAATATACTGGATAGCTTCAAACACGAGCGATAGGGGTTGGGTTTAAATGGGACTGCCCGGTATGGGCCAATAGGCCCGCTGCAGTTTCCTCCATTCTTATATTCTTATGTTCTTAAATACTAATGGATAATTGCTTTGGAAAAATCCCTAAATGGCAACTGGAAGCTGACAAGAATCAGTCCTGTCCATATTGTATTCTGAGATACCGAGTGCACCCGCCCTCACTAAGAGACCACTACACATATGTGTATAGTTCATGAAACACAAATCAACTTGTGGCATAATGGATGACTCATTAATGAGTATAAAATCTAGAGATTTTCAGGGAGTTTTTTTTAATACAGTAATACCCCGGTTTACGTGGTTCTCGTTAACGCGTTAAAACATTTACGCAGTACCCCGCCAGAACCGGAATTCCCACCTTATGCGGTGCATCTACGAATATATGCGGTAAGTGGCGCGAGCAGGGTGCCCACAATGTCGCCCAGTCATCAAAACATTATCGAGTTCTTCACCCGCCACCCACCACAGCCGGCCCAAGTCAGTGATAATGAGGATATGGACTTTGAGGGGTTTGACAAAGAGGCCCTGCAAGCCTCTGTGGTGGATAGTGATACAATTGATACAAGTGATATAGGTGAGGGCCAATAATCTGCCCTCTGCCTCGGAACCAACCCCCCATCCCCGTGTGCCCAGCCATCTTTTCTACTAATGTAGGTGTTAAAAAACCTAATATTATTGATATTTCTCTTAATTATTAATTGTGTGTGCATACCATCATAAAATTAAGAAGTTATTTTTACTACAACGTAGGTATTGTGTCTGAAAAAGTGGAATTTGGGGGTCGGCTCAGTCTCTATTTCAATTAATCCCATATGTTCTGTTGTTCCATTTACGCGTTTCTCGTTTTACGCGGGCCTCCGTGGGTTCAATTGACCGCGTAAAGTGGGGTTATACTGTATATGTATGTATACAGTATTTATGAAAAACAACAAATAAAAATGATGATGGACCATCCAACTTTGTGCAATTTATAAATCTATTACTATTTCTAATTTTCATTAATGTACAGTGACCCCTCGTTTAACGAACTGCCTTCCATAAGGATCTTCAATTCGGTTAACGAACAAAAATTCGGTTAACGAAGTTCTTACGAATCGACCTCAATATGTTTTCGCTTGCACTGACCGGGCAACCAGCTTTAGTATCAGTCCGCCAATACATTAATTGGTTCTAGGGCTTAAATTCCTTACTATTTTAGTAAATATCAAGAAGTTTATACTATTCAATAATTTTAAAAGTTTAATATTCAATTTTTTAGTCATTTTAACAATTATTGAACATAATTGAAGGTAAAGTGACTAGTTTAATGCGGCATCCAGCCTCTTAACACAGCAAACAGGCGTTAGTCTCTCTCTGTTTTCACTGGAGGTAACATCTTGCTTGAGACTCTCTTCAACTAAACGCTTTTTTCTGTGTTTCCAAGCAAATTATTGGTCATTTTGAAATATATTTTACATATTGACAATATATAATGCAGTGCAGTGTTGATTTAAAGAAAATAATCTTGAAATACACCAAGAGAACTAAAATTTTATGGGTGAAATGGTGCCATGGGGTGACTTCTCTTCCACCCCAATGCCTTCTCTTCTTCCTTCTCCTCCTCCCCCATTCTAATTCCCATCATCATCATCCAGGAGCCTTCTACATACAGGTAGTTCTGCTATAACGTGATAATTGTGTTCTTGTAAAATATCGTGTTATAGAAAATCGCGTAATAGAAATAACAGGGCTTATGGAGAAAATAGGGTTAGGTGCAGATTACTCGAAATCGAAAAAATTTAGTAGTTAGCCTAACACAAAGGATAGCACAGTCTAAATAAATGTTACATTCATATCTAATAATGAAATCATACAGTAAATGTAACACTACTTGATGGGGGAGAAGGGTGATTTTGAGGTTGATAAAATCGAGCTTCTTTTCAAGTGTTATATCCTTTCTTTTACGATCATCACCGGGAATTCTATCACCAGAACGCTTCTTGTTGATATTCTTCTTTACTATATTCACAGTTAATACAGTGGGGTATGCTATAACGAACGGATCCTACTACGAATATTCCTATAACGAACGGTTTTACCTGTAAAATTGAGAATGCTATAACGAACGAAACTCCTACAACGAACATTACTTAAATATTTTATTTATTTTTTTTTTTTTTTTCTATTTTATTGTTTTTTTATTACAAATATTAATGATATTCTTTATTTCAGGGGTTTAGATGCATATTTATGCACTTTTTTACAATTTTTATAATTTTATATTATATTTTTCAGTGTTAAGTGGTTGTATTTGGGGGCCTGGAACGGATTAATCCTATAACGAACGAATGCTATAACGAACAAGGTTCTAGAACCAATTAGATTCGTTATAGCATACCCCACTGTACCACAAAATTGGAGAAATAGTAAGCAAAAATCGCGTTATAGCAAACAAGCGTTCGCGTTATACAAATATCGTTCCTAATTCATAAATAGCGTTAGAGCAAATTCGCCTTATCAAAACACGCGGTATAGCAGAACTCACTGTACACACCTCAACGTAAGTGAACTTTTCTACCATTTTTGTTGAATTTAGGCAATTTTCGGTGAGCTGGAACCAATTACCCAAAAACCCATTCAAACAATGGTTTCGGTTAACGAACTTTTTGGTTAACGAACGACCTTCTGGAACGGATTGAGTTCGTTAACCGAGGGGTCACTGTATATTATAAATTTTGAGAAAAGGGCCCAAGCTATTAATACCAATACAGTGATACACACGCTCTCCAGCACACACCCCCTCCAACATTTCTTATATTATATATTCTAGTATGATCAGCCACTTATGGTGTATGTTTTATCATTGGTAATATAAAATATTTAATATTAGAAAAATGACAAAATATAGCACCATGTTCCCGGGTCTTCTGTGGTGGAGGTTTAGGGAGGAAGGGAACTGACTGCACACCCCCCAAAAAGGTTCATGCCTGACATTCCCATTGTAAAATGTTTAACTTTTTTATATTAATTAATTCATAAAGATATGTTTACTGAAGTAATTTGTGCTTAATAATCCCGGTACCCCCTTCATGTACAATACAGTGCATTACTTTTTATAATGTATCAGTACTGTAATGATTAAATAAAAAAACAATGGTAAATTTGGCAATGGCTAAGCTTACCTGCTATCTGCCCTTATCCCAGTGGAGTGGTCTGGGTGAAAAAATTGGCTTGTCATGTAATTTTGACGACAAATTAATAATTATACGTCATATTTTTTCTGATGTGTTTAATATTTTATATTAACCATGATAAAACATGGTAAAAAGGGGGGCCAGCCTCCTTCCCTGCCTGCCTACCTTCTCCCTGCCTGCACCTTGCCTGCCTTCTTCCCTCCTAACTACACCTTGCCTCCCTGCCTTCCCCCAAACTACACCTTGCCTCCCTGCCTTCCCCCAAACTACACCTTGCCTCCCTGCCTTCCCCCAAACTACACCTTGCCTCCCTGCCTTCCCCCAAACTACACCTTGCCTCCCTGCCTTCCCCCAAACTACACCTTGCCTCCCTGCCTTCCCCCAAACTACACCTTGCCTGTGCCTCCCTCCAACTCAGTGTCTCACACAAAAGACTGAACTAGATGTGTGTGTGTATTATTTAGTGTTGGGGTATTAATGAATAATAAATAAACAATATTGTATTGTTAATGACAGTACAGTAGTTTGATTAATGGTAGTGACAATTGAAGTACAGTAGAGCCTCGTATAATGACGTTATTGTGTCCTCCAATATTGCAGTGTAAGGTGAATCGTCTTATCGTGAATCATTAATTACCATTAAAATAAAGCAATAATAAATAATGAGATGGGTTCCTAAGTGTGACCTTTTCATATATTTTGTGTGGCTTTTTACCCCTTTTTTCCACCCAAAACAGTACAATTAATGAAAATTGCAAACTATATTCTTTAAATAATGTTTCTGAATGCACCTTATACAGTACAATATACATGAATAATAATACAGGTTGACAATCCCTTATCCGAAATCCTTGGGGCCAGAGGCATTTCGGATTTCGGAATTTTTCGGTTTTCAGAATTTTTTTTTTTTTTTTTTTTTTTTTTTTTAATGTGTATTAGCCCACCCGGACATAGATCACTGACCCACATTGGGGGGCAAAAATATAATAAGAAAGTATAATAATTATAATAATTCATAGGTCTAGGTCGTGTTTATCACTTTTGATCTTTTTTTCATTCTTGTATTTCTTTATTATTATTTTATTATTACAGTATTAAATCTATTATTAGCCTATATTTTATTATTATTATTATTTTATTTTTATTATTTTATTTTGGTGTATTTTTATTAAAATTTTTATTTACTATGAATAATTATTATTACTATTACATTTTTGCCCCCAGGTCCTCATGTGGGTCAGTGATCTATGCCCGGGTGGGCTAATACACATTAAAAAAAAAAAAAAAAAAAAAAATTGCCCCCCAAAAAACTTTCGGTTTTCAGAGCTTTTCGGTTTTCGGAATTTCGGATAAAGGGTTGTCAACCTGTATAGTCACAAGAGATGGGACATCATTCTTTTCGTTTGTGTTTACAGCCAGGAGTCTGGGACGATAGTTCTACACAAGAAAATAAGACCCTGGTTGTAGCTGTAGTAAAATTAATGTAAAAAAATGAAAATATATGTTTTAAGTAATGTTATTTAATGTTAATAATTGGAACAATAGAAGTAGCTAACCACTAATGGCAAAGAAAAAAAAAAGATGGATTGGGAACTCCAACAAATACGTACGTGCGCATTTAAGGATACCACGTCATTATCTTTTTAAAAATATTTACAAAAGATTCATTATTGTTTATTACTGAATATGTGTTTGATTGAATTAATGTTTATATATGTGAAATGAACAATGCAATTCATTAATAATACGTAGAATATTAAAACACACGAGACAAGAAGGCATTGTTTTCGTGAGTGACGATGGTTCTACATAAGAAACTGAAGAAAATAAGACCCTGGTTGTAGCTGTAGTGAACTTAATTTAAAAAAAATTTAATACCTGTATGTATGTTTTAAGTAATGTTATTTAATGTTAATAAATTGAACACTAGAAGTAGCTAACCACTACAGTGACCCCTCCGTTAACGAACTCAATCCATTCCAGAAGGTCGTTCGTTAACCGAAAAGTTCGTTAACTGAAACCATTGTTTCAATGGGTTTTTGGGTAATTGGTTCCAGCTCACCGAAGATTTCCTAAATTCAACAAAAATGGTAGAAAAGTTCACTTACTTTGAGGTGTGTATGTAGAAGGCTCCTGGATGATGATGGGATTTAGAATGGGGGTGGAGGAGAAGGAAAAAGAGAAGGCATTGGGGTGGAAGAGAAGTCACCCCATGGCGCCATTTCACCCATAAAATTTTAGCTCTCTTGGTGTAATTCAAGATTATTTTCTTTAAATCAACAATGCACTGCATTATATATTGTCAATATGTAAAATATATTTCAAAATGACCAATAATTTGCTTGGAAACACAGAAAAAAAGCGTTTAGTTGAAGAGAGTCTCAAGCAAGATGTTACCTCCAGTGAAAACAGAGAGAGACTAACTCCTGTTTGCTGTGTTAAGAGGCTGGATGCCGCGCATTAAACTAGTCACCTTACCTTCAGTTATGTTCAATAATTGTTAAAATGACTAAAAAATTGAATATTAAACTTTTAAAATTATTGAATAGTATAAACTTGTTGATATTTACTAAAATAGTAAGGAATTTAAGCCCTAGAACCGATTAATGTATTGGCAGACTGATACTAAAGCTGGTTGCCCAGTCAGTGCAAGCAAAAACATGTTGAGGTCGGTTCGTAAGAACTTCGTTAACCAAATTTTTTTTCGTTAACCGAATTGAAGATCCGTATATAAGGCAGTTCGTTAATCGAAATTACGTTAACCGAGGTGTTCGTTAAACGAGGGGTCACTGTAATGGTAAAGAAATAAGGCTAGACGATTGGGAACGCCAATGTATATACAGTAAGTGCGTACATGTGAAAACATATCGTCATTTCTCTACATATGAATATGAAAGCAACACTTATTTTCTGTTCATATATGTTTTAAATAATATTTACAAATGTAAATCAAAAATTCTACTCGCCAATGGTGGTAAAGTCTAAAACAATCAAAGGAGGGCCACCAGACTGGTGCCTGCACTTCGGCACCTCAGCTACCCTGAGAGATTGGAGCGCCTGAACTTGCTTAGCTTGTACTACAGACGGGCAAGGGGGGACCTAGTTGAGGTGTATAAGCATCTCAGGGGGCACTACTCAGTTGAGTGTCCTTAATTGGAGCTGGCGGACGCTCGCCCCACAAGGGGTCACAGCTCAAGATTGAAGAAGCCGCAAGTCCAGAAAACTGTGAGGGCAAACTTTTTCGGAGTGAGGGTTGTTAACTCTTGGAACAATCTAGCAGAGTGTTGTGATGGCACCGAGTGTGAGCTCTTTCAAGACAAGACTTGACCAACACTGGAGAGGGGTCAGGTACATTCAGGAGCCGGTGCATGCCCAGTATTTGCCAACAATGCGTGACAGATGTGACCGATCGCCCGGACGGCTAGCGAGCCGATCTTTTGGTGAAGAAGATAAATGAAAAGGAAAAGTAATCAGAGACGTGACCGATCGCCCAAGCGGCTAACAAGTCGATCAGTGGCGAAGAGGATAAAAGTGTAAAACATAAGGACAGGCAATGAATATTGTGCGAGTTTTTACTCAGATGACGAAGTTATCAGGTTCAACTCTGGCTGTAGTTTTCCATACAGCTGTTGCTGAAACTGTTACTGAACCTGAAGTTGATGTTGAAGCTGCTTATGATGCTGAATTTTATGGTGTAGATGAAGTTGATGGTTTAGGCCTTCAAATAATAAAGCTGTCGAAAGAACCTTGCACAGCTGCTTTCTTTTCTCATTATACATGTACATCTTTATGTAGAGGTCATTTGCGTTTATTTAAATTTTAATGCTTTGTTCTGTTAATGGATCCACTTCAGAAAATATATTCATTGCTTGCTCCATATAATATCCACAGACCTCTCACCTTTTTCATATCGTTTTAACACATCTAGTTTCTCGGCTAAGCTTAAACACTTTCTATTAGCTTTTGTACCAACACTACCATCACTTGCTCTCTTGCTCATGTTGAATAGGGATGCAAAACATGCTGTAAGAAACCTGAGAAAGTTTTTCTCCTGTTCCTGTTCCAGATGCTTGAAAACATAAGGCCCGCCAAGCTCCGACTGTTGTTTACTACTCATTAGCCAGGCAGCTTCTTTGCGCAAGGTGCTCTTCATTTTTTTACAGTAATTTTTTTTTATAATACATATTGGGATTTAATTATTATTTATATGAAAATGTAATTTTATTTAATTTTTATTATATTTTGGTCGTAAATACGAATGAAATAAGGGCGTAAATTGAATTGGGTCCTAAATTAACTAAGGTTTTAAATATGAAAAGTTGTTGGTCGAACCGTTGTTATCAGTAGCTTTACTGTACGTCACTGTTCATCAAACGACTGTGATTAACTATACAATATTGCTTTATTTATAAATTAATACCACATCACACCCAGACACTCTAACACAGTGGTTCTTAAACTTTTTTGCCTTGCACCCTCCCCTCTCTGCATAATTCCTAGATCCCCACCCCCCCGATGCAACCCTTGGTTATTATAGAGTGGGAGGGATGAGCAATCGTGTACAAGACGCGTTCAGTTCCTGACCAGACTTTTCTCTCTGACCGCTCGTGCCCCCCTTGGAATCTTCTGGTGCCCTCCAGTTTAAGAACCACTGCTCAAACACCGCCCACACACCCCCATATTCTATGACATAAATTTATGCGTGGTGATGAATTAAAAGATCAGCTGTTGAGGAGCTTCGCGCTTGGCAACACTGGTGCATGTTACCGCTCCTTTCCACTCCATCTCTCTAATCACCCACACCTTCCTGCTTTGTCACTCCACATTTTAAAATATTTTCTAACGTAATGTTGAAGGGATGCATTTTGATAAGTGCAAGTATAAAAAATAATGTATTTTAGCTTTCATGTTTATTCGAGACATCTTCAGGTCCTCAGACTCACTAATCCCTCACCCGACAATGGGTGACCTGACATTGTATCAGAAGGTCAGTAATATGAGACCACTAATACCCCACCCTACCTCCACCTCTTTACTGCAACACACAGCTTCATTCACAACCATATCATATAAATTTTTAGTTTAGACTCTTGGAAAACTCCCCAGCACACAGAAATATTGAGGATGTGGGCTAGTATTTGTTTATGCAAGAGGCATAGTTTAGACACTCAAAGTTTTTTCCAGTAACCGGAAATATTTTCGGGGATGGGTGAATTTTCCGGGTTTGAGAGTCATCCGGCAGTCGGAAATCTCTCATCCCCGGAAGTGCTCTGCACCAATTGTTCCGGCGAATGGGGATGTCACTGTACATTTGAGTACAGTACAGGTTTGCCCTTAGGACAATTATTTCTTTTACGTTTTTCACATTATGTATTCAAGATAGTGTGTGCATGTAAATGAGTAAAAATAATTGAAGAAAGTTAGTACTGTATATCTACCCAAAAAATACGAGTTGAAAAACTTGTACCCTGTACTTAAATGTACTAAACAAGGACTAAAATTTTTTATCTCGTGCAAAATTATTCGCTGTCTTGCAAGGATTCCAGCAATGCAGGTTATATTCTGCTGAGACATTAGTACTGGTCTCTATAATCTCTATTGATTCATATTACAACTGCATAGCATTCAAGCTCACTGCTAGTGGAGTTTCACAGAAAACAGTAAACATTTGGAAGGGGTAATTCACATGCCGTATGTTGTCTTATACGAATTGTACCAATCTACAGGTATATAATATTAAGTGTGTGTACTGATAGTATTAAGGGAGAACTCAAGGTACCCATATGATGATTGGGAAGGCCCAATCGATACGAACTAGTGTACAGTACTAGAGTGAATAAGTGTAGCTGTGTCCGAAGGTTATAGTATTTACGTCTGTGTATGATTAGTAAACATAGCTACCTCAGGTGTCAGATGAAAATATATGAGAACAATGATCTGGGAAAAGGATAAATGTATCAGACATATGTGAAGTGTTGGGATTGACCCTTAAACTATACTCCAAGGAAAATATCTTCTGTACATTCTCATTCAAGATTCTTTGAACACTGCTGGAGACAGCTGGCAACTCAAGGCCGTTTGTTTATGATAGTACGTAGTATAATATAATACGAAACAAAGCCCAACCAGGAAATTAAGCAACGGAGAACTAGGTAACCAATCACCGATCACTTTTACTTTTATTCATTATTTTTACTCCATGCTATAGTAAACAAACGGCCTTGAGTTGCCAGCTGTCTGCAGCAGTGTTCGAAAAATCTTGAACGAGACTGTACCTCGGTGTGAGCTGAATACGCATTGTTACCACATGTGACTACTAACCACTAACAGTGCAATGATTTGAGAATCTTATGAAAGTTTTAAACAATTGCAAAGTGTGGGGGGAATGAACTATACTGTATATAGGGAATAAAGTGAAGTGGATATACCCAAGCTAAGAGCCAAGGCTTTTGTTTGTTCTGGCGCATAAAATGCCCATGGCTACAGTTTTGAGGTAATGAGATAGCCAAAGTAATTTCCCCAGAAATTGACAAACCAGACACTTACTGTAGTATGTAAGTTAGAATTAAGGTATGTACCTATAAGGCATAGTCACAATGTATAAGAAAGTGTATGTATGGGGACCAGAATAAAGACATAGTGAAAGTTAAGCATTGGCACTAGTAGGCCTAGTCAGGGTAAGATGCTGCCTATCATCCTCAGTGATGCTCGGCATTTCTTACACGCAGGTCAGTTCACTACAGCTGATGCTACTTCAGAACTTAAAGAGGCTTATCTATCATTTAATATACATCTTAAAGCCTTGCCTAATGTTATAATTATAATAAGTGAATTAATAAATTTTGTAATGTTGTTTGGTAATTCAAAAGCCCATCAGGCATTACACTCAGTCAGGCATCGCTTCTTATACACACACAGGTGTACCTGCCTGTGAGCGGAGGGAGACCAGTGAGGTCGGAGGAAATGTTTGGCCCAGCAACCACTGTGATACTTTGAGAAACACACCTGGTGTTGTAGGTACTGCTTATGGCCACTATGCAACCTCCCCTATGAACCTCTGGACATCCTGCACATTAACATCCAGGATAGGAAGAAATGATGGTGCTATTTGAGGTGCTCTTGGTTGCCACTTTAAGTGACCTAATGTTACCGGACGCAGAACAGTCCAGGTATGAATGCCTGGGAAGGATCTCATTTACCACAAAGGAATAGTGTGTGAGATGGCTACCTGTCATATGTACCTTGGGGCTAAGAAGGAGCTTCGTACCTACAGTGGGGTATGCTATAATGAACGTAATTGGTTCCAGAATCTCGTTCGTTATAGCATTCGTTCGTTATAGGATTAATCCGTTCCAGGCCCCCAAATACAACCGCTTAACACTGAAAAAATTCTGTGGAAAATGTAAAAAATACGGTACTTTATCTTACCTTAGTGTTATTCAGCAAGCAGGTACCCCTAAACACTGGCACATCACTATCACTTCCACTGGGAGTCTTGGCTTTAAGGTCCTCAAACAATTGTTTAGCCTTCTCACAAATTATAGCTTCACTAATGTTACCACCTGCCATTTCTTTCTCCTTTATCCACACTAAGAGTAAATTTTCCATCTCTTCAATCACATTACACCTTGCTTTGCTAAGTCTAAAGATTCCCTGAGCCACTTGCACAGTTTTTAACTCCTCTTTATTCTTCAAAATCGTACATATAGTCGATTTAGCCATCCCATATTCATCACTAAGTTTCGTAATGCTTCTTCCATTCTCACGTTTCTTTATAATTTCTTTCTTAGTTTCAAGGGTTATTAGCTTTCTCACTCGCTTTGGACGACTCATTGTTACAATTGTATACTTGTATAACAAAATAGTTATACAAATAACGCGAATTTCCACATCAAAAGACGAAATTTCAACAATAACAGTGGTGCACTGGCTACACAATGAGACAAAGATGGCGCCTGACGCTCTTGTTGTGGGTCGCGGTACAACAATATTCATGCGCCAGGCGAAATAGTCCGGTATTCATCCGCGTTCGTTGTAGGAGTTGCGTTCGTTATAGCATTCTCAATTTTATAGGTAAAACCGTTCGTTATAGGAATATTCGTAGTAGGATCCGTTCGTTATAGCATACCCCACTGTATATGTGTGGAATGTATTTGGTGCTATATAGTATGTTGGTGTTATATAGTACGTTGGTGCTAGTGAGTATTTTTGGGTGATATTGTAGGAAGGAATGACCTAGGTAAGGAGTTCAAGGATTTGGTATCAAGAGAGAAGACCATTATTTGGAGAAGGTCGGGTATTTTGTGTGGGGTGTGGTGACCTTAATAATTTGCTTGGGGAAGGTCGACTATTTTTGTATTGTGACAATGCAATATTTTTTTTATTAGGAAATAAATTAGTTAGTCTTGGTTGGTGTTTTACCCTTCCTTCCACTCTCGATTTGATTAATGAAAACACAAACTCACAGTGGCTGGCTTGCTCTGCCAGCTACCTAACAAAAACAAAACCACACATACTGTACATGTGGTCTGGTGGCAGCGACCTTAGGTTATGTTTTAGTTTAGTAACCCCCCTTAGGATTAGTGACCACATAATGGGCAGTATAACACCTGCGTGGATCAAGTTTCGGCCGCATCAGGTCATGTTTGGCTAAAGGGCAAGGAAAGTTGCTGGGCTAATGAGTGCTAATGCGCGTCACTAGTAGACAAGAGTCCGAGCTTGTGGTCCCTTTGTTTTCACGCATATGAACAGGAACAGGAGGAAAAACTTTCTTAGGTTTCTTAAGGCATATTTTATTCATCATGAGCAAGAGAGCAAGTGGTGGTAGTGCTGGTTCAAAAGCTAAAAATGTGTATAAGCTTATTTTTCATTAATTTTCTTTTGGGGGAACCACACAACAGATATGAAAAGGTTGAACCTTGGAGTGCATCAAATTATTATTGCTTTATTTTAATGGTTATTAATGATTTATGATATGACGATTCACCTTACACTGCAATATTGGAGGACACATTACCATCGTTATTCGAGGCTTTACTGTATGCAGTTTGAAATTTGTGCAAAGTTGGCTAACCTTGTGCTCACTAAATCACTTAATTCTGAATGACATTGTTTATCTAAATAGAGTGGAATAAGTATTAAGGAACTGTCCAATAAATATGGCATTGGAGTACTATATAAGTTTGAAGTTATAAAAGTTTATGATGTAAAATTAGATTGTTTTTTCCAAATATTCTTATGTTTTTAAAAATGCCTATTTCGGAAATTCAGTCATGGTGGGATACAAATTAACACGAATTTGCGAGGCCAACCAGTACTATATCTTCATTAAGATGTTTATGAAAAATTTGAAATATGTACAGTAAATTGAAAATTTTAACAGGCATGAAATTGAATACAGGGATGTACAGTATATATATATTCTTAAAGTAGAAAATGTAATATTCAGTAGGGTAATACTGTGTTGAAATTTCATTTTGAGGTACTGTTCTTTAGAGATTAATTTTTTCAATGTTTTTCATTTAACTAACATGTATAATCTTATTTACAGATTGATGGTAAAACCCTTGACGTACCAAAGTCCTTGTACAACACACCGACCAAATTTACTCAGTCAGACTTTCAGTGTTATGTATTTCCAGTGTTAGCAATGCTTGTCCCTCATCAGGTGCACATGGAGTCCACTACCCAGCAGAAGGTAGAGTATTTACTTCCAGCATCTCCGAATGGGGAGGTAGAAGCTTGGTCAAATTCAATAGTAATAAAACTCGGTATTTACCAATTACACTTTCCAAATTAATGATCTCCCAACAATCACATTTCAGGACGCTATCATTCCGCCAAATTCTAAAATAGATATGCTAGGCCTCACCATTTCCTCTAATATGTCATGGAAGCCACACATCCTCAATGTTGCTAAAGTTGCCTCCCGAAATTTGGGAATGCTGTACAGATGCTGTACAGATGCTGTAGCTACTTCACTCCTGAGCAGTTGCTTCAAGTATACAGTCGACCCTCGTTAAAACGGACCCCTTTAATCCGGATATCGGATAAATTGGACGAAATCTGAATTAGGCGAGGGACTGTCCGTGTCAAATTTCTGGTTCTGGGATTGTCCGATAGATGGCGCGCGCCAGACCGCCAGTCATTGTTGACTTGGTGCCATATTCGAGTATCAGTGTTGTGTTGCCCTGCAATTTTTGTGATATTTCAGTGATTAGGCATCTTTCAGCCTTGTATTTTACATCATGTCTTCAAGGGGGAGTAATACGCCGAAGAGGAAGTATGTGACCCTTTCTGTGAACCAGAAACTGGAACTTATAAGGAAGTTAGAGGCTGGTGCTTCGGTGGCTAGAGTTTGTGACGAGTATGGTGTTAAAAAGAAAACAGTTTCGGACATACTCAAGGCTAAGGACAAACTCACTGCATTTTCTTTGAAATATAATGCAATATTATGCAATATTAACCCCTAAATCAGTTAATTCGGACAATTGACTGAATCGGACACCCTTCCCCCCCTATTAGTCTGTTTTAACGAGGGTCGACTGTATAAGGGATTCATTCGTCTTATTAACTCTCCTCATTTAGTTGACAATCTCTCTTCCTTTTCTCTTCGTCGCAATGTTGCTTCATCCTCTCTCTTTTACAGGTACTTTAACGGGCAATGTTCGGTGGATTTGGCAACCTGTGTACTGCCAGCAAGGCCGTGGGCTCGTAACATATGTCTTGCCCGCGGTGCCCACCATTTCTCTGTGGATGTCAGTCACACTAGATTAACCCGTTATAGTACATCCTTCTTTCCTCACACAGCCAAATTGTGGAATGCTCTGCCTCCTTCTGTGTTTCCATACTCATACAATCTGTCTCACTTTAGAAAGCTAATTTTCTGTCATCTTTGCAGTGTAGATTAATATAACCTTTTCTTTTTCTATTTTAATTTCTCTATTCTTTTTTTTCGCTCCCTAGGCCTTGATGTGGGTCATTGACCTGTGCCCGGGTGGGCCAATCCCCGTAAAAAAAAAAAAAGGCAAACTACGTTCCATAGTAAGCAATTTCTTGGTTGATATCTAGGCTTGAAGGTATCAAAGGTATTGCACAATGATCTCTCTCTCTGAGAATCAAGTATGACGATCATCCAGTTATGAGACATTGATATGAGTTATTAGGGATGTCGCCTTCGTTGGCGAGCTTTGAAGTGACTAGAGAGGCTGATACTGGACCTGCAGGGCCATCCACAGATGCTGCACATGTGGGGCTACATTTAGTGCGGGAGGGGTGGTGGCAGCGTCTTTCCGGTGTTGGCGCTTGTCTGCCTCGTTACGCAGTCGGGCTAACTCGAAAGTATTATGTGGTGCTCCTCCAAGTGTTATGGTGAGGTGTAATTGTCTCCCAGGTGAGTGGGGTTGATTTCACACTTCTTCAGGTTTGTCTGAAGAGTATCCTTATACATTTTTAGTTGCCCGCCGGCGTTATATTTACTATTCGTTAGGTGACTGTAAAGTAGCTGCTTTGGCAGTCTACTTTCGTCCATGTGGGTAACATGGCCAGACCAACGTGGTTATTCATGAATAATGGTAGCCTCGATGCTTCTACAGTTGGTGTCAGCGAGGATTCTGGCATTTGATCTCTTGTCTTCCCAGCGAACTTGGAGGAAGGAACATAGACTACGTTGGTGAAAGTTTTCAAGTGCCTTGAGGTGCCTCCTGTATGTGACCCATGTCTCATTGCCATATAGCAGGGTGGGGAGGACCACTGCTTGATATAAGTGCAAGTTTGTAGATAATTTCAGCTCCCTACAGCTGAAGACATGGGTATGGAGTCTGCCAAAGGCTTGAGATGCACATCTGATCCGATGCTGAATCTCTTCATCGATGTCTGCTGTGAAGGAAAGGTGAGAGCCAAGATACTGAAAGTGGGTAATATTAGAGAGGGTAGTACCATTAAGCTGGATTGATGGTGGAGGTGTGGCTGAACCAGGAGTAGGCTGAAGGAGAATCTGAGTCTTGGGTACATTTACCTGAAGGCCAAAGTGTGCATATACATCTGCTCAGGTGTTTAGGATCTCTTGTAGGTCGCGTTCAGTGTGAGTGACAAGGGAGAGGTCGTCTGCATACTGAAGTTCAGTAATGAAAGCTGCTGACACCTTTGTTCCTGCCTGGAGTCGTCTTATGTTGAAAAGACCCTTCATCCGGTACTCGATGTCCACCCCACTGACTAAATTGGATGGGAAAGAAGTCAGACTGGGTGCCATTGTGCAGGTCACTGCCATTCATGCCATTGTGGGGTTGCATCACAATGGCGATGAACTTTGGTAAGCAGCCAAAACGGCTGAAGGCCCACCAGGGGGCTTCCTTGTTGACTGAGTCAGAAGCCTTGGTTAGGTTGATAAAGGAAATGTACATGTCACGTCACTTCTCTGCACTTTTCCTGTATCCAGCGGACAGCAAAGATTATGTCAATGGTACCATGTTATGGTCTAAAGCCACATAGAGATTCTGGGAGGAAGCTTTCCGCCTCAGGAAGAAGTCCGTTTAAGAGGACTCTGGTGATAATCTTGCCAGATACGGACAGCAGCGAGATCCCGCGGTAATTGCCACAGTCTGACCAATCTCCCTTGTTCTTATAAATATTGACAATGGAGTGTCTAAGAGTTTGGGGGATTTCCTCCTTTTTCACTAGTATATTATCAAGTAGAGAGTGGAGTCAGCGCGTAAGCAGAGGTCCTCCTGCTTTATACACCTTGGCTGGGATTCCATCAGGCCCTGAGGCTTTGTTATTTTTCATCTGTTTGATGGCAGTAGCTACCTCATCCAGGGATAGAGGAGAGGTGAGGTGGGTTAGCTCTGGATGCTGATGGACCTGCTAGGTAGTCAGGACATCCACATCAGTGTTTCGGTTGAGCAATGAATGATAGTGCTCTTTTCAGCGCTAAAGGATGCCTTCTTCATCTTTAATTAGGGAGTTACCATCGGAGGAGCGGAGAGGGGCTGTGCCATGAGTGATTGGCCCATAAAATGTTTTAGTGGAATTAAAAAAATTGTGCATCTTGTGCTGATCAGCAAGTTTTCATGTCTCACATACTTTATTTTTAAAACAGTTGTTATTTAGATTGCTAAATTTGTGCTGGGCCGCTGCTTTCTTCTTGCGGAAGGTATCAGCTTTGGTCCAAGACTGAGGGTTGTTCTGCCAGTCAGTTAAAGCGGCACGTTTATCGTCGACGAGTACATTGATTTTTGGGTCATTTTCATCGAACCAGCCCTGGTGTATTCTTTCAATCTGGCCGAGGGTCTCTCTGCAGGTTTTTTCATGACAGTGTCTAGAATATCCCATTCCGCGCTGAGATTTGGGTTGTTTGTTGTCTGGTTGTTTATCAGCCCATGTTCGAGCTGCTCTCTGAAAGCATGTGCTACTGCTGGATCCTCCAGACTCTTAGTGTCAAAACCTCTAATGGAGGCTTGCTGCCTTTGCCATTTTGGGGCTACGTGAAGTGAGAGCTTGGCTTGGGTGATGAGGACATCTCGGCGATCTCTTTCTCTGACAATGATGTAGTTAATGAGATGCCAGTGTTTGGATCATGGGTGTTGTCACGAACCCTTGAACTTGTCGGTCTGCTTAAACAAGGTATTAGTGATTCAGTAGTGAGGTTGTGTGCAGCACACTTGGTGAGGAGGAGTAGGCCGTAGGGATTGCACTTGCATATTCCATTTTTCCTATGGTTTCTTGCCAAATGTCGGCATCTCTGCCAACTCTGGCACTGAAGTCACCCAGGATAGAGGTTATCACTGCATCCAGTGTTGGGGCATATGCACTGATGAAAAAGATATGATGCGGGTGACTCAGTGGGACTCGGAGCATTATGAGGCGCTCGTTGATCTCAACAGGCATTTGATTTAGCCTGTAGGATGTGTTGGTGGATGCCAATCCAACTCCATAAATGCTGTTTCTCTCTGCAGCAGGCTTACCCTTCCAGTAAAAGATATAGCCAGACCCCCATTCTGTGAGTCGGCCGTTGTCTGGGAGCCAGGACTCACTAATAGCTACTATGTCTATGTTATACCTAGCCAGCTCTTATGTCACAAGGGCATTTCTTCTTTCAGGATCCTCATTTGTGTCAGTAACCAGGAGGGTCCTGACATTCCATGCAATGACCATAAGAGGTTGTATAGTTTTTTTGTTTTGATCTGTGATTATTACTGTGTTTTTGACTGTATAAGGATGACCTTAATGGGTGCAATTCCCCAGTCAGGCTGGTTCTTTAGGCAGGCTATGTTTAGGGCACCCTTCCTAGCCCCTCCCCATGTGGGGTGAGCCTAGTGGCTTCTCGAAAGGAACTTACTCTGTAGCACAGACTGGACCGGATTGCACTGCTGGCCTAGATCTCAGTGCCTAAACGACCATCTTATCTGTGCTTCCCATGTGCAGAGTTGTGACTAGAGACTCCCGGCAGTCATCTCTGCCTGTCCCTGTTGCCACTCGTCCATCGCCGAAGGATTTTTGGGGGCATGGGGGTTTTGGTGATGATGAGAGGTATGATGAGCTGTATGATGGCTGCGTGATAGTTGATTTATGTGGTGAGGCAGGAGCACAGGCTGCAACCACACATCTTGGCTCTCCCTTTTCCTGATACAGTGGTGCAAATGTTGCAACGACTGGGGAGAGGGAGAGTTGCAATGGACTGCCGTTAGCCCAGTTTGTTGGGTTTCATCTTAGTAGCCTGCCTATCAGGCATCGCCTTCGTCCGCCGGTGTAATCGTTGGGTTCCCATGGTGGTCACCTCTTCCGCCTATACTGCCGTTGGGGTCTTGTTGGAGCTCTGTAAGCATGTCTGCATGATGCGGGGCTCCACTGCAGATTTTTCGTTTGGGGTTTACTCCCGTAGCCTTATACCTACCAAGGTTAATCCGCAGGTAGTGGGGCAATGGTTGGTAGGTGCCAGGACGTGTCCACATGCCAATGGGCCTATGCTCAGTCCATCTGAGGTCCACTGCTACTTCGCGATCCCCTGCTGGTTTAGCCTGGGTCCACAAGGCACCTACTTACCGTGTGTTGCCACAAGGAGGCACAGCAAGAGTCTTGATGGTGAGGAGGCTGTGTACTGGCAGGGTAAGACTCGTGCAAGTTACTTCCCTGTTACCCATGAGGGCTAGCCAGAGGCGGCAGCTGAAAGCGAGAGGGAGCAAGCCGTGCTTTCACCTTAACACTGACAAAATGCTGCCACACTAGACGCATTTCACCACCCTGTGTGCGAACACACACACACACACACACACATATATATATATTTAATAATATCTCCATTAGCCGGAACTCTCCGATAGCCGGAATTGAAATTTGCTCGGAAAAGCATTCCCAAAGCCGGAATTAAAAAGTATTCCGGCTTTGGGAAAAATTCCCGAGGTCGAAAATCAAGAGCATTTTCTAAAAATGTCTTGAATAAAGACGAAAGCTCAAGTATTTTGGGGAGGGAACAGACCTGATTCAATGTCAGTTGGAGGTAGGGTAGGGGATTAGTGTCTCATATTACTGACTTATATGATGGAATGTCAGGTCACCTTTTCTTGGGTGGGGGATTAGTGGGTCTGATGACCTGAAGATGTCTTGAATAAACACGAAACCTAAAGTATTTCAGAGAAATTGTGAGAAGTATAAGTATAAATGAGCAAAGTTGTATCCCTTCAAAATTACATTACATAACATTTTTAAATATGAAGTGAGAAAGCAGAAAGGTGTGGGTGATTAGAGAGATGGAGTGGAAAGGAGCAGTAACATGCACCAGTGTTGCCAAGTGATAAGCTCCTTCAACAGCTGATCTTTTAATTCGCCTCCATGCAGTGCAAATCATTCAGACGATGGTGCTGACTTTTGTACAAACCAGCCAAGTAGTGGCGCAGTCTCGATTACAAGTCAACTAAGCAGTAGTGCCGTCTATAGTACAAAGCAATGGAATAATAGTACTATCTAAAGTTAAAGTATCGTTGAACATTAATTTAATCTTGATACGTTATTGTATGGGCCTAAGAGCAATTTACCTACTTTGGGCATGACATGTATCCCTCTAGTCTGGGAGTAGAGTGCATTTCTCCACCTTGTATTGTTACCTAAACAAAGAGAACACAATTTGATTTTAATTCTGCTCTCCCTGCATTATACCTGTAATGGGAGAATATTTGAAGGGAAAAAAATAAAAAGAATTGTCTTTTATGTATATCTTACATGAATTTAGAGTTTATGGAGGAACAGTATTGGTGGAACAGTAATAGTGTACAGTATTTTCTCAATTTAATGAACTAATTCGAGCCACCCCTGTCCGTTAAATAAAAATTTCCCGTGTAAAGTGAGAAACGCTTAAAGTGAACAACATAACATATGGGATTAATTGAAATAGAGACCGGGCCGACCCCCAAACTCCTCTTTTTCCCGACACAATACGTACGTTTTACTAAAAATAACATCTTAACTTTATGATGATATTCACACACACATAATATAGAAGGGAACAATCAATAAGAGAATAATAAACTGAAGGTTAGGTTAGAAAAAACAAGGTTGGGGTTAACACTTACGTTAGTAGAAGAGATGAGTCGGCGTAGGGGAATGGAGGCTGGTTCCGAGGCAGAGGGCAGGCTACTGGCCCTCAGGTGAGTCTTCATCGGTGTCATCCACACTTACTAGTGCCTCCCTGACAAATCCCTCAAAGTCATCATCACTGTCTCTGCCTCTGTCACTATCACTGGCTTGGGCTGGCAGTGGTGGGTTGCGGGCGAAGAACTCTGTTATGCTTATGTTGTCGTGATAAACCTTGATGTAGGGCTCCATAGTCTGCAACAGCTGGGTAGTGAAGATTTCATACCTGTTAGCGTCAGGGTCGTCGGAAAGGAGGAGGTTGACTTTCTCAATACACTCGATGGCACCCCTTACATTACTATAGGATAAGCGGCGTTCTTCTTGGGATGACGCACCACCTGCCTCTTCACTGACGTCATCATCATCTACAATCTCGTCGGTAGTCACATCAGGATCCCTTATCACCTCCAGGATGTCGTCGTTGGTGGTCTCGGAGAAGTCTGCAGCTGTAACACACTGCGCAGCTTCTCTGGCAAGGTCCACTGCTACTGCAACAGTCTGAACCTCACCAGTCACAGATTTACTCTGCCTAACACCCAGAATACCTTGCAACACATGTCTCCATGCATGACGAACAGTTGCTACAGACAGCTGATCCCATGCCCCCACCAAGAAGTCCACAGCTTTCTTGACGTTGAATGTTCTCCAGAATTGTTTCAAAAGTACTTCTTGCTCTGCCAACTGTTGATCCTCGTCGTCTTCGCTCTTGCTATCGGTGTTGGTGTCACTCAGGTTACGCAGCTCTTCCTTGGTGTTGGTGTAGTCGTTCAGGAGCTTGAATTTTTTAGCAGAGAATGCAGCTTTTACATTACAGATCAATTCTTGGTCCATGGGCTGTATTGGGAGGAAGGAAGACCACTTTTACGTTGGGGTGACGATCTAACAGTAGGGGCGAGTGTCCTGGTGCGTTGTCAAGCAGCAACAAAATCTTGAATGGCACATTCTGTTGCTCACAGAATTCCTTCATATCGGGAACAAAACAGCCATCAAACCAGGAGAGGGACAGAGTAGAGAACACCCACGCCTTTTGTGCGGTCAGCCAGTGGACATTTAGCTTGGTCATGTCCATGCTCTTGTAGGCTTGCGGCTTGCGTGCTGTGTGGATCACCGATAACTTGAGCTTATAGGTACCGGAGGCATTGGTGGTAAACAGGACGGTGATGCGCTCCTTCTGCAACTTCCGGCCCCGACACTTGCTGGCATTCTTCACAACGAAGGTCTTGGAAGGTAACTTTTCCCAGAAAAGACCAGATTCGTCCATGTTAAACACCTGGTCGTCGGTGTACTGTCCTTCCTCCATGTCACGTAAAAACGGAGGAAATTCCCTAGCCACGACACGGTCAGCACTAGCTTCTTCACCACCAATGTTGATATTGGTGATCTTGTTCCTCTTCTTAAACCTCTGTAACCACCCAGAGGAAGCATTAAAGGGTTTGGGCTCTGTAATTCCCATCTTTCGTGACACTGCAGCATACAGTTCACGTGCGTACTCCTTAACTGAGCACGTGTCCACTGCCATGTTCCTTCGCGCCTGACGCACCAAGTAGCTCACAAGTAATTTTTCCGTCTTGAGAAGCACCTGGTTGTGGAAATACTTGATCATAGAAGCACATGTAGACTTTGTGATGTTCATTTGCTCCTTTATCTTGGCTGCATCCTTCTTAATTGTCGTGATAGTTGATTCGTTAACACCATGCTGGCGTGCGAGATCAACCTGTCTTGTTCCTTTCTCCAACTTTTGTATGATCTTATATTTGATTTCGTAGCTTATGGAACGTCGTGTCTTCTTTGGCTTAGGGCGGCTGGGTCCAGGTAATGCAAGGTTTCTTTGTGGTGGTGGTCCGGTGGAAGCCATTCTTATGGAACAATGGATACCGATATACATGGTGTAGCCGGGAGGGGTGTAACTGACGCGGGTAGGTCAAGGGGCTTGAACGCTCACGCGGCGGGGCACGTCATAGTACATTAAACCAATCACAGCTAGCGGGGAGGGAGGTGAGGATGCTTTGCCCAATCACAGTCCGCTATGTCATATGACGTCACCGATAACGCAACAAAGACATAAACTGTGTAACCTACTCGCGCCGCTTACACAACATGGCGGATGGCGGGAGAGATGGCGGGAGGTTTGGATCCAAAAATGGCGTGGCGCGAGAGGACCGCCAGCCGCTTTCCGTGTAAAGGGGTACACACACTGCGGAAAGTGAGCATTCCGTGTTCGGCAGGGTACCGCGTAAATGTGGAAACACGTAAAGTGGGACCGCGTAAAGCGAGGGTTGACTGTATTTCACTAAATCAAACGTGATTCCGTTAAATTCCACCAAATGTGCCACACGTCACTTGGCGTGTTGGTTTTGTTTACATCCGTTCAGTCTGTGTCCTGCCGCCACCGTTTGTATTGATCACTGCTACCTCTCGATTTATGTAATTTGTTTACCACTGTGCCCTTCATCGTCTTCAAATTACTGTAGGCTAAAAGATATGGATTTCTCCTATACATATTTCTATCATACGCCTGGTAACGGGTGCGAGTGAGTCAAGTGACAACTAGTTGAGCGTCGTCTGCTCTGTTAACTCTTCTTGCTTTCTGTCATATTTCATTGGATTTACTGTTATTATTAGTGTTTACTGATATAATAGTGATAATAGTGATTAATCATGGCATTGTAGCCAGGTTAGACTCATCACTGTAACCACCAGGCGACTGAACCAAGCTATGGGGTGTTATGGTTGTTTTTGCTCAACCTCAGAATGCAACGCCTAGCTTTATACCTAGGTATGTTAATGCATAGCAATAACTCGCCAGGCCAACATACAGGCAATTAAAACATCTAATAATTACTTAATAAGTAATATTAGGAGGACACGTCGTTACCTGGCATTTAATTGCAATTCTTGAAACCCCCTCCTTCACCCCCCATCAAGCGCACTGCCACCGTCATCTTCTTGCCTGGCGATTCAGCTGTGAATACACAAAGAAGGCTCCATGAATTTGTTTTTTCAATCCGCGTTTTTGGCTAAATACAGTATACGTAACTTTCTTCGCTTATCTTTACTTAAATACATGCACACACCACCCTACATACGTATTGTGAAAAAAAGTAAACAAAATAATTGCCTAAGGCAAACATGTAAGGGGAATAATTACATTTCTTTGCACATGAGTTAGGTGGCTCAGTGAGGGTGGAGTGGGGGCAGTGAGCATTGCTAGGGAATTGGCATCCCAGCTGGACTTCGTTACTATGGTGAAACGGAGTGTGTGCAAATGGCGACTGTGTTAAACTTTCATTTGGCTTTTATATACTGATTTGTCAATACTGTAGTACATTATTTTTTGTTGGTAGTTTTATTTAATCCTCACATTTCCTGGTACTGTATATATTATTTTAAGAAAACTATGTCTGCAGAAGGAAAATACACACAATTTTTTTCCTAAATACTCCCTGCTAAAATGTGGGATGCATCTTATATGGTGTTTTTTATACAGTATAATTATTTATATTTTTTAAACATTTATTACATCCGCTGTACAGTAGGCTGAAGTAGGTTTTACTGTATCATGTGTCTGAGATGTCTCCATAGGTCTGTCTCCATAGGTGTGAGCATAATAATGGAATTAATTTCAATTTAGCGAACTAGTTCACTAAATTGAGCACAAAATAACGGAAAAATGCTTCCACTAAATCCAGAGTTCGTTATATCGGATTCCATTGAATCGAGAGTATACTGTACTTGCTTCGCCACTGTTTCATGGGTCCAATCCTTGGATTGGATGTTACATGGGTGTTGTTCTGTAATGACCTTACCAAACATCACTCATTTTATTCGAGTACTGTATTCCAGTTTCCTCCTGTACTAACACTGAACAATGAAAATCATAACAAGAAACAGACGGACTGCCCAAATGGATAATAAACCGACAAGTGGGGAAAATGATAAATGTATTATCATGTGTGGGGTCAGTTTTGTTGCAGTTCAAGCTGGTTGGGTACTGTCTTCTGTAGTGTGAATTGAGCTAGTCACTCATAATGTTAGTGCTTTGGAACTATTCTTGTTTGGGAGTTACTTCGTTTACAATTTTAGGAAATATAACATTTGTAAAATATTTATGCTAAAAGTTGAACATGCACCATTATAAATAGCTGTGTTTACTAGAGGAAACATGAATATGTTGGCTATCGAATACTGTAAGGTCTCTAGTAATTTTGCAGTTATTTATTACTCATTCATATCATGAACAGTATACAAATTTTATTGAAAATTTTCAGATAATCAGGATTTTAGAAAGTGGTGTAATAAATCAATATGCTGGAGGACTGTGTATAAGTGCCTTAACATTGTGTGTCCTTGAAATGCAAGATTCCATGGTCAAGAGCTTGCATAGGATTATACTTCATTTTACAAAAATTACTGCCACTGTACCTAAGTCTCAAGCAATGATGGAATTTCTTTCTAGTAAGTGAATTATTTTTTTTATTATCATTGATACTATTGAAGATAATATTTCTAAATATGCTAATGCATCTGGAATTTTGATTACAGTATAGTCTGGATTTAAGCGGTCAATTGAACCCGTGGAGGTCCGCGTAAAACGAGAAACGCGTAAACGAAATAACAGAACATATGGGATTAATTGAAATAGAGACTGGGCCGACCCCCAAACACCACTTTTTCTGACACAATACGTACGTTTTAGTAAAATAACTTAATTTTATGATGGTATGCACACACAATTAATATTTAAGAGAAATCTCAATAATATTAGGTTTTTTAACACTTACGTTTGTAGAAAAGATGGCTGGGCACACTGTACTGCGCACATCATTGTCACTCCTAAAAACCCCCTTTAATTCATATTAGGCTACATAACATTCAAATCCACCGCGCTTGTAGAATCTCAGAGAACGGGAAACATTGATAAAGGATAACTCACCTACTCAATGTTACTGAATCATGTGTTGTATTGTACCCAGGTACGGTTATATAATATTAATTGTATGTATTCATAGCATTAAGGAGAACTCGAGGTATCCATAAGATGATTGGGGAAGTCCAGTTGAGCCGGACTAGTGTACTGTAGGACTAAGTGTGGATCGTGATTTGAAGTTTATACGATTTACGTCTGTGAACGTGTAGCGAACACAACTTCAACAGATATCATATGAAAATATATGAGAACAATGATCTGGAAAAGGGATAAATGTATCAGATTTATGTGAGGTGTTGGGAGTGACCCAGAAACTATAAGTGAAAGGAAATATCTTGTATGCATCGGTGTAAACTGAATATACCTCGTACCCTCGGGTGACGTATACCCACGACATGTACAGTGATCAGAGAATCTTATGTCTGTGTTCAAATAGTGCAATGTGTGAGAGGAGGATCCCTAATTACAGTTTTAAGTGAAGTGGATATACCCACGCCATGAACATTTGGCTTTTGTTTTAAGGTAGTCTCCTTTGTACCCGCCTCGAGTGTGCCGCGTTGATATCACCCAATGAATTTACCCACGAACTAGCAAACCAGAACCTTACCTTAGTGTGTAATTTAGGATTAAAATATGTGTTTATAAGACATGAGGTTACAATATACAGGAAAGTGTTCATGTGAGAGCCGCAAGAAATAAAAGTAAAAATTAAAGATTAGAAACTGTAGGCCTACGCGATGAGGGGCGGCGGGGCACTGCCCTCAGTGTCCTCAACTCTACTATCACCTCAGGTCAGTGTCCTCCATCGGGCTACATCCTGCCCTAAAAAAGGCTTATATAGCAGTTATTACAGTTCAAAACTCTGCTTGATGCATAAAGTGAAATAGGGATGTGTTGGGGTGGGTGTTAACGGCCCATCACGCATTATTTCTCAGTGTTGGAGTGCCTTGCTGGGCTGCGGCCATTATCCCTGTGAGCGTCTCGCCATGTGAGGTGACTACTCCCAGCTATGCCAATCCACTGTGAGTCTGTGGATTCCCAGCATACCACCCCAAATGAGTAGGAATAAATAAGGAAACGCTTGAGAAACTCTGCGGTCGTCACTTGGAGCGACATAATACCAGGCGTAGAAACAATACTGGTATGTCTCTTGGTGTAGCCCTCGTTTCTACCCGCCGAGGGCGGTGTGCGAACGAGGTACCTGATATGTATACCAAGAAATTACATGGAGTCCCATACTTGCAGGTGTGGAGTGTAACAGGTGTGTTGAGATGGTGCTACAGGGAGGTGAGATGGTTCTACTATGTATGATAACCTACGGTGCTATATTCCATACAGGTGGAGCAGTCTGACGTGTTCAGGGGTAGTGTAAGGAGGAATGACTGAGGTAAGGAGGTCACGGATTGTTATGCAATAAGTATGTGGATGACACGCAATTAATGTAAGACGTCTGGTGCCGAGCAGGGTAACCAACATCTTTGTTGTTCTTCTGAGGAAGGCCAACTCACTTGTATTTTTTTATAGTTTGTTTTATAAGAAATAAATAAGTTAAGACATGTTATGGTTTCACCCTTCTTTCCCCTTATCGCTCTGGTCAATGAAAAACCTAACTCAATGCCTAGTCCACTCTGCCCGCTACCTAACGAGCTACATACTGCCCAGAGGTGGTCTGGTGGCAGCAACCCTTAGAAATTAAGAATAGAGTTAAGTTATTCCCCTTAGAATTAGTGACCCCCAGATCAAGCAGTATAACACAGGGATGGGGGGTTGGTTCCGAGGATGAGGGCAGATTATTGGCCCTCACCTGTATCACTTGTATCAATTGTATCACTATCCACCACAGAGGCTTGCAGGGCCTCTTTGTCAAACCCCTCAAAGTCCATTTAAGTCCATATCCTCACTATCATTATCACTATCACTGACTTGGGCCGGCTGTGGTGGATGGCGGGTGAAGAACTTGGTAATGTTTTGTTGACTGGGCAACCTTGTGCGCACCTTGCCTGTGCCGCTTCCCTGGTAAATGATGGAATGAACTGTGTAAATAAAAATTGTCGGTCTGGCAAGGTGCCGCGTAAATGACCAAAAGCGTAAACCAAATCCACGTAAATCGAGACTATACTGTACTATAAAGATAAAAATAAGAACAAATAAGTGTAGGAGTATATTGTATGTGTAAGATGAATGTTTATCTGGGAGAAGCTGGCAGGGGGGGGGGTAGCATGGGTGGGTGGCTCCCTCCCCCTCTCTCCCACAAGATTCCTTTAACACTTCTTCATGCAATTCCACCACAATTCTCATATAATTTAGGATCATTTGGTGCTAGGTTGATAAAATATTGTCCTAAAAGAGTCCACTTTCCTGAAAAAAGAATCCCACACTGAACATGAGTCATTTGTTTACAAAGAGCAAACAGCTGATTTGCTTACCTCACTGTCTGTATTCAACACTTAGTAAATTATTACAGTACAATTGTATATTTATCATCACTTAATAAATACTATTGCAGTGTATTTATTGCCACTTAATAAATACTACTGTAGTGTACAGTATTTATCATCACTTAATAAGTAATATTGTAGTGTAAAGTATTATGCAGCTGCATATACCCTGGTTTATTCATTAATCATTAATCTAAATACAAGTAGCCAAACTGAGTCATCATATAACACTCAAAGGTATTAAAACGTTTTTAAGAAGGTATCTTCGTATCAAATACTATTAAGTGTGTTATCGTGACCCCTGTTGTAAACTGGTCTACTGAAAGCTCACATGAACGTATCTGAGTAAACAACCTTTTGATACAGCTTATCCTTTTATTTTCAAGTCATATTACAAATTACATACAATATTGTATTTTTCTCTATAACTGAATGTTATGTTAATCATGATGAACCATAAACCATAAGAGGCCAATCATATGAGATTGTAATATTGAATCCGTAAATAAATAAACCTGATGAATATGACACCTGATCAGCCCCAGTCTGCTTACAGTGTTTTAGTTCTTAGTAGGCCTATAGCAAATCTGTTTAGATTACTGTACTGTACAGTATTCAGTAAGTGTTGTTCATTTCATCAGATTTTTTTTTAATCTTCCCCATTTTTAATTTTTTTGTAATTTTCTGGTGACCAGAGCATCTCAGAGTCCGAAAAAGTTAATTCTGATTTATTGAAGTCCTATTTATCGAGGTTTTACTGTATATTTCAATGATATTTATATTAATTTATTTATTTTTCAGCTGTTCTACACTTCCCCAAAGTATATTCAAACTTTGTGGCTGACCAATACATGGCAATCTTTGCAATTGCTATACCTTACACAAACCCAATTAAATTCAACCATTATATTGTGTCATTGGCTTACCACGTCATTGCCATGTGGTTCCTCAAATGTCGCTTGCCATTTCGAAGAGGAATTGTGAAGTTTATATCCAAGGTAAGAGAATGTGTAATTGTTTTTCCCCATTTAATGACCAAGTGTTTTCATATTTCTATTACAAATTTGGAGTGCTATTGTAACAGTATTGTGCAGTTTTAATTTGTTGTTTGATAAATAGGTGATTTTTACTCTGTGATCACATTGCGGAAAAATCTATGTATGGGCTATACATACAATAATTACAGTTCAAGATTCCCTTGCTGCCCAAATGATCACTATCCAAATGTTCTATACTTATACAGTGGTCCCTCGGTTAACGAACACAATTTGTTCCACAGAGTCGTTCGTTAACTGAATCCATTATTTCAATGGGATATTGGGTAACTGGTTCCAGCTCAAAGAAAAGTATGTACAAAGTATAAACAAAATGCAGTAAAGTACACTTACTTTGAGGTGTGTATGTAGAATGTTGCTGGTTGATGATGATGAGGATGGGAATTAGAAGTGGGGGTGGAGGAGAAGGGAGAAGAGAAGGAAGTGGGGATGGAGGAGAAATCGCATTTCCTTGGACCCATGCTTGATGCAGTAATTTCACAAATAAAATTTTAAGTTCACTAGGTGTAATTAAAGATTATTTTATTTAAATCAGCACTGCACTGTGCTATATATTATCAATATGTTAACTAAATTTCAGAATGACCAATAATTTTAATGTAAAAACGTAAAAATACTCTGTGATCAAGAGAGTGACAAACACGATGTTTCCTCCACTGTAAACAAAGTTAAACTGATGCTTTGGCGGGTGAGTTAAGCGGCTGATGGGCGCACAAAAAAGCGAGTTCCCTGTACTGCATATATTATCAATATGTTAACTAAATTTTAAAATGACTAATAATTTTAATATAAAAATGCAAAAATATTAAAGAGCACAACCTTCTTGATATTTACTCCACTGGAAACGAATGTAAACATAGAACCGAGTACTGTTTTGGCGGACTAGCCGATCAGCTGATGCGCACAACAAGACGTGTTTGTCGTAAGGATTTCGTTAATCGAAGTTTTGTTCGTTAACCGAATTGAAGATCCTTATGAGGCTAATTCGTTAACCGAAATTTCGTTAATTGAATCGTTTGTTAACCGAGGGACCACTGTACCTCATTTTTGCTTACCGAAGGTGAAGTTTGCTTATCTGAATGCTGGTCTGATCGAAAATTTAAATCATGCATAAGGCTCGGCCCGGGAGTCAGCTGGGGTGGCCATTTTGGCCCCAGATACATAAAATAATGTACGTTACCAACATTATATATGTTTTATATTTAGTTTATAATTTTTATTTAGATGTGCTATAATGTTTTGTTGTTCGTAAATTGAGGAAAAAGAATGGGAAGTTATTCAGCAGGGAACAAACTTAGCAAGGATCGAAGTATTTTTTTTTGCATATTCATAAACCCAGATAGCATGGTAATGTAAAAGGAACAGCACAAAAAACTCCTGTGGTGCTTGAAGCAGAAGGAAGAAGATTTTATAAGAAATGGTGACAGACATGCATGGGTTATACACAAGGGGAAAGTAGTGGAGGCAAGTGCACTTGTACAGAATCAGAAAACAGCGAGACATCCCCAACCACCCCACTTCCCACCTAGGTGGAGGCGAGTGACATGTAAACAATATTATCTATGACCATAACCCCTCAAATTAGGATGAGTGTAGTAAATGAGGCAACTGCTGAGAATGGAAGGAGACCAGACTCACTACCAATATAAGAGATATTACTGAGAACTATTTCTGGCATTAAAGTCATGTTTACTAATACTGAGCAGAGTTTTAAATTTTACTCAAGATGCATCAACCCGATATAGATTGAATTGAATTGAATTGAAACGGTTTATTTAGCCAGAAAAACACAGATACAGAGTGGATAATAATAACAATATTAACATGGCTGAGCCAGTTGAGAACCTGAGTTCTCTTTTAGGCACCTGACATATACTATATATTTATCTCAAGGAAGTATTATGTAACATTTAGTAACATCTGGAATAGTACAATAGCATGGTGGTAATAAGAACATCTCATTATGTTACCACGGTTATCACTTCAATGTTTATTTATTTTATTTATTTATTTTTATTTTTTTATTTTATTTTGTTATTTAAATTATAAGTATATAGTACATAAATTACAGTGGAATTGAAAAACATAAGTATAATGGGGAAGCAGTGCAACACGGGTTGTACAGTATTAAGGTTGAACTAGAGGACAGAGCCATCAGGATTATGTCTAGTTGGCAAATATATTTATTGCAATGGTAATTTCTTATTTATTTACATGATAATTTCCGCTAAAATGGTTTTGATGGTACAATAAAAGCAGGTGCTGTAAATAGAGTAGGTATTACAAGAAATATTAATACTTAGACAATAGATATTTTTTAAGAGATGATTTAAAGGAAGGGAGCATAGTCTTTGCTTGGATGGGTGGGGGTAAATTGTTCCACACCTTCACACCATGATATTTTATGGAGGTCTGGGATTAAGAGGAGTGCATGGGGGGGTGGTCTTAGTAGCTCTGGGTGCCTTAAGTTGTATCTCTGATTATTCTGGAACTGGAAATAATTATTGTCAAGCAAGTAATTGATAGATTTGTAAACAAAGAGGGCACAGCAGTAGGTGTTAATATCTTCGAATTCTAAAATTTTCATTTTGGCAAATTTTTCGTTTGTGTGATCTGTTTTTTTCAAGTAGGTCATTGTCAGTACAACTCTTTTGTGCAGTCACCAGGGATTGTGTTTTTGAAGAGCCAGAAGCCCCCATAGTGTGTGACAGTGTAACAGGTGTTGGTAAACAAGGTCATGATAGATTTCTTTCATTTCCTGTGAGAGTGAGTGACTGTTGAGTGTGATACATGATACCGCACTGTTTATTGACTTTACTGTGAATGGCTTGTATGTGATTTCTCCAGTTAAGTTTCTCATCAACAATAACTCCGAGGAATTTAGTACTTTGTTTGCGTTTGAGGACTGTATTACCAAGGTACAGGAGGTCCAGGTCTGGGGGTAAGTTTTTGCTTCTGTGAAAGATTATGTAGTGGGTTTTCTCAAGGTTTAAGGTCAGTTTAATATGTATTATCCAGGTCCTGACATTAGTCAATTCATTGTTCATGAGTTGCTGGCATAGAGATTACTATCGTCTGCAAATAAGTTGTATTTTATGAGTGTGCTGGCGTGGACTTTGTCGTTTATGTACAACAAAAACAGTCCTGGACCGAGAATGGAACCTTGGGGGATGCCACACAAGATTGGCGAGGAGTCAGATTGGTGATTATTATAGCAGACATACTGCATCCTGTTGGACAGATATGAGGTAAACCAATTGTGGGACAGGCCCCCTAACGCCGTAATGTTCAAGCATTGAAAGGAGGATGGTATAGTCGACAGTATCGAAGGCTTTAGAGAGGTCCAAGAATATACCGACTGTGAACCGACTGTCATCAAAGGAATTTAAGATTTTATTAATAAAGGATAGCAGAGCTCTCTCAGTCGACCTTCTAGCTCTAAATCCAAACTGGGAGTCTGTAAAGATGTTATTGGCATTGCAGAAGGAATTTAGTCTACTACATGCTAGCTTCTTCAGTATCTTACTCAAGGCTGGGAGGACTGATATGGGGCAGTAATTCTTGAAGAGACCTTTGTCCCCAGATTTTTTATATGTTGGGTGAACTTTAGGAATTTTCAGTTTATCCGGAAAGACACCACTAGTGAAGGAGTTACAACTGTGTAGAACAGGTAGTAATAAGTGGGCTTCTTTCTTAATGATGCTCATTGGTATATTGTCTTCGCCTGCTTCTGCATCTTTGGACATTTTTTTTATTGCCAGAAATTCATCTGCTGTGACGGGATAAGAACAGCTCATTTTGCTGTCTGGTTTGCAGGTAGGCTCTAAATTCCTCATTGTGATCAGGGATGCTCTCTGCAAGATTTTTGCCAACATTAATAAAATATTCATTGAAGTGGTTGGCAATGAGGGAGGGTACTGTTACAACTGAATCATTTATCATAAAAGCTGAGTGGGGGGCCAAAGGCTGAGTGTTTCTGTTCTGAATAGAATTTATGACATTCCAGGTTTTCTTACCGTCGCCTGATGCTGACTGGAGCTTATTTGTATAATATCTACGTCTGGCATTTCTAACTGCTTGAGTTACTCTATTTCTGATACTTCGGTAAGCATCACCGAAAGTTATGGGTCTTTTTGCAAATTTCCTTTGGAGTTTGTGTTTTTCCTTTATCATTATCTTAATTTTGCTTGTGATATAGGGTTTGGAAATGGATACAGTTTTCACTGACTTAGTCTTGAGCGGGAAGCATTTATCAAAGCAAGCATTGAAGGTGCAAGAGAAGTTGCAGCTGTTCACGTTAGGGTTGTCAGAGGCATAGACAAGATCCCAGTTACCATTCATTAAGTTGTTTTCAAAAAGGAGCATGTTGTCGGTGCAGTAGTCTGTGTTGTATTGAGACACTACTAGACCTTTCAGGTCATATGGCTGTTTTATACATGGCAAAAACTGGGAAGTGATTTGAGATATTGTTATAAAAAATTCCTCTTGCAAGATTGTTAGAAGTGTTGTTAGTCCAAATATGATCTGTCACAGGAGGTGACAGTTACTCTAGTGGGTTTGGTTATAGTGTTGAAGAAGAGCTTAGAATGACAGGTAGCAAGAAGGTCTAATATGGAGGTGTTGGTTTCTGATTTTAATAGATCAAGGTTGAAATCTCCTGTAATGTAGCAACGTTTCTTCTCTGAACTTATGATAGAGATAAGCTCTGAAAATGTATCAAGAAAATTTCTTACATTAGTGTGGGGTCTTCTGTAGATTACTCCTACGAGGATATTTCGTGTGTCGTTACGTAGTTCAGTGAAAACACACTCCATGTACTCCTCCTGAACCTTTAAATAATCTCTTACAGAAGTGTTATACTTGATATCAACACAGAGTTACACCACCACTGTGTCGTGACGTGTTGACAGTGTCTATTATAATTAGGAATGTTATACAAATGTTCAATATTGTCAGTGAAAACATCAAATTTGTGGGCAATAGAAGATAAACACTGATCTAAAAAGGTATCTAGATGAAGGGGAATACTGCTGATGTTATGGCTAATCAAGGAGAAGGAATGAGGTAGTAGAAGACTAGAACTAAACTTGGGAGAGTCAGGAAAGTAATAGTTACAGTTGGGGTTGGTGTAACCCAGTGAGTTTTGTAGAAAGGCATCAGGATCGATATGAGGGAGTATTGTGGCGACACCATGAGTAAAGGGGGTGTAACACGGACGATCTAGCACATCTAAGGGAATGACACTAGCATCATCATTGTAGGAACATTGATACTGATTAAGGAACAATAAAAACTCAGGGTCACTGAGGTGTGAAAAAGGAAGATCTATGAAAGTTATAATAAGGAGGTGAGGGTAACATACTCACAAGTGCTACATCCAACAGAATTTAAGATGACCGGTACTGTTGTGGGTGATTCCCAGATTGAGTTGGAGGTGCGCCTGTCACTCGGTTTTGTGGGTTGCTGGTTTCCACCACAGAGGGTAGACGTGTAGTACTCGAGTTGGCCGGCAGAGGGGGGGGTCCGAGGGCTTGGGGGTGGGGGGTGGTACGAGTGGGTGGGCGTCCACTTGCCCGATCCCTCACAACAAGGGTTTTATGACTGAACGTTATGTGTTTCCCTTGTTTCCTGGCATCTTTAAAGTGGTCCATTAGCTGTAGTCAGGCTTAAGTCGTACCTAGGCATAAGTCCTCGTTGATGAAGATAGTGGTGCCTTTCAGTTTACTGCATTGATAAAACACTTTGTCACGGTCAGAGGGGGATGAGAATTTTGTTATGATGTTGCGGGGGCGGGAGGAGTTGGGATTCCTGACGCTTTGAACACGGTCAAACTTTACTTCAGGAATTTGAAAATGATCATTCAGCAGGCGTAAAATTTTGTGCTGGGATGACTCCCAGTTCTCGTGGGCATCTTTGGCAATCGTGAGGTTGTTTCGTCGCCCTATGTCATCCACATATTCCACCCGGTCTGCTGTTGTCGTTAGTTCCGTTTTGAGCTTAGAATTCTCCTCACTCAGCTGTTGAACTTGGGTCTTGAGTGTTCGGTTCTCTTTAGCTTCAACTTTCAGCTTTGCTTGTAAGTCACTTATTTCCCCTTGTGAGAATTCCAAGCTTATTTTAATTTCACTTAGCTGGTCAGTGAGACGCCGGTCAGCTTCTTCTAGCTTCCTGATGGTCTCCTTATTCATTTGTTGTATGATGTCCTGTATGAGAGTCCGTTGGACTTCCATTATCACATCAGTCAGCTGTTGTTTCGTGAAATTTGAATGTTTGATACTAGCAGCCAACTTGGACATATTGGAGCTAGTGAGGGCTGAGTAGCTGGCAGTAGGGAGACGGTCAAGTTATGTGGTCAGCTGGGGAGGGACGGTGAGGGTGGACAGGGCTCAGATTACAAGCCGTGGCACTGAGGGGAGCATGGTTAGCCTACACCTCACGTGGTAGACACAGATTAACCAGTACAGTAAATTGACAAATATATCTACTTAGGGGGATCACAGATAGATATTGTGTACTGGTCACGACACTCACTAGTCACTCACGAATCAGATTTCTTAGAAATCAGACTGGGTACTCCTGGAAAGACCCTGTTTTTTGACGTAAAACATGAGCTCCCACACACACGTCCCACCACCACTGTTGTATAAGGCCAGAAGAATCAACCTGGAGGATGGAGAGTTCAATATACAAGTGATATCCTCATTAGTCGGAACAATTGGTGCATAGCACTTTCGAGAATGGGAGATTTCCGAGTAACGAGCTGGGAAACGTTTTTTTTTTAATTTTCCTGAAATGTCGCATTATTTCATCCTCGGAATTTGCTCTCAGTCCCGGAATTTTTTTGGGGGGGAGAGTTTCCGGAATTTTCTTTCCAAGAAATGGCTCGAATTGGCAAATCCACGAATAGCCACTTTTATGATATCTTAGTGCACTAATATACAAGTTCAGTAAGTCCTCGCTTAACGTCGTGGTTACGTTTTTGAAAACACAACGTTAATGGAATCAATTTTCCCCATAAGAAATTGATAAAATACTTTAGTTACTTTCCCCAGCCTCCCTTTGTCCCGTGAAATACATTACATATACTGTACATAAATTCAATGGAATTTTTATAGAAAATAGTATATATTATGCATCCAAAAAGATAAATAAACTAAAACATTTTGCATTGTACTCATTGATGGGCAGAGGTGGAGCGAGTGTGTGGTGGGTTTAAACCTCCATTTTCGTAGCAAGGCTAATGGTCTTGTGTTGCTTTTTCGCTAACACTTGATGGGCATTTGGAAGCCATTTCGAATGGTTACAGTTCAGTATTTATAGCAAAAACACTTAAGCACACACGTACGCTGTGGAAGCCTAACAAAGACTGGGGACGCTGTGACGCTCCGAGAGAGAGTGTAGCACGCCAAGATGAGAGAGGGTGATGCAGCATACAAAGTAGTCCGTGATGACATTATAACGAATTCGTCAGGATGTTGTTGGAATCATGGGTATCTAAAGAATAGCGACGTTATAAAGAAACAACAATGTCGGGGGCAATGTTAAATGAGGACTTAATGTATATCTATACTGTGTATCAGAAACTTAATTCACAATGCTGTACAGTACTTACATTCGTATGTGGAAGTCTGGAGCTTGATGAAGTGGTGCACTGTACATAGGGAGACATCTGGTTACTGTAGCATAGGTGGATCATCAAGATCACTGGTGGAAGAGGATAAATCAGTGGTGGTGGTGGAGGAGTGGCGCGCGACCGGAAGGTGGAGCATGACTGGGAGGAGCAGGAGGGAGGAGCGGCAGCAGTAGTAGCTGGTTCTTTCTTGAAAAAACATGATGATTGGTAGTGGTTTCCTCTTGGCTTTGAGGTCTTTAAACATTTCCTGGTAGGGAAACAATACCTGGTTGATTCCTCGGACCATCTTAAAGCTTCATTCCATGGAAGGTTTTGCCGAGCGGTAAAGCAAGCTAGGCTTGATCATGTGGCCAGCTGCATTGCCACAGAAGATGAGCGTCACTTTGTCCTTGGCTGCCTTGAACCTAGAGGCTTGTTTATGTATGTTCTACCAGGCATTTTCTTCCAATATAAACCAGAATCATTGACATTAAACACTTGCTCTGGTCTATAGCCTTTCTCTTCTATTACTTTTTTTTAGCTCTGTGGGAAATGCATCAGCAGCTGTGTGGTCAGCTTCACATTATGGAGTAAGAATCTTTTCTTAAAATTTTCGAACCAACCTTTACTGGCACTAAAAGTTGTTTCAGTCACTGCACTAGTCCCTTCATCACCTGTTGACTCATAAAAATGAGCATGAAGACTTTTAGCCTTTTCATGAATCACGTTGCTGTCGATCGGAACATATTTGCAGTACTGGTCCTCAATCCAAATGTTCAGCGCTTTCTCAGTTTTCACTATGTTCTTCTCACGAACAACCTGCGCCACTTTAGCACTTGCAGGAGCACTTGCTTGAACAATATCACAAATTGCTTGTGCAATTTTCTTGATAATATTGCACTGGATTCATTCACACCAAACAACCTCCTTTTATTTGTCTAATAATTAAATTTTCTTTGCCAGGGTCATCACTGACTTCTGCCTTTTATGTTTCACTCCACTAGCATCACAAGCACTGACACTAGGCAGTCTTTTCGGGGCCATTTTTACAAAGAAACACAAAAGTTTAGAGAGTATAACATGAGATGCTGGGTCACTGGTACTGGGTGGGGACAGAGTGAGATGAGATGCCGCGGGGGCGTGGAGTGACTCGTTGCGCTGTGGGAGAAGGCTCGCATGCTAGCCACCTGACCCACCAGTTGCTTACTGTATGTATATTATGTATGTTGTATGTATATCATGTATGTAATCCATTTATATACATTACTTATTAGCCAGCAGCGTGTGGCAATGCTTTTATCATGTCACCATGTCATCATGTGTCTGGCAACATCTGGAAGCTGCTAATGTATCACTTGCCACATGTCGCCTGAGAGGTCAGAGAGAGGTCAGTTGACCCATAGAGAGTATAGGAACCGCCGTCTTGGCTCGCACCTCTGTACAATCCAGCAAATAGAATCTACAAAACTCTACAGGTGTTTGTGTTCGCTCCTGTAGTTAGAACTGAGCACCTAGAACATGTACACTTACCATGAATCGTCGAAATCGCGAATCGTAAACCCATGAGTAGGAAAGGTCTACTGTACTGTACTGTACTGGTACGTACTGTATTTCATCCTCAGAATTTGCTCCCAGGCATAGAAAAATATTTAGAGAGAGTTTCTGTAATATTCCTTGGAATTTCAGAAAATGCACCCAATTTTCAAACCTCTGAATTTTTTCCCAAACCCGGAAAAATAATTTGGAGAGAGGTTTCGGAACTGTTCTAGGAATTTTGCAGAAAATGCGCCTGATTTTCAACCACAGAAAAAATTTTTCAAACCCAGAATTGAAAGAAATTTTTGGAAAAATTCCTAGCAAATTTCAATTTCGGCTAAGAGGGGTTCTGGTTAATGGAGATACTGCTCCACCCCGACTTACAACGGGGTTAGAGACCGACATCCAGGTCGTAAGTCGGATATGCTTAAATAGTATATGGAAAATCTAAACTGAGTGTCTCTTTTTCTTCTCATCACCACAAAACACTCACTTTTAAGCTTGCCAGCCATTTTAAAGTGAATTACAAATATTTTTTTTTTTGTGTTCTTACTTTGGGACTCGAAAATACTTAATTTGACCAAATTTTGGTACAGTATTACCGAGGCAGGTCGTAAGTACGGGTGGTCGTAAGTCGAGTAGGTCGTAAGTCGGGGACGAGCTGTATAGTATTACTGTAGATGGATATGACTCATTTACGAACCTTTTTCAGGCAACTTACAAGAGGGGTGAGGGTGCAGGTGGAGGAGGTTTTTGAAGAATTGAAGTGGTGTAAAATTAAACTTACGGGGAGAGACTTACTCATTGTGGGATGTATCTGCAAAAACCCCAAATTGTAGCTTATTTAAAACAAGGGAACTTAAGAGCCTAAATTGACAATGTAACGGCGCTCGACCCTAGCCACTCACTTGTCATGGAGGATTTCAAAAATGTCGGTGTTGACTGGGGGAATAAAACCACACCAAATGACCTTAATAATCCAGCTTCTCTTTCTATTGAAACTGTGAGACAATTTCCTATTTCAACATGTTAAAGATCCTTTTCCGACTCATCATTGAGGGTAAGAAACAACCAAACCACTGGACCTCACTATAACTAACGAAGAGGGTATGGTGGCTAAGTCGGAACACCTATAGTATTTTCACGCCGATTGGTTCTCCTGAGCGTTTTACCTCCCTCCAGACGCGCGTAAATAAGCGTGTATTTATATTGACCTTTTATGATAAGTATTTACAATTTCTACCATCCTCTCTGAAGTGCTAATGCCTTGAAATCATTTGCATTTTGATAGTCCAGATATTTAACATTATTTTAGATAAATAACAGGTCTGATTACCAATTGTGAACACATTTGTGTTTGAATTTTCTATGAACCAGTCAGCTTTTAGTATAGAAGAGGGGCATGGCCTACAGGCCAGGTTAGCGTGGAAAGGGTATAGTCTCCGTTGGCACTAGCCATCACATGACGTTCTTCAGATTTAACCGTTCACAGTAGAAGACTACTACAAATGCAATCTTGTCATTCCACTGGTTGACAATCTGCTTACAGAACTACAAGATCGCTTCACTGAGCACACAAGACTAACAATTCAGGTATTGCATCTCATCCCATTTGTGATATGCACATCTGGGACTGTAAACATAGATGTCATCAGTGAAATTGTACATTTCTACCAAGATGACCTACCTTCTCCAGTAACAGCTAATAAAGAAAATTAAATCAGTAACAAAGGCCCCAAGCTCAGCAATAGAGATCATGAAACAAACCGAGATTATTTTTCCCACACATCCACTGTTTGCTGCATATATTTTGTACGATGCCTGTAACATCCTGTGAGTGTGAGTGGTCTACAGTATTAATGGATCAAGATGTCTCAAAACATTTGTTTGGACAACAATGACTCAAGACTGCACAAATGGAATACTGCTAACTCATATTCACATGACATGTCCTTGGATATTGATGCTATCATCAACAAATTTGCAAGAAAATATCTTCAGAGAATGGAGTTGTTAGACATCTTTAAATAATGTTTAATGAGAAGCATAAGATTTGTTTTATATATGTCCAATGTAAGCTGACTGTTTGATACAAGCTGAATACCAATATGAGCTAGAAGCAAGCATGTTAGATACAAGCTGAGTAAGTTTAATGTGTTATATACTTGTTGGATATGTCTTGGATACAAATGAATGTGTTAGAAACAAGTTGAATGTGTTATAGAGAAGCTGAATATTTGGTTAATATATATTAAATACTAGCAGTGTGTGTGTTAAGTATAAGCTGAGTATTTGTTAAATATATAGTACAAGAAGAAAGCTCCAAACAGTATGTATTATATACAAGCTGGATAATTGTTTTATATGTCAGCTGGATATGTGTTAGATATTCGAGTGTGATCCAAAAGTTCCAGTACTGGCATCATAAAATCTTTATTTTTCAAGATATTACAGTGAAACTTTAGTCATCCTCAGAATATTCTCCAGAGGCCTCAATGCAACACTGAATCCACTCCTCTCGCTTTTGGAATCAGATTTGCTATGTGTCCTGGATCTCCATGCTGTCCATAAATTTCTTCCACTTGAGGTTCAACTTGAACTTTGGAAACAGCCAGAAGTCACAGGGGGCCAAATCTGGAGAGTACAGAGAGTGGGGGACAACTGGGATGCTGTGCTTCACCAGAAAATCGTTCACAGAGAGGGCAGTGTGCAAAGGTGTGTTGTCCTGGTGAAGCAGCCAATTGCCGGTCATCAGTCAGAATCCGGTTAACATATCCATATGAAAGGTCCAATTGCTTGGCAATCTCGCGGATGGTCACCCTACGATTCTCATGGAAGAGCTGGTCATTTTTGGACATATTCATAATTTCATTCAGTGGAAGGCTGACTGGAATGATGCTCATCTTCAAAGGTGCACCCTTCTTTGAAGCACTTGTGCCACCTGAAAACTTAAGCCTTGAACATTGCTTCATATTTGTAGGCTTCCTCGATCATTTCATGGGTTTCTGCATCTTTTTATCCAAGTCTGAAGGAAAATGTGAGGGTTGAGTGGCGATTGACTCGACAAAGCTGCACTACGGCTGGTTGACACCACTGATTCCCACCAAATTGATGCAGTAAACAACTTATACCCAAGGTGAGTAACTGCTGATGATTTGTTTCTTTATCTGCTAAGAGAAAGGTTTTATGAAGCCAGTCCGAGAACTTTTGGATCACATCTTGTATATATTTGGTCCAAGATGAATTTTATATACGAGATAAAAGTTGAATACTGTATGTCATTAGATAATCTGATATTTGTGGTAGGTACAAACTGAAATACTTTACTAGGGTTGCTTCATGTGAGCGAATAGACCAAGATGTTGCGAGGTATATTTACAGAGAACAATTAGATGTGATGCACTTACTTTATAATACAGAATGAGATGTGTTCCTAATATCTTGTTTGTGTATTATTTCCCTTTAATGACAGTTCAGTACCTTAATTTACATCTCTCTCTCATTAGTAATGAGATTGGGAGATGGGTTAGTGTCATGGTGGTGTACCTGGAGTTGGAACAAAGCGCCCCAAGTTCGTTCCTGGCACCTCCCTGGAACCTGGGGCACTGTACAACCATAGTAGTTGGTGTGCCCCTAGAATTCCCAATCGACAACAATAGTAATGAAACTGCAATTTGTTTAAAATTTTAGTAAATAATCAAGATAATATTACTGTATTTTTGTACGTGAATAACTCATCGCTATTGCGATCATAATTACCAATAACAGCAGTGAACCCTCTTGACAAATTTCTGTATTGTAGAGTACAACATGTATATCACCACATGTGGTGCATATGCCAAGGAGACATTACAGATCTTAGGCAAAGGGAACAAATAGCACCATTTTGTCAGCAGATGGAGTTATGGAATTTAAGAATATTCTCTAAGAAAGGTACAGTATTTAGATACTGTATATACAGTACATATGTTAAACATTGTAGGTGACAAGTACAGTACTTATTTCATCCTCTTTGCTTGGGTGGTTGGTTACATCTCTGATATGCACTGTTGACATTTACTGGTTTCAGAATTTAACTATCTTCTTGTCTGTCATTGCATCCAGAAAATTGTAAGCTGTTCATTTAGCAGACCAAGTGGTAGGAAAACAGTGTTGATTAGGTGAAATGTGTGACATTTTCATACATTTAACAATAAATGTTTTCTCTATTTGCAGAATTTAGAAATGATTCAGAATAATATGACATTAGCCTTGAATATGAAGAAATCCAGTGCAGAGAGACAGACAAAGGTAAGTGACATGTATCCAGACAATTTTGATAAGGAAGGAGGTATAGTTTTAATGAAAATGGGCATTCCCATAATGTGAAGTGATATCCTGAATTTTGTGTCCATAAAGACTTGTGTATAATACAGTCACCCAAATCAATGATGTCATGATTTTCAGAAATTTCCAATCAAAAAGTGGTGTCTGGAACTACCAGACCTGCTTTATCTTTGCTTTTATCTAGGCCATTATCACATCTTGACTATTCCTGCCATTATCACATCTTGACTATTCCTGCCATTATCACATCTTGACTATTCCTGCCATTATCACATCTTGACTATTCCTGCCATTATCACATCTTGACTATTCCTGCCATTATCACATCTTGACTATTCCTGCCATTATCACATCTTGACTATTCCTGCCATTATCACATCTTGACTATTCCTGCCATTATCACATCTTGACTATTCCTGCCATTATCACATCTTGACTATTCCTGCCATTATCACATCTTGACTATTCCTGCCATTATCACATCTTGACTATTCCTGCCATTATCACATCAAGGCTATTCCTGCCATTATCACATCTAGGCTATTCTTGCCATTATCATATCTAGGCTATTCCTGCCATTACCACAGTTAGGCTATTCCTGCCATTACTACATCTAGGCTAAAGGCTATTCCTGCCATTACCACATCTAGGATATTCCTGCAATTATCATATCTAGGCTATTCCTGCCATTACCACAGTTAGGCTATTCCTGCCATTACCACAGTTAGGCTATTCCTGCCATTACCACAGTTAGGCTATTCCTGCCATTACCACAGTTAGGCTATTCCTGCCATTACCACAGTTAGGCTATTCCTGCCATTACCACATAGGCTATTCCTGGCCTGCCACTATACCTGCATCTAGGCTATTCATGCATCTAGGCTATTCCTGCCTACCTGGCATCTAGGCTATTCCTGCCACTCTAGGCTATTCCTGCCACTACTCTAGGCTATTCCTGCCACTACCGCATCTAGGCTATTCCTGCCACTACCGCATCTAGGCTATTCCTGCCACTACCGCATCTAGGCTATTCCTGCCACTACCGCATCTAGGCTATTCCTGCCACTACCGCATCTAGTCTATTCCTGCCATTACCGCATCTAGGATATTCCTGCCATTATCATATCTAGGCTATTCCTGCCATTACTACATCTAGGCTATAGGCTATTCCTGCCATTACCACATCTAGGCTATTCCTGCCATTACCACATCTAGGCTATTCCTGCCATTATCACATCTAGGCTATTCCTGCCATTACCATATCTAGGCTATTCCTGCCATTATCACATCGAGGCTATTCCTGCCATTACCACATCTAGGCTATTCCTGCCATTACCATATCTAAACTTTTCCTGCCATTATCACATCTAGGCTATTGGCTATTCCTGCTATTACCACATATAAGATGGCCTTCCAGTGCCACATCATAGTCCTACTGCTCCTGCATTTAGCCTAGTTTTGCTGTTATGGTCAGCCAATTAAGAGCAACAGCTTATTTTTCTAATACAGAATGCATTTTTTATTGGTGTGATGCTTTAGTTATTTCTCTGAATTAGGAACAGTTGTAGATAATATAGGGCAATGGTTCTTATGGGTAAATTACCTTGCGAGGGTAATTTGATATTTTGGGGGGCTAAAGCATTTGAATTCATGAGTATAAGAGAAATGTAATGTGCAGATATAGAGACAGTGGTCTTGTCTCAGGGTTATGGAAAAATACAATTAAGAAGTGTTCCAGTAAACTTTTATGTGGGGGGGGGGTAATGAGTATTGGTGTCTGGTCTGTTTTGGGGTAATGGCCAAAACTAATTGAGAAGCCCTGATCTAAGGGATTCCAGCCATGTTTGATATTTGTTGAAATTGCTCTACCCTGTAGATAGATAACACTGATCTTGCTATGTCCATACCCTTCTTTGAAGAACAAAATATTTTTTGTGAGAGTATTTAATACCATTTGCATTTTTACATTTTCTATAATGAGAAACTTCAATACAGTACAGTACTGTACCTGAGATTGAAAATACATGCTTTACTTTTACTTTTATCCTCTTCACCACTGATTGGCTCGTTAGCCTCTTGGGCGATCGGTCACGTCTGTTACTTTTCTTTTTCTTTTATCCTCTTCACCAAATGTTCGGCTCATTAGCCGCTTGGGCTATCGGTCACGTCTCTGTTACGCACTGTTGGCAAGTACTGGGCATGCACCAGCTCCTGAATGTACCTGAACCTGCTCCAGTGTTGGTCAAGTCTGGTCTCGTAAGAGCTCATACTCGGTGCCGACACAACACTTTCTGGTAGATTGTTCCAAGAGTTCACAACTCTCACTCCGAAAAAGTTTTCCCTCACAGTTTTCTGGACCTGTGGCTTCTTCAATCTTGAGCTGTGACCCCGTGTGGGGCGAGCGTCCGCCAGCGCCAAGTAAGGACACTCGACTGAGATGCTTATACACCTCAATTAGGTCGCCCCTTGCCCGTCTGTAGTATAAGCAAGGCAAGTTCAGGTGCTCCAATCTCTCAGGGTAGTTGAGGTGCCGAAGTGCAGGCACCAGTCTGATGGCCCTCCTTTGAACATTTTCAACCAACTGACAGTCCCTAGTGTGGACATTGGTTAATAATGTTGCATGTGCTGGACTTTTTTTCCACCTCAAACTTCACCACACTTTGATCTGCAAAACGGGCAGGAATTGAAGACTAGCCATAGAATTGACTGAATTAAACCTGGGTTACATAAAAATGTATTTGTATCACTGAAGCTTGAAAAACAGAAAAATTCCAAATTCAGCTTTACAGTATTTCTAAAAGATGTTGAATTATGTAGTACATTGTTATATTTCCTTTTCTTGAAAGGTCAAAGGCAAGGGAAGTGGCAAGATGAGCAAAGAACAAGGAAGTGATGAAACTGAGCAAGAGGAAGAAAGGATACACCTGTATAGTGAACTGAGAGAAACCTGTGTTGACTTGATGTCTCGATATTCCTTTGCATCATGTTCACCCCTTCCTAAAAGGTAAGATTATATATGTATATGATAACTTTTTGGATTAGTGTTAATGAGTTTAAACTTGAACTATTACTCCAAAATTGGGATGGGCTGCTGGCAAGGAAAAACATTGTTTTGGATTTAGGCAATGACATCCACAAACTGAAGAGTAGTCTTTTCTGTTTTATTTGAGGCCAACATAAAGGTAGTGGAACCGGATTAAAGGAAATCTGTCAACACTTTTAACTCTTTGAAGATGGTGTTGGCAATTTATGGCCATTACCCAATGGGTGAGGAAAAAAAATTAAATCGTATAAAAATGTGAATTTACACCATCAAAGTTTAGTGGTTGGGAGGAATAAACAAAGAATTGCCTCAATCCCATGTCTAAGGCTCATGGGTGGACACATGGCATATGGAAGCTATCCCAGCATATTCCTCCTCCTTGTAACAAATTCCCCCCAAATTCACTATTTAAATATTTTCCATTACACCATCGTGGGATCGTGTAAGCCTGCTTGTTCCTATTTGCATGATATTCTCGGCTTCTCGCTTGAACTCCTCAGCATGCTTGAATAATTGTACTCACAGTAGAAGTAGGTTGGTCTCTGCTGATCTTAGTTGGGCCTTCACCACATTCATGACGCATGACTATTTCATGCTTGGTTTTAAGAGTCGTAGGCTTATGTGGTCTTCTGGCAATGGTGGAGGTAGCTGAGGTATCAGCACAACACTAGGATGCCATTACTCACAGATTCACGAAAGGATGGCATGAATACACAAGGATGAAGAGATAGCACTTCACTTTCACTGAACACTAAGCAGATGGTGAGTAGGCTGAGAGGGGTGTGGGAGGAATGGGGTTTGATTATTATGTAGCATGAGTGAGAGAGTGTTCAGTGCAATTGCATTCCAAGATCATTGCCCCAGCTGACTCTCAGGCTGTGTCTGGCACCCAGTTTGAACTTTCGATTCGACCATTTTGGATAATTGAAAACCGCTTTCGGATGGTAAAAAAAGTGGGGGGGGTGAAAATATCGTAATTTCAATTAGTAATCAGTTGTATAATAAGGGATACCTGTACAGTATTGTCATCACCACCTTTGATTTACTGTACAGTATTACCCCGCTTTACACGGTTTCACTTTCCGCGATTTATCATTTACGCGTACCTTGCCAGAACCGGACTTTCACTTTCCTCGGTGCATCTACTCATATACGCGGTGAAGTATAATTTTTTTTTTTTTTATTTAGCTCATAAAATTCATGCAAATTACCCGGCCAGAATATAATTTACATTTCTGGAATTCTTACAATATGATGATCATTTTGAATATAAACATCATGGATTTTACATTAGACATACAAATTTTAGATCTTTTGTAATAATTTGGTTTACACAAAGCAAATATTTTATCTTTTGTGCAAAATATATGAAGTTTACATTCAAAATATTCCCTGACCTGCAAGGAATCCAGAAATGTCAATTAAATTATCCTAACTTTAGTCTGAGTTATTATTCATTACTAAAAATGTAAATATACTATTTTCTCCCAAAGCTTCTCTGGTAGGGAGGGAGGGACCGACCCAGCTAGGGCCGAGCATTTTGATTGACAGATAGTATCCTTGATGAATATTTCTTTGTTTATTTACTGAAGATATATGTTTTAGCTCATAAAATTCATACAAATTACCCGGCCAAAATATAATTTACATTGCTGGAATTCTTACAATATGATGATCATTTTGAATATAAACATCATGGATTTTGCATTAGACAGACAAATTTTAGATCTAATGTAATAATTTGGTTTACACAAAGCAAATATTTTATCTTTTGAGCAAAATATATGAAGTTTACATTCAAAATATTCCCTGACCTGCAAGGAATCCAGAAATGTCAGTTATATTATCCTAACTTTAGTCTGAGGTATTATTTATTACTAAAAGTTAAAATCTAGTTTTTTCACCCAAATTTCTCTGGTAGGGAGGGAAGGTGGGGGGAGGGTTGGGACCGACTGACCCAGCTGCCGTGAGTGTGAGGAGGGGGGGAGGCAAGTTGGGGTACTTTGATTGACAGATAGTGTCGTGAAGAATATTTTTTTTTTTATTAACTGAAGATATTTGTTTTAGCTCATAAAATTCATACAAATTACTCGACCAGAATATAATTTACATTGCTGGAATTCTTACAATATGATGATCATTTTGAATATAAACATCATGGATTTTGCTTTAGACATACAAATTTTAGATCTAATGTAATAATTTGGTTTACACAAAGCAAGTATTTTGTCTTTTGTGCAAAATATATGAAGTTTACATTCAAAATATTCCCTGACCTGCAAGGAATCCAGAAATGTCAATTATATTATCCTAACTTTAGTCTGAGGTATTATTTATTACTAAACGTTAAAATCTAGTGTTTCACCCAATCATTTCTCAGAGAGGTAGGGGCCAGTGAGCTGGGAAGAGGGGGGGGGGGATTTGAGTCCATTGTTTGAATGGACATTAACCTGGTGACTGTATTTCTCTTAAATATTAATTGTGTGAGCATACCATCATAAAATTTAGATGTTATTTTTACTACAACATAGGTACAGTGGGGTATGCTATAACGAATCTAATTGGTTCTAGAACCTTGTTCGTTATAGCATTCGTTCGTTATAGGATTAATCCGTTCCAGGCCCCCAAATACAACCACTTAACACTGAAAAATATAATATAAAATTGTAAAAATTTAAAAAAAGTGCATAAATATGCATCTAAACCCCTGAAATAAAGAATATCACTAATACTTGTAATAAAAAAACAATAAATTAGTAAAAAAAAAAAAAAAAAAAAAATTTTTTTTTTAATAATTTTCGTTTTAGGAGTTTCGTTCGTTATAGCATTCTCAATTTTATAGGTAAAACCGTTCGTTATAGGAATATTCGTTGTAGGATCCGTTCCTTATAGCATACCCCACTGTATTGTGTCAGGAAAAAGTGGAGTTTGGGGGTCGGGCCAGTCTCTCTTGGAATTAATCCCATATGTTCTGTTGTTCACTTTACGCGGTTTCACTTTCCGCGGTACCCTGTGGGTTCAATTGACCGCGTAAATCGGGTACTACTGTATACTTTTTTGACATTTAGTGAAGGATTGTATTCAAACAGATTTGCAACAGGAAAGTTAGGATAGTATTTAATTTTTTTATTGATCCCTTCTCTACTATGTGATTGCTAGCATGTGTGTGAGAGATACAGAAACAGAGATAGCAAAATGCATGTGAACTACTGTACTTAATAAAAAATGTGACAAAGAAGGCATTATGCATGCTACTCATATTCTTGTAGTATTTATTATCTGTTAAGAATGTGACAATTATTCGACATTTCAGGGGGCCTGTGGCAGAAATGTTGATATCAGGAGGTCCAAGTATGACCTGGTTGATAGGCAACAAATTAATAACCATCACTACCTCTGGTTGCTCACAAAAGGCCCTTCAAAATGGACTCTGTGAAAAGTGTCTCCAGCTCTGCAACACAGATAAGTGTTAGTAAGAGTAATTTTTTGAGGTCACAATACTGTACTGGTAAACAGAAAATGATTGGGTATATTTAGAATGATTTTCAACTTATTTTTTATTTTTTTAATAAACTAGTTTATTTTATTTCTTTATCGAATAATACTGTAAACTAAATTTGTTTTAAGAATTAAGTAAAACGTTAACCTTTGCAAGATAATTATTGCAACTATTGGGTTAAGCCCGCCAAGACACTTCCCATAACTGTTGCATTTTGATTTTTCCCACCCGATTTTGAATGATTTTGTGAGTCCCTAGCCTGCCTGGCAGCTCTGACGTAAGAGTGGTTGCACATATTGAAATATTAAACAAGTACAGTACTGTAAGGGAGTGCTGGTAATTATCGATCATCACAGTCATGCTGAAGACTTTCATAGTTATCCCTTTACATATGTGTTCTTTTGCGTTAAATATACTTTCTACAATAAATAAATGGTGTAATTACTCAAATATCAAACTTAAGAAGATGGAGAATTGTAAATAACAAAAATAAAATTGAAAAGCTTGTTTAATGAAGTGTGCCCCTTCATTACCTTTGGGAATGATAATTTGGCTAGTTTCAGATTTTTTTTATTCTTATTACTGTACTTACCATATATTTTAGCATATTCCATCTTTTGGGTGGTCCTAAAATTTTGAAGTGATTGCTTCGTAAGGTTTAATATACTATACAAAGAGATCCTGATTACTGTACCTTCAAGTGAGCCGTTTGAATATCCTTGCCAAGTATTTGTGCCAATGTATTTTACTTCATCCTCTTTGTCACTGATCAGCCTGTTGGCCATTTGGGCTTCTCTTGTGTGCAGGAAATTTTATTCTTTTAGAGGATGAATTTGTAATTGCAGTTTGTCATTTTCAGATAGGCAAGATGATAAAGATTTGGTGAGGCCCTCTTCACCATTTTCTCCAGACGTTGAAGCTTCTCCAGTTAAACCATTCTCAGAGCCTTCACTTGACCAGTTGTCGGACTCATCTTCAGCTTGCCCCCACTCTGAATTACCAACAGTTCACTCATCTTTGGAGTCATCATCAATGCACAGCTTTTCTGAGACATCTGTAAACCCTTCTGTTACAAAGCTATTACCAAGCCATTTGGGTCCCGAGTCATCAACAACCTGCATAGTCACTGAAACCTCACAAACTTCACCAGTGTCTGAACCATCCTCAAGTTACTCAATATCTATTCAGTCACCAGGCCCCTCTACTTCTGAAACCTCCCCAAGCCATTCAGTTTTGGGACTGTCCCGAAGATGCTCTGGCTCTCTTTCCCCAAGCCAATTTCTTCCCAATACAGCTCTTAGTTGTTTAAACTCTGATCTTCAAAATTGTCGAACTTCAGCTCCACCTCTCAGCCATCCTGTCTCTGGTTCATTTCTAAGTAGCTGTTCTACTGACAGGGTAAGTTTTCATTTATGATTTTTTCTTGTAAACCAGGGTGGCTTGAATTAACCCGTAAAAGGTCACATTATAAACATACCCTCTGTACGTGGTAACCCCCCCCCCGCCGGTTGGGAAAAATAAAATTCTTGTTTTATGGCTCAAACGCCCCAAAATGACCGAAGAAAACAAGAAATACTAGTAAAAGTGGCAACTCACCTCGTTTAAAATTGTTACTTGGCATTTAAATCCTGGGCTGGTGCAGTTTTGCCAAGCCTACTAGCTTCCAGTTCTGTCACATTACTTACTGTACATGGCTGCAAGACCGACAGGAAGTAATGCGACGTCAGTGAGAAATGTTGCTTCTTCTCTCCGTATTCAGATAAAGAATCATCTGTTATGGTGGACAAACTGGGACAATCTAATCGGTCCCTCTCCCTGGGTTCCGCCTCAAACAGGTTTGGTCGTTTGTCCGGATGCGTCCAAAATATGATGGGGATACCATTCTTCAAAAGGGGAATTCAGTCAAGGGAAGTGGAGCAACTTCCTTTGGGACAAACACATAAATTTAAAAGAATTAGCAGTGGTCCTATTCTTTTTGTCGGCAAACCCAAATTTACAAAATATGACGATCCTGTTTGCCATGGGCAACAAAATGGCAGTGTTTTGTCTCAATCATCAAGGGTCAACAAGGTCTTGGCCCCTTCTACAACTGTCAGAAAAAATTTTCAGTATTTGTGCAACACAAACACTTTACCTCAAAGCAACTTATATACCGGGAGTGCAAAACAATTGGGCAGATGCGCTGTCCCGTCTCCGGCCAGTATCGACAGAAACAGAATGGTCCCTAATGGTATCGGAGTTCAAGAGTCTAGTGAAGTTTTTTTTTTCTCTCGGGGATTAGCCCCTCCAAACACAGGTCACTGACCCACATCGGACGGGGATGTAATAATAATAATAATAATAATAATAAATACAAAAGTGAAAAAAGGTCAAGAGTGAGAAACAATATACAGTATGTATGTTGTGTTGTCAAAAGTAATTGTTTGTAAATGAGGCAGAAAGTCAGATCTGCAACCTGGGACTTAGTCACAATTTTTGTGATGCCTTATGACAGCAGGGTCAAACAGACAACACATTATGCTCCCAATATCTTCCCAGGTGGTAGTACCTCCCTGTTTGATAGCTGCCTACTACCTACGTAGTAGTCTCTCAATAGCCATGGCACATTAATGTAACTCAATTAGGATGAGATATACTTTGAATTATTTGGTTGGGGTGAAGATGAACATGGTATTGACAGAGGCACGTATTGATAGTGATAATGAAGGTGATGATAATGATAGTGACCCGTACTACGTGTTTAAACAAGAGGAAAGCAATGACGATGACAATGATGAATGGAAAGTGGAGGAGAGAGGGTTGCTGCCCTCCCCATCTCCAGGAATGTCCAGTACTCCCACAATTTCCCCTACCCCCACCACTCCCACAGCATGGTTACATCTGCCCACACTCCTTTCTCCCTCCTACACTAGCTCCCTCCCACACTGCTCCCTCCCTCCCTCCCACACTGCTCCCTCCCTCCCTCCCACACTGCTCCCTCCCTCCCTCCCTCCCTCCCAGACTCCTTCCTTCTTCCTACTACACTGCCTATTGCCATAGTAATCTAAGTACAATATAGCAAATAATATTAGTAAAAATGTAAGGAAAATAAGCAGAGAGGGACAGAAAATACCTCCCCCGACCTTGAGTGTGGAGCACTGCCACTTGTAATAAAAAACATCCATATGTTCATTGCATAAATCTTTTTTTAGGTCCATTTGTTACGCTGCTACATTCCAAACGGTTTACAATATAATCTGGACCTCAGTCAGCAGAGCCTTGTATGCAAAGTCACCTCCTGCTCGGGTATTCTTGCTGACGTCGCATTCAGAGGTTGAACAAAAAGCCGTTTTTTTTCTAAAATCCAGTTTTTGTGATATAGCTCGGAATGCGACGTCCATAACCCACCCATCTCCACCCCTACCCTGGTTTTTGACGAAAAACCCTGAGCTATCATGACCTTCATCCTCCTTCCACAACACTACTCTACTACTACTACTATTTTTTTTTTTTTTTTTTAACGTGGCCTCCAGCCTCCCCCAATAGCCACACCATTGCCGCCATTTTATTGCCTTTAAATTAACTATCCTTATACATAAGTAGCTACCTTAGCTGTGTTGAGTTAGTTGAGTCGCAGATCTATGTGGCATTCAGTGACTGTTGCCTCATAGTTGATATCTGTGACTGTTGTCAGCTTTAGGGCCGATGCTTTCGTTCCCCTGAGGCAGAGCAATGCAGATCTAAGCAGAGAGAAGGACAGTCGACATCTCAACCAGGCTGTAACATAACTTGTGGGCTGCTGCTTCTGTTCAGATAACAGCTCTGCGAGTCTGGCATAGAAGCATCTTGCATTTTGTCCCATCCCACCAGAGGTTGTGAACACCAGAGGAGTGAAGCTGCCTTGATCAACATTCTGAATTCTCTCCCTATATGCCCTAAACTTGTCGTTATCGTTCCTCCTGTGTGCAGCATTGAGAGCTAGGTTACGGTGACATGCGGCCATGGGATAAAAAATCCTTATGTCAAAGAAGGCTCGCTGTCCAGAATCCACGAGTATTGACATCCACACGGTCTTTGTTTGATTTGTTTGAATTCCTGTGTTGGAAATTCTCACCATCCAATGGAAGGAGGGTCGGTTTTACCCTGGCATCATGACTGATTTCCTTTTGCCCTTATCGGTAACATTGTTAACCAGTTAAAGGCGCTCACCTCCTGAGCTATAGCTACTTTTTTTTTTTTCATATTCTCTGGCAATTGCTGCAACAGTTGTTGCAGTTTATCACTTTGAGTGTGCTGCCGCTCTGTCGTAATGGACCGTCGATTCTGACTTGCTGCATTCTGATCTATTTTGTGCTCAGTGAGAGCTGCCATGAGCTTGACAGAGTTCTGATGTTCTGTATCGGCAAGCTCCACTGGATTAATCAATTCCATTCCTCCTAGTCTCGGTGGTAGTGCAATGAGTGACCTTTTTGCTGGGGTTAAGTAAGGGTTTTTCACTGGTGTTGGGATAAAAGCAACATTGATGGCTTCTTCCAGAGGGCGAAGGAGGGGTCCGATATCAGGGATAGTGTGCACCAGGGCAGCAATGCTCGACTCCATGGGTGAATGCCGCAGACGCCACATGTGGCTCTGTTTTAGCAATATCAGACACAGCTTGGATTTCCTTCACCCACTCATTAACCTTTCCCGTTACATACTCGGTCTTGAAGTCCTCCATGCCAATTACTGCACCTAGATGTCTTTCGCCGTCCTTTGTTATTTTTACCTCGCTTCCGCCGAACACCTCCATTGCCCGTTCATAGTGTTCTGGCTTCACAATGAGGAAGGACTTACTGGCATTTGGATGGTACCCTATTTGTGGACCTCGTGATGTTACCAGGTCCCACCATTTTCTTATGTCCTCCACTTTTCCTGCTCCTGTTAGGTCATCAGCGTAAGCCACTTGCTTTACCTCGGTTGTTTCGTATTGTATGTTGGAGCACGGAAAGGCCTAGTGTGTACATTGCCATGGCGACAGGGTCCCCTTGCGTTGTTCCCTCAGTTGAATGTATGGTGGTATCTCCTCTTAGGGCCTTGAAACTTGTTATATAGAGGTCTGATGGGTTCCTATAGGTGTTTTTAACATACATTGCAAAGCCTGGACACTTGATCTTGATGTTGTGCAGTGTAGCCTATCGGTTGATTATGTTGAATGCGTTGGAAGCGTCAACCAGGAGTGCTGCCTCACAATCACGCTGCTCATATATCTTTCTCGTGGTATGAATGGTAGCTTCCCCTCCAGCCTGATGGCCAACACATACTTGCAGGTTCCTGGCTGCTGCCCTGACATCATCATTTACCACCTCCATTATGCATTTTCCAATGATCCGCTTCAGCACTTCCCCCACTCCTATAGGCCTACATCCTGGATTTTTATCCAGGGGAATAAGGTGGCAGGCCATCAGAGCATGGAGGTGGTGGCAGCATGAGGTTGCTAGCTTTCTTGCAAGGGCGGCGATGGCATTGTAGAGATCACTTGCTACGGCACCAAACTTGTTAGTGCTGAGGATGACTCTCAACCGTTTGCATCCAGGCCTGAAGGGCCAGCCCTTCCCTGAGTTTTCAGTGCTTTTTTCACACCATCCCTCCCGTTATTTTCTCGAACAGGACAGCATTAGGAGGGACATCGGCTCCCTGGAACCTGATGCCTTCCTCTTCACTTGCAGGGGGTTGTTTTTCCCTCAGTTGTTGTAATGTCTCTCTGTGTATTGGCAGGACACCACCGGAAAATTCCTCTGTGAGAGATCTTACCGCCAAGGACACTTTTCCCTCATGCATCTTGTTACCAAATTTTCTGGCAACATCCTCGATGTTTTGCTTTCCGTCTCCTATGAATTTTAGACTCCTGCAGAGTTCTTGCTTTGCTTAGGAGATCATCAAGGGCCCCTTTCTGCCACATTGTCAATCTCCTTTTCATTGCTCCCACATTTTCTTTGCACTTAGACCTTGCATGTGTCCTCTGACAGAATAGATGGGGTATTATGGCCAGTATTTGAAGAGCTAATGGGGCCAGGGGGCTGTCGTGAGTGTAATTGTTAGAGGCAAATCATCTCCCGAATCATTTCTTTGGTGGCCGCACACTTGGGTAGTTCAAAGAGGTTAGCTGGCGACCACCTGACCACTTCTGAGTAGACTTCTATGACCCACTTTTCAGCATCGTCCCCCGACATGCCTTTCCAATTTGTTGACTGAATGTCATTCACCTCATGAACAGTATTTTCCGACTGAGGGGGTTCACTACTATCGTCTGCCATGTCGTCATCAGGTGATGGATCTCTGCCGTAGGGATTTTGACAGTTGGTCTCCTTTCTACAACCCACATATCGTGTGTTATTTCTCGCACAAATCCAGGTTGTGCATTTCTGATTCCATCCTGAGCACTGACAAGCACTACTGCTAATACTAATACTACCTTGCTGTCACTTGGAATCGAGTATGACGATCATCCAGCTATGATATAATGATATGAGTTATTAAGGGTGTCACCTAGGTTGGCGATTTCTGAGGTGACTAAAGAAGTCGATACGGGACCCGCAGGGTTGATCAAAGAAGTTGCATATGTGGGGGGCTACATCCAGTGGGGGAGGGGCGGCGACAGCGGTCTTTATGGTGTTGGTGCTTGTCTGCCTCGTTATGCAGTCGAGCTAACTTGAAAGTATTGACACCTTCTCGTACTGTGTTCCTCCAAGCGTTACAGTGTGGAGTAATCGTCTCTCATGTGAAGGGGTCGATTTGGCACTTTTCAGGTTTGTCTTAAGACTATCCTTTTACCTCTTCAGTTGCCCGCCAGCATTGCGTTTATTATTCGTTAGGTGACTGTAAAGTACAGCAAGTCCTCGCTTAACGTCGGCCCACTTAACTTTGTTTCGGTACTACGCCGCTAAACTTTAGAAACTAAAAATTCATTTAACGTCCCGGTGACTCGGTACAAAGTCGTTTGCGTTGTCACTGACTACTTTTTTTTACAGCGCATCTACTGAAAAATAAGTTGAAAAACATGTACAGTACTTAAATGTACTTGAGGGACTAAAATTTTTCTCTTGTGCAAAATATATGATGTCTATATTTATATTATTTGCTGTCTTGCAAGGATTCCAGCAATGCAATTTATATTCTGCTAACTTTAGTCTGTCATTTTATAAGATAAAAACTATAAGCCTAAACAACCTTCAATCTTGCTGGAATTTCGGATGGGGAGTTGATGTATTATGACAGCTGGCGCCAGCTTGCCAGCCAACCAAGGTTACCAAATAGAATTTATTTATCTGTCATGTAGAGGAGTTTTAAGTTTTTCTATTATGAAATCTCAATGAATGTGACATTATAGTAATGCATACAAGCACAAGGAGCTTTGAATTAATGTATATCTAATGTATTTCATGGAGCAAAGGGAGGCTGAGGAACGTAACTCCTCTATTTTATCTATTTCTTATGGGGAAAATTGATCCGTTAAACGTTGTTTCGTATAATGTCGTGTTTTCAGGAACGTAACCCCGACGTTAAGTGAGAACTTACTGTAGCTGCTTTGGCAGTCAACTGTCGTCCATGCGGGTACCATGGCTTGTTCAGCATAATTGTTCGTGGTTAATGGTAGCCTTGATGCTTCTACAGTTGGTGTCAGCAAGACTACTGGCATTTGTTCTCTTGTCTACCCAGCGAACACAGAGGATGGAACGTTGGTGAAAGTTTTCAAGTGTCTTCATGTGCCTCCTGTATGTGACCCATGTCTCGCTGCCATATAGCAGGGTGGGGAGGACCACTGCTTGATAAACGTGTAACTTTATAGATAATTTCAGCTCCTTACAGCTGAAGACACGATTTTGGAGTCTGCCAAAAGCTTGAGATGCACATCTGATCTGATGCTGAATCTCTTCATCGACGATGTCTGCGGTGGAGTGGTGGGAGCTGAGATACCAAAAGTGGGTAACATTAGTGAGGGTTGTACTGCTAAGCTGAATGGACGGTGGAAGTGTGGCTGAACCAGGGGCAGGCTGAAAAAGAATCCGAGTCTTACGTACATTCACCTCGAGGCCGAAGTGTGCATACGCATCTGCATATGTGTTCAGGATATCCTGTAGGTCGCGTTTAGTATAAGCGACAAGGGTGAGGTTGTCTGCATACTGGAGTTCAGTAATGGAAGCTGCCGACACCTTTATTCTTGACTGGAGTCATCTTATGTTGAAAAGACCCTTCATCTGGTATCGGATGTCCACCCCTCTGGCTAAATTTGCGCTGGCACGAGTAAGGAAGGCAGCCAAGAAAATGGAAAAGAGAGTTGGTGCTAGTACGCACCCTTGTTTAACCCCCGTTTGGATGGGGAAGAACTCAGACTGGGTGCCGTTGTGCAGGACTGCTGTTCATGCCATTGTGGAGTTGCCACACAATGGCGATGAATTTTGGTGAGCAGTCAAAATGGCTGAGGGTCCACCAGAGGACTTCCCTGTTGACCGAGTCGAAGGCCTTGGTTAGGTCAATGAAAGCCATGTACAGGTCACAATGCTGTTTTCTGCACTTTTCCTGTATCTGATGGGCAGCAAAAGACACACACACACAAAAAACAAAAAAACAAAAAAACAAGGGAATTAAGACAGCAAACATGAGAAGTGAGGGTCTTATTGTATGTGCGTGTGTGTGACTGCATCGTAGAGAGTTAAATATCAGCTGTTGAAGAGCGTTTGGCAACACTCATTTCCACTTCGTCTCTAATTACCCAATTACCCACTTCTTTCTGCTTTCTCACTTCATGTTTTAAAATGTTATGTAACATAAGGTTGAAGGGATACAACTTTGCTCATTTATACTTATACTTCTTGCAATCTCCCTAAAAATACTTTAAGTTTCGTGTTTATTCAAGACATCTTCAGGTCATGAGACCCATTAATCCCCCACCCAAGAAAGGGTGACCTGACATTCCATCGGGTCAGTAATATGAGACCACTAATTCCCCACCCCTCCTCGACCTGACATTGCATCAGGTTAGGTCAGTTACAGGAGACCCACTAATCCACCACAGCTCAAGGAGTGGAAAATAAGTCTTTGCTGTAGTATACAGCTTCAATCATGCCCATATCCTATAAATTTCTAATATTTAAATATATTTATTTAACCAAACTTTTAGGTAAAGTGTTCTGGATTATTATGCTGTAGTAAAGAAATGAAGTTTCTAACTTAATTAGAACTGTATTTATGGATTCCAGTTTAAGACTTAAGGAAAACCTCTCCAGCACCCAGAAACATTCTGGGGAAGTGGGCTAGTGCAAGATATCTAGTTAGACACTCTTAAACTTTACCCAGTAACCGGAAAATGTTCCGGTGATAAGGAATTTTTCCGGATTTTAGAATGTCGTCTGGTCAGCTGAAAATCTCTCATCCCCGGAAGTGGTCTGCACCACTTGTTCCGGCTAATGGGGATATCATAAGCACAGATTATTACAGTAATGTATATTTACTAATTAATGAAAAACAAATAAACAATCTTGTATCATGAATGAGGCAGTACAGTGTACTGTAGTTTGCGATTAACAGTCAGTGAGGCAACCCTTTGGGAGGGGGGTTATGGTCACATTCCAAATGACCTTTCCCCTCTCCCTCTTTACCTCACAGCATTCATTATAAACTTTTATTTGTGTTCGAGAGATGAATTTGATACCATAAGGATCTTGAATAATTTTTTTGAGACTGCCAATATGATAATCTTAAACAAAATATTTGAATATCATATACAGTCGGCCCTTAACATACGCGGGGGTTAAGTAACAGAGATACCCGCGAATGTTAGGAGTCTGCGTATTTTTGCTGCCCCCCAAAAAAAAACCCTGGCCCCCCCATGTCCTTATTTAAGTAAAGAAAAACACTATGTACATGTTTACAAACACTTTTTTAATATTAAAATGCAAAAAGAGCTATAAAAACAATTAATAATGTACTGGCTGGCATCTCCACTCGTCCCTGCTTCTGCCTCCAGAGCGTAGCAACTACAATGCTGATGTCAACACAAGCGTGGTTACAGCGAGACTGGCTGACTGAGGGAATGCAGGGTGGCGTGGCGGGCGATATGTGTGTGTGGTGTGGAAGGCGGTGTGCAGTGTCGCATGCGATTTGAATGTATATTCCTCCGGCAGCAATCCGCGGATTTGCAAATCCGTGTATGTTAAACCCACGTATGTTAAGGGCCGACTGCACATGTAATGGGGAAACCATTCATTTATGCAAAAAAAGTTAGACACCATTTTTTACCCAAATAATCCTGAATACTGTGCTTTATCTAAAAGTTTGGTTAAATAAATACTGTATTTTATGGCATATAAGACCCACCCCGTATTTTAGCAGGGAGTATTTAAGAAACTTTTTTCTGGATTTTCCTTCTGAAGCCATACTTTTCTAAAATAATATACAGTGGTCCCTCGAATAACGAACGGTTCAATTAACAAAATTTTGGTTAACGAATAAGCTCCGATAAGAATTTTCAGTTTCATTAATGAACAAAACTTTGATTAATGACAGCCTTACTAGAAACACGCTTTGTTGTGTGCATCAGCTGATCGGCTAGTCTGTCAATACAGTACAGTAATCAGTTCTATGTTTACATTCGTTTCCAGTGGAGTAAATATCAAGAAAGTTGTGCTCATGAATATTTTTTTATTTTTTATATTGAAATTATTGGTAGTTCTGAAATTTAGTTAACATATTGATAATATACAGTGCAGAAATTATCCTGAAACATGAAGAAGGCATTAGAACCAATGCACTCTGTAAAGAATATGGCATGTCATCATCGACTGCCTCTACAATCAGCTGTTTGATATGTAAACAAAGCTGCCGGGAATACGACATACTGTACACACCCCAAAGTAAGTTAAAATACAATATTTTATTGTTTTTTCTTTATTATTGTACAGTATACTGTACAGTACAGTACTTTATTTCGTTTATATTTAATGTTTTGCTAATTCTATTACTGGTACAGTGAGTTCTGCTATAACGCGTGTTTTGATAACGCGAATTTGCTCTAACGCGTTTTATGAATTAGGAACGATATTTGTATAACGCGAACGCTTGCTTGCTTGCTATAACGCGATTTTTGCTTACTATTTCTCCAATTTTGTGGTATTAATTGTGAATATGGTAAAGAAGAATATCTCCAAGAAGTGTTCTGGTGATAGAATTCCCGGTGATGATCGTAAAAGAAAGGATATAACACTTGAAAAGAAGCTCGATGTTATCGCCCTTCTCCCCCATCAAGTTACATTCATATTTTCTCAAGGTAAAGTGTTACATTTACTGTATGACTTCATTATTAGATATGAATGTAACATTTATTTAGACTGTGCTATCCTTTGTGTTAGGCTAACTACTAAATTTTTTCGATTTCGAGTAATCTGCACCTAACCCTATTTTCTCCATAAGCCCTGTTATTTCTATTACGCGATTTTCTATAACACGATATTTTACAAGAACACAATTATCGCGTTATAGCAGAACTACCTGTATACAGTACTTTGTATGTACAGTCAACCCTCGCTTTACGCGGTCCCACATTCCGCGTTTCCACGTTTACGCGGTACCCTGCCGAAACAGGAATGCTCACATTCCGCGGTGCGTGTACCCCTTTACGTGGAGAGCGGCTGGCGAGCCGCGCCATTTTTGGATTCAAACCTCCCGCCATCTCTCCCGCCATCCGCCATGTTGTGTAAGCTGCGCGAGCATGGTGCACACAAGTCATCAAAACATTACCGAGTTCTTCACCCGCCACCCACCACAGCCAGCCCAAGTCAGTAAAAAAAAAAAATGTGACTACCCTCCCAGCTACACAAGGACCTGGGCGGGCTCACTAACTCAAAAAAAAAATATAATAATAATGTGATTACCCTCCCAGCTATATCAGCCAGGAAGAAGTAATTGAACCACCTCCTGCCTCAATATACACATTTCTACATAAAACATTACTAGAGGAATAAAGATGAGAGTGACCAACCAGCTCCACTAAGAACCTGGCAGGCCTCTCCATACAGTGTACCTTTAGACTAACACAACTAACACTTAACTAACACCTCAAAAAAAAAAATGTGACTACCCTCCCAGTTACACAAGGACCTGGGCGGGCTCACTAACTCCAACAATAACAAAATAATAATAATAAGCAGCATTATATAAATAAACCAATATTAATACAAAGGTCTGACGACCCAAGGGAGCAGAACAAAGACAAAACACCAATAAGAAAGATGAAGCGATCTGGTTGAGCCCAGATTCTTTCTACTCCTACTGTATTTCAGTTTCACCACTTTTCCTTCAACTCCTAATAATCTTCTTTCACCTCTTAACTAAAGACTTCGTATCGTATCGTAGGGGTTTGACAAAGAGGCCCTGCAAGCCTCTATGGTGGATAGTGATACAATTGATACAAGTGATACAGGTGAGGGCCAATAATCTGCCCTCTGCCTCGGAACCAACCGCCCATCCCCGTGTGCCCAGCCATCTTTTCTACTAATGTAAGTGTTAGAAAACCTAATATTATTTATATTTCTCTTAATTATTAATTGTTTGTGCATACCATCATCAAGTTAAGATAATATTTTTACTACAACATAGTTGTGTGTCGTCAAAAAGTGGAGTTTGGGGGTCGGCCCGGACTCTATTTCAATTAATCCCATATGTTATGTTATTCACTTTACGCGTTCCTCACTTTCCGCGGCACCCTGTGGGTTACATTAACCGCGTAAAGTGAGGGTTGACTGTATACTTTTTCTGTGAGTTGGAACCATTTACCCAATATCCCATTAAAATAATAGATTCAGTTAGCGAAATTTTTGGTTAACAATCGACTCTGTGGAACCAATTGTGCTCATTAATCGAGGGACCACTGCATACAGTACCAGTAAATGTACGAAATAAATAAAAATAATACCAATAAATAAGTTAAAAAAAAAAACACTACGTATTGCCAAACCTGTAAATAAAAGCCAAGTAAAAGTTTATCACAGTTGCCATTTGCATAATACTCCCTGGTTCAGCAAAGCAATGCAGATGCCACCTCTGCTGATTCCCTAGCAACACCCCTATACGTCCTCCCGCAAGCCAGTTAACTTGTGTGCAAAGAATTGAATTTTCCATTTGTGTTTGCCTTTAGGACAATTATTTCTTTTTCTTTTTCACAATATGATTGTAGGATGGTGTGTGCATGTAACTGAGAAAAAATAAATGAAAAAAGTTACATTCTGTATATCTACCCGAAAGTACGTGATGAAAAAGCCGTTTTTTTCTAAAAAACAGTTTGTGATATAGTTCAGAATGTGACACCTAGCTTATACCTTCAATGTTGAGATGAAATACTATTGTTTTGTCACATCCCACAGAGACTAACTAAAAATGAAAATGTTTCTGATTAACTTCGAAATCAGAGTTGGGTAATCTCATCAAATGGGAGCCTTGAGCCTGGATCTGGCTGGTAAGTTTCTCCAGTCGTGGCTCAGTCATGGAAAGTGCTACTCTCAAATCGTGTTCAGGTTGCAACCGATTCTTGCTTTTTGTTTTGATGAGAGCCAGAGCTGAAAACCCGGTTTCGCACAAATAAGTAGTAGCGAATGGAAAAAGCACTTAGACGGCTTCGCTTCATAGGACTGGTTTCTCCTTCTTAACAGCAGTCCAGAACACTCCGAGTGACTGTCACTGAAAGTTGAAGCGGAGAGTTTCATTATGTTGTACTTCGATGAGCTCCTCTTGGAGACTTCGAATGGAAGACTCTTCTTCTGAGAGGTCTTTGACTTGGACATCAAAGGGTCTGCGCACCCATTTGTATTTCTCATGCAATTCTTCATTCGGAATATACCTGTCGAACTCATCATTCAACTTCTCAAGATGCTCAACAATGATATTTTGTACGTCCAGAAGTGAGGCGTCTTCTTCATCATCGAGAAAAAGGTTCAAGAGTGGAAAGGACGCAGCTTTCCCCCGTTCAGTCTTTCTCTTCCACAATCTCAGCTTCGCCTCGAGTTTTTCTGACAAAGTGAGATAAGTTTCATCCCTTCCTTGCATGGACATGTTCAGCAAATTCAACTCAGAGAATATATCTGCCAGATATGCCAGCTGAAGCAACCACCTTGGTTCCGAAAGCCTTGATGTCAGTGCGTGTTTCTTCTCGTTCAAGAAGATTTCAACCTGTGTATGTATTTCAAACACACTCTGGAGCACTTTCCCTCGACACAGCCACCTGACGGCAGAGTAATAAAACAGGTGTTCATACTCTGACCCCATATTAGAGCACATCTGGTTGAACAGCTTTGAATTCAGAGCTGATGATTTAATAAAGTTTACTATTTGAATCACATCTTCCATCACAGAGTTAAGCTCATGTGACAGTTTCCGGGAGGCAAGGTTTTCCCGGTGGAGCAGACAATGAACCACTATCACAGCGGGGTTGACTTGTTTTATTTACCCTAGCATTGCCGGTGCTCCGTCTGAGCACTCACTGAAACACTGATCCCAGCTTAGGTTTTCTTCCTTGATGAAGCTGTCAACCAACTTGAACAGATCTTCACTTGTTGTTGTCGTCTCCAGTCGTTTACAGAACAGGAAGTTCTCTTCCATGTCGCTCTTCCCTTGGTACCTCGCATATACCAAGAGCTGTGCATCGTCACTGACGTCAGTTGACTCTTCCAACTACAAGCTGAATTTTCCGCTCTCCTTGATGGCAGCCACAACTTGTTCTTTGATGTCTGCCGACATTTCTTGAATCTGTCGGCTAACTCTGTTGTTTGACAGTGGAATAGTTTCAATGTTTTTCACTGCATCATCTCCAATAACAGTGCGAAACATATCAAGGAATGCTGGTTTCACCAAATTTTCCCCAATTGTGTGTGGCTGTTTACACTTGGCAATTGTTTTTGCAACCAGATAGGATGCAATAGTTGCTTGTTGAACAGAAAACACTGCTGTGTTCATAGGGGTGTCTAACCGCTGACGCTTCAGTTGTTCTTCTTTCCTCTTAAAATACTGGCGGCCTTTCTCTGCCAGCGTCGGATGTTTTCTCTGGAGATGGCGCCTAAGCTTGTTTTCTTTGAGCGACTCGTGGCTGAGTACTTCGCCACATATAACGCATTGAGGTTTTTCGACCCCATTATCGATGAGAAGCGTAAACCCATTGTCAAAGAATTCTTCTTTGTACACCCGCTTTCTGGACATCACTGAAGAATCTGAAATTAAATATATGCTGTACTTGCTTACTGATGCATCAGGCAAGAGATGCTCTTTGGTACAAATTTAAAAAAAATGCAATGCACATGTATGGAAGGTAAAATTAGCACTAATTTGTGCAACAACCAACAAGTATCACTGACATACTGTGGTACAATACTTTGTCGTCTACCCCTTTCCCTTCACCCCACCCCTTTCCATTCACCCTCCACCCCTTTCCATTCACCCTCCACCCACTTCCATTCACCTCCCATTCCCTTCACCCTCCACCCCTTTCCCTTCACCGCCACCTCCTTCCTACCACCTCCACTGCCTTCCTACCACCCCACCCCTTCCCTTCTCTTACCCCCCACCCCAATCCCAGCTCCCATCCCCACCCATTCCCTTCATTCCCCACCCCTCCCTTCCCCATCCCCCCTCCTTCCCCATCCCCCTCCCTTCCCCCATCCCCCAATCCTCATCCCTTCACACCCCACCACCTTCCATTCACCCCCAGATCCCTTCCTTTAACCCCACCCCTTCCATTCACCCTCAATCCCTTCCCTTCACCCCACCCACCCCCACCACCTTCCATTCACCCCAATCCCTTCCTTCAGACCCCCACCTTCCCTTCACCCCACCCCTTCCCTTCACCTCACCCCCTTCCCTTCACCTCACCCCCTTCCCTTCACCCCACCCCCTTCCTATCACCTCCCTCACTGTTTCTGGTGACACTGCACTTCTTTTTCATATTCATTTAAAGAAGGAAACACTGAGTGTACCTATACTGCTCATTCCCAATTCAATATACTGGTAAAAATACATTAACTTACCATCAAAAGATGAACAAGTTACTTTCCAATTCGACCACAGCTTGAGTGGTTGACTGGCTGAGGGGAAACATGTGTGATTCAGGGTTGGCGGATGTTGGCGGTTACTGCATTATACAGTACAGTGATCCCTCAGTTAACGAACGTATTTGTCCACTTCTGAATTTTCCTCATAGTCCAGCACAAACTTAGTCAATAACTGACACATCATGATTGCAGACCAAATATCTGCTGCCAATTTCCTAATTTTAAATTCTTCAAGCAACAGTGCAGAAGCAACTGGTTTCAAATTTCTTTCATAACTTATATCAGCATATTTTGGAGCCGACAAATACTAGGAAAGTTCATATAAGGAACTGTTTTTGTCATTAAATTGGAACTTCAAAAACTAAACTTGTGAGCATTCCTATCTGCGGGAATGAATGTTAAGTCTTTCAATACAATAGCCCAGACTTCGTCTATTTCAGAGATCATTTTTGGGCAAATATCAGGCCAAGAAATTGTAGTATCACCTTCTAAGAACAATGAATGATGACCCACAGATGCTTGGCCTTCCTGTCTCTTTGTAAGTGCTGAGAGATCAGGAAGTTTAGAAACATTTTCATAAATATCTTGAATAAGGAATACACAGATTCAGATGTGGTAGAAAACAAAGAAGACTTAGATCTTACCAAGGTTACCCTAGGCCTGTTGGGATCATCTTTACACTCAATGTTATCCATCAGCTGATTGGCAGTCGACAGCAGCCTGTCTCCACTCAGTAACCAACACTTTTGCCCCAGGTGGAAGAGATTGCCAAAATGGGGACAGGATGAAGTTAGTCTCAACAGGTTCTCCCTGCTCAAGAGACTGAACACTATGATTAGAGCCAGCCTCCTCATCCTGATCCTGGAATCCACTGAAATCAGACTGACTAGGTAGAGGTTTTTGTAATCTTCCTACTGCCTCATTATCTGGAAATTCCAATAACCTTCTTTTCTTAGCAGAAGCCTGCTTGTCTAATTGGGTATTAAGTCTCTTACCTAACACCAATACATCTAAACTTTCTGCCAACTTGGGATCTGTCCATTGTTTTACATTTAGAAATTTACTCTTCAAGGCCTTATTCCACCTATTTTTAATTTGGATCTGCAATCATTCTTTCTTATCTCCTGCTGCTTGATTAAATTGAAAAATTTGATCATAACAAACTGCACAATCCATTGGTGAAAACAGGTTGTCTGAGACACAGCTGCCATGAATTATGCAAGCCAAATGAGGATCTCTCTTGGTAATCCAAGTGGCTCTACATCCTTGATAATGACATGTAGTATGGTCCCCTTGGGTCCTGGGTGAAACTACAACTACAGTACTGAATTCACATTCTCTACTGATGGACAATTTCTTGTATGTAGTGTATGAGCTGAACTTTCTAGTCCTTGTAGCTCATCACTCAACACTAGTTCCTCAGGGACAGTTCCATAGTCTCCTTCATCTTCCATCAGTCCAGACAACTGTCCTTCATCCTCCAGTTGCACATCACTCGTCTAAACTAGGAGGAACACTACGAGTCACATTGTATCATTATAGTAATATGAGGGAGATAACATTTTCTCCCAAACCTTAATCAATATGTCTCGTAACTGTTATATTTTAGTAAGTTAATTAATTAAGATCCCTTATTGCTATATAAGTCACCAGTTTGACAATCATAAACAATTAACTCACTATGTCGTACCCCTCTCCCCTCTCTTATCTCAAGTATCCCTCTGCTCAATGAACTTTATTTTTAAATCAAACTAACTTCATTTAGAGTATTTTTATTTTGAGGGATCATCAAGTTCTCTATTTGTTGCCAATCAGGGTGCACAGACATCATCGCTTCAATTAATTAGCTTGAGCGGTAATGCCCAAGTGAGCATCATCACCCGGCAGGGTTGACAGTGCTGAGCTGCTACCATAGCATTCCATTGACAACATCGTTCACTATTACTCTAGCAATATGTATTGGGTTGTTGAGAATTCCACCCTGAATGGTTCTCATATAACCCATATTAAGGATGCAAGATCCATCCCAACATAACTCTAGATTGCTAGTAAGACCAGGAGGTCAGCATTCTGGAAGGAACACTAAGGCTAGCAGCCTCGCTAAAGTTCGCCTTGAAAGGCTGAACCCGCTACTGAGGACATCAGTAAAATAGAATTATGAAGAGAAAATCTCAAGTCTGGCCTTCATGCTGAGAGTAATTAGAAAACCCAGGGCGGAAGCCCGAAAAGTTTTGTGAACGAACATAAGAGGAGGGAGAGAGACTGTTATTGGGTGCTAGGTGGGATTAGGGTCTCAAAATGGCCCCGAATCGCCAAATACGCAAATAACATTTGCTGACCGGTATACGTACAAAGAAATGTATATTCCCTTTGTGTTTGCCCTTAGGACAATTATTTCCTTTACCTTTAACAAATGGAGGTGTATAAGCATCTCAAGGGCACTACTCAGTCGAGTGTCATTAACTGGAGCTGGCGGACTCTCACCCCACAAGGGGTCACAGCTCAAGATTGAAGAAGCCGCAGGTCCAGAAAACTGCGAGGGCAAACTTTTTCAGAGTGAGAGTTGTGAACTCTTGGAACAATCTACCAGAAAGTATTGTGACGGCACCGAGTGTGAGCTCTTTCAAGACCAGACTTGACCGACACTGGAGCAGGTTCAGGTATATTCAGGAGCCGATGCATGCCCAGTTCTTACCAACAGTGCGTAACAGAGACGTGACCGATCGCCCAAGCAGCTAACGAGACGATCAGTGGTGAAGAGGATAAAGGTAAAAAAAAAAAAAAATGTACAAATAAATAATAATGGAAAAATACTATCTCAAATAATTGGAAACAAATTTATTAAAAATGTGACAGTCTACCCTCAGGTACGTGACTTATTAATATAGTAATAAAGCACAGACTTGAGGGTAGACTGTCACGTTATAATAAATTTGTTTCTCATTATTTGTGAGAGGATTTTCCAATTACTACTTATTTGTATTTTTTGTGTGTGTGTGTGTGTCTACACACACACACATACTTGCAATACAGGTAAAGGAAATTACTGTCTCTAGAACGAATGGCTCCCTGTCCCAGCTGCGAATATGACGCAACTTTAAAATTACCCACAGATATCCAGGGTGTCATCCGTGAATAATAGAAGACCGCAAAATAAAAATCTGAACTTGTGGGTCCCCTGTACTTAATAGGAATATTATTTAGTCTTCATATGGGAATAAACTTTTAATCATACACTAATTTGGAATTTTACCAACCTAGAGAATACTTCAAAATATGGATATTCAGTGACTAAAAACTCCTTGTCATTTTATTTACAGGCGAAGATTAAACTTGTTGGTAAAGATGATCTGGGGTGTCCTGTTTCGCCAAGTGAGAGTAAAGGTAAACCAGCCACAAATATGAACCAAGATGAGAGAACTACATATTGTATATACTAATAGGAAGATTAAACAATGTAATATTAGGTTAAAAATGCTTAGGTCATGTACCTTTATTAAAATCTGCCACCAGTACTGTATCTGCACATTAATATTTAAATCCAAAATCTGTCCCAAGTAAGATTTATGCATTTTAGGTTTAAATTTATAAGTTTCTCATTCTTTAACTCACCCTATATATATATATATATATATATATATATATATATATATATATATATATATATATATATATATATATATATATATATATATATATATATATATATATATATATATATATATATATATATATATATACGTATATATATATATATATATATATATATATATATATATATATATATATATATATATATA